>NC_067495.1:73625540-74225540 GCF_947179515.1 Apodemus sylvaticus
TACCGAGATATCCTGAGTCTAAGATATCTGGGGAAGCAGACTGCCTAGCTGAGGGCTGTCATCTGTGCCCAGGACCTGGGCAGTTTGGTGGTTCATCTGTGTGCAAGCCAGGTGTGGGTCCTGTGCCCTGCAGGGTGCCTGCAGGATCCACCTTCACTCCCTGGCAGAGGAGAACGGCAGCAACAGGTTCAGTACACAGAGACAACCCAAGTATAACATTGCTTGGGGCAGAACACACCAGGGCCCCAACAACATCCAAGAAGAGGACAACACATCAGCAATTTGGGCCAGGGGAAACCCAGTCAGTAATCCAGTGGTGTGGAAATAGATTTACAAGTTCACAGGACGTTCAAGCACCAGCCAGTTACCAACTAACACCAGAGATTACCAGATGACAAAAGGCAAAGGTAGGAACATTACCAACAGAAATCAAGGCAATATGGAAGCATCTGAACCCAATTCTCCAACAACAGCAAGTTTGGGAAACCCAAAAACATCAGAAAAACAAGATTTGGATTTAAAATCACTAGTTATGATGCTGCTAGAGGAACACAAGAAGGACATAAATAAAGCTCTTAAAGAAATACAGGTGAAAATGGATCAAAATTTAGAAGCCCTTACCAGGGAAACACAAAAACCTTTAAAGAAATTCAGGAGAATATGAGTCAAAAGGTAGAAGCCAGTAAGGAGGAAATGAAAAAAAAAATCACTTAAAGAAATACAGAAGAACTTAGATCAACAGGCACAAGTGATGAAAGAGGAAACACAAAATCTCTTAAGGAATTACAGGAAAAAACAAACAAGCAAGTGAAGGAACTCAGCAAAAACATCCAGGATCTAAGAACAGAAGTAGAAACAACTAAGAAATCACAAAGGGAGACAACTTTGGAGCTAGAAAAACTTGAGAAGAAATCAGGGACCATGTTTGCACCCAACCTCGTCCTGCAAGGAAAGAGGGGACACGACCAGGTTCTTCTCTGCAGCGCTTTATTCAGGACCTTACTTCTCTTCTCCAACACAGGGCCCCGAGCCTGTCTTTTGCTGCCCTTATATAGCCCAGCAGCCCTCGCTTAGGGGCGTGTCACATTGTGATAGGAGAACTAAGGTGCACCTCATTAGTATGCCAATGCTGAGTCATAGCGAAGCTGTATTGCACGTGTGTCAAAGTTTTTTGCCAACTGCAGGTGTGTCAAAGTTGTTACCAACTGCATATTTGTCAAAGTTGTTTACCAGGACTAAATATTTCCTGCCAGTCTTGCAATGGCGCTGGATAAAGTGGCTTCCCACATCTCCCCCTGTTTTATTTTATTGAAACCGTCCCCTGCGGGGGCTAATCGGGTTGCCAGGAAGGTGGTAACCAACGACCCCTGTCTTAGGTCATCTCAGTCCCCACTTGGCCTTATCAGTCAAAGGGTTACCCTATCGCCCCCCGGGCCCCATGCCCTAGGTTGGTTCAAGCGTTGAGAAGTTGCCCGTCTTGGGGTGTCATTGGAAGTTAGTTGGTTTGAGGCATACCCTGGGGCGAAGGTTATCAATTTTTTTAGGGAGGCGAGCCAGGTAGAAACAACCTCATTAGAGTCCACGGCTATGAGCACTCGGTAGATCATGGCTTTATGTGCAATTTGTTCTCATCTGACACGACAGAAGCACCATAAACAAATAAAGGCTGCTAAGCACATAAGGGCGGCCATGGCTAACATCCCTGCCCCCTCCTTGACCCAGGAAAAGGCTTTGGACAGTGAGTGGTATGGGCCAGGTTTTTGCTATGGCCCAAAGTGTGAGCTTCTCTGTCATCCCTACGGGGAGACGAAGTATCAGGATCAACATCCATGAGTACTGAAGTCTCAGCATCCTCTCTGCTCTCTTGGAGTTTCACTTTCCGCATCAGTCGCTCCGGCACCCAAACGGGATCTTCCGGTCCTGCGGGAAAACACAAACAGCTCCCTGAGATCTCGTTATCACGGGATCTGGGCCAAACCACTGATTGGACAATATATCTTTCCATTTTACCATTTCGGTCGATTGAGGGCAGTGAAGCGAATGTCGCTCAGCTGAGGACCGATTTTGTGAGTCTAGATTTAAAAAATTTAGGGTGAATAGGGCAAGTGCTATGCGGTCCTTAGGGGTGGGACCATAGCCTATTCCCCCTTTTTGTTTTTCAAGACACTCTTTTAGGGTGCGATTTGCACGTTCAACGATCCCTTGGCCCTGTGGATTACATGGTAGGCCATGAGACAAAGCAACTTGCATTTGTCTGCAAAATGAGGTAAATGAACTAGTAGTATAGGCAGGTCCATTATCAGTCTTTAATGTGACTGGTTTACCCCAAGCTGCCCAGGCTTCTAGGCAGTGAGTAATAACCCTAGTAGTCTTTTCTCCACTGAGTGGAGTGGGATGAATGATAGCAGAGCAAGTGTCCACCAACACATGGACAAATTTGAGTTTCCCAAATTCTGCATAATGTGTCACATACATTTGCCACAACTGTAAAGGGCGTAGTCCTCGAGGATTCAGTCCAATGCCAGGCGTGGGGTGGAATATAACACAATGAGGACAAGAGAGAACAATCTGTCGTGCATCGTTTCGGGAAAGGTTAAATTTTTGTTGTAAGACCCCAGTGGGCACATGGAATTGTGAATGAAACTTAGATGCTTGGTCCAAAGATGATGCCATGAAGGCAAGCTCCATGCATGTGCTTCGATCAACCACATCATTCCCTGAGGCAATGGGACCCGGCAAATCGGAGTGCACCCTAATCTGGAGAATATAAAAGGGCTCTAAGCGGTCCCAAATAAGTTGTTGAAGTTTTTGAAAAAGACAGTACACCGTGCTAGAAGAGGCAAGGGTCCCAGCGGTCTCTAAAAGTCGTATGGCATTGACCACATAGAAGGAATCAGAAATCAAGTTAAAAGAAAAATGACAATTGCTAAACACTTTAATTACAATGGAAAGCTCCACAACCTGTGGCGACCCCGGAGCAAAGTGGAATATGCAAGGCTCTTTTCCTTCAATTAAATAGGCCCCAATCCCACTTTTAGATCCATCAGTAAATATATTGGGGGCATTTGGAATTGGTAAGGAAGCAGTAATTTTTGGAAAGACTACAGGATGTTCTTTATAAAAACCTAATAGAGGATGCTTGGGAAAATGATTATCTATTACACCCAGAAAGGAGCAGCGAAGTATAGCCCAGTCATTTAATGTCGCACATAGGAATGTCATCTGGTGACTAGTATAAGGTACTACAAGCGAACTGGGTTGTCTACCAAAATGCTGTACAGCATATTTAATACCCAAAAGGGCCAGATTAGCTACTGTTGCAGGATAATGTTCAATAGATTGTGCAGGGGAGCAATGGGGGAGGATCCATAACAATGGTCCATCCTGCCACAAAACAGCAGTGGGTTGTATCAGAGTGGCAACACACACAGCATTATATCCTTATCCTTTTGCCATCTAGTTAAGGTGGCTTGTTGTTGAGCTTTCTCCACTTCTCGTATAGCGCCTCGGGCTACAGAAGTAAGGGTGCGAGGTGAAGTGAGATTAGAATCTCCTTTTAAAATATCATACAAGGGTCTCAAGATAAGATAAGGACGTAGCCAATTTATATCTCCCAACAACTTTTGAAAATCATTAAGGGTAGTTAATTTATCTAAACGAAGGGTAATCTTTCTTGGTTTTATTTCATTATGATGGATAACATTTCCTAAATAGTGGGTGACGTAGGTACGTTGCACCTTTTCTGGTGCAATGTACAGTCCCCAACATTCTAGAGCCTTGGCAACATCAGCATAGGCAGAGTCAAGGAGTTTATCATTATTACCCGAAAGGAGAACATCATCCATGCAATGAAAAAATTTTAAGTCTGGATATTGCATTCTGATAGGATTCAGAGCTCTTGCTACATACAGCTGACACATAGTAGAGCTATTGGCCATACCTTGTGGAAGTACTACCCATTCATAACGTTTGTCAGGCTCTTCATGATTACATGAGTGAATGGTAAAAGCAAACCTTTTCGTATCTGATGTACGAAGCGGTATGGAAAAGAAGCAATCTTTTATAGCTATTGCTATGACTCTCCATCCAACTGGTAGGGTGGATAACAATGGGAGGCCTCGCTGAACTGGTCCCATAGGCTGCATTTGCTGATTGATTGCTCTGAGATCATGTAAAAGCCTCCATTTTCCTGACTTCTTAATAACAAAGATAGGTGTATTCCAGGGTGATGTGGATGATTTAATATGTCCCATCTGCAATTGTTCTTTAATCAAGGTCTTTGCTGTCTCCAATTTTTCAGAGGGCATCGGCCACTGGGGAACCCACACTGGTTCCCTTGTGTGCCAAGTAATGGGGATAGACTCCCCAGTGGCCCCTAGGAAAAACCCAGCCCGTGTCTGTGTAGTCTTGGTACTGCCTCTACTAGCTCCGGATGGCCCTGTAGATCCCTACCTAGGCCTCTTCTAGGTATATATTCCATGCTATCCATGATGTTCATGGATGTCTTTGAATATTCATTGGTAAGTTTAATATTCATCTGAGAGAGGATGTCTCGTCCCCATAATGTTACGGGGATATCTAACACAAAAGGAGTAAAAAACCCTGAATGTCCTTCTTCATCCCTCCAAGACAACAATTTTACACTGATGTTTGGAGAGCGTACATAACCAAGGCCTTGTAAACTTTGTTGTGAATGTTGGATTGGCCATCCCTTTGGCCAATCTTTTGTAGAAATAGTATTCCAATCTGCCCCTGTGTCTAACAGTCCCATCATTTTTCTTTCTTCAATAAACAATTGGGCCATCAGTCTATGATCCAAATCTAGGACCAGGTAAGCGGAGTTTGGCTCTAGTGAATCAAAGGTCCTATTTCCTCTAGCGCTATTTTGCATAGTGACTTGTCTGTGAAGACTAGGCAACAGAAGAACTTGAGCAATCTTGTCTCCAGGAGATATTGCAGTAATACCTCGTGATGATTCTATCATGATTTTTAAATTGCCCTCAAAGTTGGGGTTCACTACCCCAGGGTGAACTCAAACCCCCTTTAAACTTACTGATGCTCGTCCTATGAGCAAACCTACTGTATTCTCGGGTAACGGGCCTTTGAAGTCCGTCTCTATTAATTGGACTCCCATTTGTGGCGTCAATACGATTCTGGTGGCTGAGCATACGTCCAATCCTGTTGAACCCCTAGTGGCTCTCCTTGGTGACATTGATAAGGGCACACATTGGGACGCCTCAAGGTTTTCCCCTGGAGGTTCGACATGGCCCCATATATTCGAGGTCTCTGGGGTTGAGGACCCCACATCCCGTTTTTTGGACGGGCTCTTCTATTGCCTGTATTCAAGGAGTGTCCCTGCAGATCTTTTACAGATCTACATTCATTTGCCCAGTGATTCCCTTTTTTACATTTAAGACAGAGACCAGGACAATTCAAATGATCTTTCTGTTTTTTTGTTGGGGCAGTTTCTTCTATAATGGCCCATTTGACCACAGTCATAACAGCCTCCCTGAGCTCCTCTAGTTTTTGTGATCTGCATGACTGCTGCAGCAAGATCAGAATTACTGAGAGGGCCACCTATCTCTCTGCATACTTTCATCCAGACTTCTAGTGATTTACCCTTATATGGTGTGGTGGCTGTTCTGCACTCGCAGGTGCACTGCTCGAATATGAGCTGTTTGATTAGGGGCATGGCAGCATCTGGGTCTCCAAATATTCTTCCTGCTGCTTCTATCATTCTTGCCACAAAGTCTGAGAAAGGTTCTGCACCTCCCTGTATGATTTTAGTTAAATTTCCAGATACCTCTCCTCTATTTGGGAGCACTTTCCATGCCCGTATACCAATTTTATTAATCTGGTCATAGACTTCTAAGGGAAATACGGTTTGCTCATTAGCAAACCTTCCCTGTCCCCGGAGCATGTCTCTATCCCAGGCTGGATGTCCATTTTGGTGGTTACTCATAGCCTGTTCTGTAGCGAATTCTTCCTGGAAAGACCTGAAGTCTAAGTATTACCCTGGATTTAGACAAGTCTTTGCCAGCTGCTGCCAATCTGTAGATGTGAGAGCGGTACACGCCAGTCTCTCCAGTTGGGTAACTGTGTAGGCTGCGGTGATACCATAGGTACGTACCGATTCAGCCATGTCTTCAATTTTTTTAAACTCAATAGCCTGGTGATAGCGCATCCCATCCTCATGCTCCATGACCGGGAGGGCTAGATTTAATTCTCTGCATGCAGTCCTCCATGTATCAGGACAGAATGAGCGTTTAACGGAAGGCTTTTCCTCTCTATATGGAGGAGGGGCAGACGGTATTGGTTTGCTGCCGCCTTTTTTGGTTTCTGTAACTAAATTAGCTTGCCGGAGACAGTGCCTGTCGTATTCGAAAGCCTCCTCCTCTAATTCTTGTTCTTCTACTTCATCTAGGCTGTCTTGTTCTGACCTATCATCAGAGCTAAAAATTTCCAGGGAGGGATATGAGCAAAACAGGGAGGTTTCCCTTTCCTTGTGCTTCCCTTTCTTTTTAGATCTGTTAGTTTCGCTTTCTCTTTCTAACTGGCTTTCCCAATGTTCCTGTAAGGCCTTATTCCCTAGTTTATACGCGCATTTTTCTGGGGTCTCGTGACACCCACAGAGCAGGAACAGTATCATTGCTGCAACTGTCACAGTGGGTGCCAGTATTATGAGCAACAGATAGTGTTCCATATGCTCTAGCTTGTCTCCGGGCCGGTGAAATTTATCATCACCCCTCCTGCGAACTTTATTGTCCTCACTTACCCGAGGAACATTATTGTCCCCACTTACCCAGGGAACTTACCAGTACCGCTCCTGACGCTGAGAATTCTGAACCTTCCCTTTACGGGCCACCAAGTGTCGGCACCTAACCTCTTCCCGCAAGGAAAGTCGCAGCACAACCAGGATCTTCTCTGCAGCACTTTATTCAGGACCTTACTTCTCTTCTCCAACACAGAGCCCCGAGCCTGTCTTTTGCCGCCCTTATATAGCCCAGTGTCCCTCCTTAGGGGCGTATCGCATTGTGATAGGAGAACTAAGGTGCACCTCATTAGCATGCCAATGCTGAGTCATAGCGAAGCCATACTGCACTTGTGTCAAAGTTGTTTACCAACTGCACGTGTGTCAAAGTTGTTTACCAACTGCACGTGTGTCAAAGTTATTTACCAGGACTAAATATTTCCTGCCAGCACCGTCATGCAATGGTACTGCATAAAGTGGCTTCCCACATGACCATAGATGCAAATATCAACAGCAGAATACAAGAGATAGAAGAAAGAATCTTATACCGAAGATACCATAGAACCCATATACTCAATAGTCAAAGAAAATACAAAATGTAAAAACCAAGAAAATGCAAAATGTAAAAAGCTTGTAACCCAAAACATCCAGGAAATCCAGGACACAATGAAAAGGACAAACCTAAGGATTATAGGCATAGATCAAAGTGAAGATTTACAACTTAAAGGGCCAGAAAATATCTTCAAAAAAATTATGGAAGAAAACGTCCCTAACCTAAAGAGAGAAATTCACATGACTATACAAGAAGCCTACAGAACTCCCAACAGACTGGAACAGAACTGAAATACCTCCTGTCACATAATAATCAAAACCCTAAATGTACTAATCAAAGAAAGAATATTAAAGGCAGTAAGAGAAAAAGGCCAAGTAACATATAAAGGAAGACCTATCAGAATTACACCAGACTTCAAACAGATACTATGAAAGCTAGAAGATTCTGGGCAGATCTCATGCAGACTCTAAGGGAACACAAATGTCAGGCAAGACTACTATACCCAGCAAAACTCTCAATCACCATAGATGGAGAAAGCAAGATATTCCATGACAAAACCAAATTTACACAATATCTTTCCACAAACCCAGCCCTACAAAGGATTATTGGGGGAAAATTTCAATACAAGGAGGGAAACTACACCCTGGAATAAGCAAGATAGTAACCTTCTTTCATCAAACCCAAAAAAAGAAAAACAATCAAATATAAAAAATAACATCAAAAATGACAGGAAGTAATAATAATCACTATTCCTTAATATCTCTTAACAACAATGGACTAATTTCCCCCAAAAAAGACATATACTAACAGACTGGATAAGTAAATAAGACCCTACATTTTGCTGCATACAGGTAACACACCTCAGTGTCAAAGAAAAACACTACCTTAGAGTAAAAGGCTGGAAGACAGTTTTACAAGCAAATGGTCTCAGGAAACAAGCTGGAGTAGCCATTCTAATATCAGATAAAATTGACTTTCAACCTAAAGTCATCAAAAGAGACACTGAGGGACACTTCTTTCTGGTCAAAGGATAAACACATCAAGAAGAACTCTCAATCCTGAACTTCTATGCTCCAAATGCAAGGGAACCCTCATTCATAAAACAAACTTTACTAAAACTCAAAGCATATTGCACCTAACACAATAATTGTGGGTGAAATCAACACTCCACTCTCCTCAATGGACCAATCAGGAAAACATGAATTACATAGTGACACAGTGAGACTTATGAAAGCTTTGGACCAATTAAATTTAATATATATATGTGTATACACACACACACACACAGATATATATATATACACAAATAAATATAGATATATATGTAGATGTAGATGTAGATTTTTATGTAGATGTAGGTGTAGATGTACATATATAGATAGATATATAGATACATAGATATATAGATATATGGATATATAGATATATAGATATATAGATATATAGATGTATATATAGAGATACATAGATATATAGATATATTGATGGTATATAGATATATAGATGATATATAGATATATAGGTATATAGATATATAGATATATAAATAGAGATATAGAGATATAGATGTATCATGTATACATGTGTAGATATATAGATATATAGATATGGAACATTTCATCTTAAAGCAAAACAACATGACTTTTTCTCAGTACCTCAAGGTACCTTCTCCAAAATTGATCATATAACTGGTCACAAGACAGACCTCAACAAGTATAAGAAGATTGAACTAATCCCATGTCTCCTATCCTATCACTATGGAGTAAATAAATAGCAACAAAAACAACAAAAATCCCACATACACATGGAAACTGAAAAATACACCTCTCAATGATATGATACCTTGGTCAAGAAAGAAATAACGAACGAAATTAAATACTTTTTAGAATTTAATGAAAACCAAGACACAACATATCCAAATCTATGTGACACAACAATGAAAGCAGTTCTAAGAGGAAAATTCACAGCCCTGAGTGCCTCCAAAAAGAAAATGGAGAGAGCATACACAGGCAGCTTAACAACACAACTGAACTCCCTGGAATGAAAAGAAGCTAATTCACCCAGGAAGAGTAGAAGACAGGAAATCACCAAACTCAGGGCAGAAATCAGTCATCAAATACAAACAAAGAGAACCATACAAAGAATCACGAAAACCAGGAGCTTGTTCTTTGAGAAAATCAACAAGATAGATAAACCCTTAGCCAGACTAATGCAAGGGCACAGAGACAGTATCCAAATTAACAAAATTAGAAGTGAAAAGGTAAATATAACAACAGAAACTGAGGATATTCAAAAAATCATCAGATCCTACTACAAAAGCTATACTCAACTCAACCGGAGAATCTGTAGGAAATGGACAATTTCCTAGACAGATAGCAAATACCAAAATTAAACCAGGACCAAATAGATCATCTAAACAGTCCCATAGCCCTAAAGAAATAGAAGGGGTCACAGAAAGTCTTCCAACCAACAAAAGCACAGGACCAGACGGATTCTGTGCAGAATTACATCAGACCTTCAAAGAAGACCTAACACCAATACTCTTCAAATTATTCTACAAAATAGAAACAGATGTAACACTACCTAACTTGTTCTATGATGCCACAACTACGCTGATATTAAAAACACAAACATCCAAGAAAGAAAGAGAACTTCATGGGCCAATTTCCCTTATAAATATCAATGAAGAAATACTAAATAAAATTCTTGCCAACCGAATCCAAGAACACATCAAAACGATCATCGGCCATGATCAAGTAGGCTTCATGCCAGGGATGAAAGGATGGCTCAATATAAGGAAATCCATCAAAGCAATTCACTACATAAACAAACTCAAAGAAAAAAAAAAACACATGATAATTTCCTTAGATGCTGAGAAAGCATTTGACAAAATTCAGCATCCTTTCATGCTAAAAGTCTTGGAAAGAACAGGGATTCAAGTCCCATACTTAAACATAGTTAAAGCAATATATAACTAACTGGTAGCCAACATCAAAATAAATGGAGAGAAACTTAAAGCAATCCCATTAAAATCAGGGACTAGACAAGGTTGCCCCCTCTCTCCATATCTTTTCAAAATAATTCTTGTGGATTGGCAGGGTTAATATAGTTAAAATGGCCATCTTGTCAAAAGGAATCTATAGATTCAATGCAATCCCCATCAAAATCTCAACTCATTTCTTCATAGAGTTAGAAAGAGCAATTCTCAAATCCATCTGAAATAAGAAAAAATCCAGGAGAGCTAAAACTATTCTCAACAGTAAAAGAACTTCTGGGCGAATCAGTATCCCAAACCTTAATCATTACTACAGAGCATTAGTGACAAAAACTGCATGGTATTGGTACAATGTCAGGCAAGTGGATCAATGGAGTAGGATTGAAGACCCAGAAATGAACCCATACACCTATGCTCACTTGATCTTCAACAAAGCAGCTGAAAATATCCAGTGTAAAAAAGATAGCCTTTTCAACAAATGGTGCTGGTTCAATGGGAGGTCAGCATGCGGAAGAATGCAAATTGATCCATTCTTATCTCCTTGTACTAAGCTCAACTCCAAGTGGATTAAGGACCTCCACATAATCCTGACACACCGAAACTAATAGAAAAGAAACTGGGGAAGACCCTTGAGGACATGTGCATAGGGGAAAATTTCCTGAACAGAACACCAATAGCTTATGCTCTAAGATCAAGAATTGACAAACGGGACCTCATAAAATTAGAAAGTTTCTGTAAGGCAAAGGACACTGTCAAAAGGACAAAGCACCAGCCAACAGATTGGGAAAGGATCTTCACCAACACTAAATCTGACAGAGGGCTAATATGTAATATATACAGAGAACTCAAAAGGTAGAACCAAGAGAACCAAATGATCCTATTAAAAAGTGGGGTACAGAGCTAAACAAAGAATTTTCAAATGAAGAACTTCGGATGGCTGAGAAGCACCTTAATAAATGCTCAACATCATTAGTCATTAGGGAAATGCAAAGCAAAACAATCCTGAGATTTCAAATCACACCAGTCAGAATGGATAAGGTCAAAAACTCAGGAGACAGCAGGTGTTGGGGAGGATGTGGAGAAAGAGGAACACTCCTCCACTGCTGGTGGGATTGCAAGATGGTACAACCACTTCGGAAATCAGTCTGGTGGTTCATCAGAAATCTGGTCATAACACTTCTGGAAGACCCTGGTATACCACTCCTAGGCATATATCCAGAGTATTCCCTGGCATACAATAAGGGCACATGCCCCACTATGTTCATAGCAGCCCTATTTGTAATAGCCAGAAGCTAGAAAGAACCCAGATGTCCCTCAATGGAGGAATGGATACAGAAAATGTGGTATATTTACACAGTGGAATACCACTCAGCAATTAAAAGCAATAAATTCATGAAATTTTTAGGCAATGGTTGGAACTGGAAATTATCATCCTAAGTGAGGTAACCCAAACACAAATGAATACACATATAATGCAATCTCTGATAAGTGGATATTAATTAGCCCAGAAGCTCTGAATACTGAAGACACAATTAGCATAACAAATCATTCCCCTGAAGAAGGAAGGAGAAGGCCTGATCTTGCATTATAGGGGAGTACTAGGACAGAGAAATATAAGAGGGGTGATTGGAGAATGGGTGGAGAGAAGAGGACTTATGGGACATATGGGAACGGGGGAACTGGGAAAGTGGAAAGCATTTGGAATGTAAACAAAGAATATAGAAAATAAAAAATGTTGCAACTTCAAAAAAAAAAAAAAAAAAAAAAAAAAAAAAAAAAAAAGAAAGAAATTTGTCAGGACCGAGACAAGCATGGTTAGCCAAGCAACCACTTGAAGAGGAGCTCATATCAATCCTGAGGCTGTTCTTTCTAATTTTCTGTTGTGTAGTCTCTTTCTGAGTAAGACTAGGTATTTTTTGATCACCCCTAAGTAGTCAACATAGGAACAACATTCTTCACCTAAGGCTATACAGAATCCTCCCTGCTGGAGGAACAGCAAGTCTAGGCCTCTTCTGTTTTGTAAGACTACTTCTGCTAGAGAGGATAGGGATTCTGCAAGGCTCTGATGACTTTTACATGTCCTGTATATCTGCATTTATAGCCATTTGTAGAGTCTTGTAATTTTTATCTTGGAGGAAATAGGCTGATGCAATATAAAGTATCTTGGTTTTACTCTAACCAAGCAAGTGAAAGATCTGTATGACAGGTACTTCAAGTATTTGAAGAAAGAAATCCAAGAAGACCTCAGAAGATGGAAAAATGTACCAGGCTCTTGGATTGACAGGATTAATATAGTAAAAATGTCTATCTTGACAAAACCAGTATATAGATTCAATGTAATCCCCATTGAAATTGCAACTCAATTCTTCATAGAGGTAGAAAGAGCAATTTGCAAATTCATCTGGAGTAACAAAAAAAAAAAAATTCCAGAATAGCTAAAACTATTCACAGCAGTAAAAGAACTTCTGGGGGAATCAGTATCTCCTACCTCAAGCAATACTACAGAGCAATAGTGTTAAAAACTGCATGGTATAGGTATAGTGACAGGCAGTTAGATCAGTGGAATAGACATGAAGTCCCAGATATGAACCCACACACCTATGTTCAATTGATCTTTGACAAAGGTTCTTCAACCATCCAATGGTTAAAAAACAAACAAACATTAAAAAAAAACCCACCATAAAAAGAAAAAAAAAACAAAAACCAAAACAAAAATTAAATATAAACCAGGCTTTTCAACAAATGGTGCTGATCCACCTGGAGTTCTTACAAATTTTCTAAAATGTAAATTTTACCATAAAGTTGTGTAACATTTACATGACCAATAATGATTAAAGAAATAGACAACTGAAGAAGAAAAAAGCAATAGTTGTCAGAGTTGTTTAGAAATCATAGGAACATACCTTGCTTTCCATAATTAATGCCAAACCTAACATAGTTCTAATTTTGGATCCTAGATCACACTAGAAGTCTATAAGCAGGGTTGTGGACAAAAAGTGAGGTATGATAAGACAATATCAACTCTAAACCCCCGAAGTCATTAATTAAGTATATGATACTACTGATATGAAACTGATGTTACCATCTTTTTATACCTCTGTGATAATTTTGATTCAGGTGAATTTGGGAGTCTTTCAAGCCACTTGACTGGAGCTATTGCCTTGAGACCTAACAAATTATTATACTAGGGGTAAAGATTCTTAGATAGGGAGAGAACCAATATTTTCCACCATCATTTTTAAAAATATTTTTGCTTCTTGCTTAATAAAACTATCTATTAAAGTTAATAGTAAGTGAGATAGTGCCTTTACCATTATGGTAGGGTTAGTTACCATTATGAGCTCACAGAATGGTAAGCATGTCATCATCTCATCAGCATTCTTAGCATCATCACCAAAGGCCTGTGATAGAAAGACTCCCTTCTCAGACAGGGAGACAGCAGGAAGAGCAGTGTCTGTCTGAAAGCTCTCTTCCTGACTTACTCACAGAAGGAAGGCAGGAAGCTAACGTGGTAAGATGGAAGTTAAGAAAGACCTATCTCATGGGATACTCTACCAGACAAGTGACACTGATCAAGAAAAGAACTATGAGCCAGTTGTCATTGGATCTTGGCGTTTACGAAATAGAGAACAACTCAAAAAAAGAAAACAGGAAACACAAAAGAAGCAAATGTTACAAAGGCACCTTGAAGAACACAAGATTCACAAGAGACGGAGATCAAGAAATGCAAATAAAAAGTGTTTAAATAAACAACAATGTTCAAAAACAAATGCTGAACCTCTATTACCAGTAGAAAAGGAAACACAGGTGACACCTGCCCAGAAAGAATCTCAGTACTCTGAAACAGAAGCCCTTCCACATTTAACTTCATCTCCAAAAGATCTTCCTGAAGAATATTCTTTTGACAAACACCAGGAAAGCTTTATATGTGGGGAAAATTCTGCTAGATACCATGATACAGCAGTAATGGACTTTTTTTCTGAAATAGACCAATATTTGACTGGACCTGAAGACTTTCTTCTCAACATAGGGCAAAAATCACCTGAATCAGAGAAAATCACTTTTGAGCAACATCTAAAAGCATCTATGCCTGAAGACTTCTTCACCTGTCTGGAACTCCTACCTACACCTGAAACACACGGAGCAGATGAACCTGATTACCTTTTAAGTGAGATTTGTAAAGAAATCACTGTACCCACAGCTTCTTACGATGAAGTAACTGAAGTAACACCTAAGCCTGAAGTAAATTCACTTGAAACATGTCAAGAAATATGTGGAGATGAGAAATTCTTAACTGAAGCTTACCAGGAAATGTCTGGGATTGAAGACCTTTATAATAAAAGACATCAGAAGAGTGATGAACATTATGACTGCTTCATAGAAGAAATTCAAGGAACTGATACATCTGAAGACCAGGACACTGGTATACACCAGAAAGTTAACACTTAGACTTTCAGGAAATGAGTGAAAAAGTCTAAATTAAACCAAAAGTATCAGGAATTCCAATACTTTCTCAAGGGTTTTGTCCCCAACATAATATCTAGTATTATGCTTTGCTTTTACAATATTCAAACATAAAATTGTGTTCCAACAGATATATTAATATTTTCATGTGTATTATTTTCTCAAGGTGTTATAGCAATCTCTACCATTTGAATTGTATTGTAATTTGATTTTTTTTGGCATTTATGGAACATGTCAGAGAGAACTAAATTTTAAGTTCATAATGCAGACAATATTTTAGTGGTTGTCCATGCATGTGTATATGCTCTGCTGTACTTAATTATGTGTATGTATATATGTCAGAGATGCCCAAGGTTTATTTTGAGAAGGTTCAAATAAGAGAAGACAAAAGGCATTGTAATTGCTTTTCCCTTAAAGAACTTACATTTACTTGGTTACTTTTTCTTTTCTTCTTCTTCTTCTTCTTCTTCTTCTTCTTCTTCTTCTTCTTCTTCTTCTTCTTCTTCTTCTTCTTCTTCTTCTTCTTCTTCTTCTTCTCCTTCTTCTATTCTTCTTCTTTTATTTTTTTCTTGTTCTTGTTCTTCTTGTTCTTGTTCTTCTTGTTCTTTTCTTCTTGTTCTTCTTGTTTTTGTTCTTGTTCTTGTTCTTATTCTTCTTGTTGTTCTTGTTGTTCTTGTTCTTGTTGTTCTTCTTCCTCCTCCTCCTCCTCTTCTCCTCCTCCTTCTTCTTCCTGTTCTTCTAGTTCTTGTTCTTGTTCTTGTTCTTGCTCTTGCTCTTGCTCTTGTTCTTCTTGTTGTTGTTCTTGTTTTCTTCTTCTTCTTCTTCTTCTTCTTCTTCTTCTTCTTCTTCTTCTTCTTCTTCTTCTTCTTCTTCTTCTTCTTCTTCTTCTTCTTCTTCTTCTTCTTCTTCCTGCTCCTCCTCTGCCCCCTCCTCTTCTTTTTCTACTTCCTCTCCCTCTCCCTCTCCCTCTCCCTCTCCCTCTCCCTCTCCCTCTCCCTCTCCCTCTCCCTCTCCTTCTCCTCCTTCTCCTTCTCCTTCTCCTTCTCCTTCTCCTTCTCCTTCTCCTTCTCCTTCTCCTTCCTCTTCTCCTTCTCCTTCTCCTTCTCCTTCTCCTTCTCCTTCTCCTTCTCCTTCTCCTTCTCCTTCTCCTTCTCCTTCTCCTTCTCCTTCTCCTTCTCCTTCTCCTTCTCTTCTTCTTCTTCTTCTTCTTCTTCTTCTTCTTCTTCTTCTTCTTCTTCTTCTTCTTCTTCTTCTTCTTCTTCTCCTTCTTCTTTTTCTTCTTCTAGTTCTTGTTCTTGCTCTTGCTCTTGCTCTTGCTCTTGTTCTTGCGCTTGCTCTTCCTCTTGCTCTTGTTTCAGTACTTGTACTTGTTCTTGTTCTTGTTCTTGTTCTTGTTCTTGTTCTTGTTCTTCTTGTTCTTGTTCTTGTTCTTGTTCTTGTTCTTGTTCTTGTTCTTGTTCTTGTTCTTGTTCTTGTTCTTGTTCTTGTTCTTGTTCTTGTTCTTCTTCTTCTTCTTGTTCTTGTTCTTCTTCTTCTTCTTCTTCTTCTTCTTCTTCTTCTTCTTCTTCTTCTTCTTCTTCTTTGACTACTACTACTACTATCTTCTTCTTCTTCAACTTCTCCTTCTCCTTCTGCTTTTGATTCTTCTACACCTTCTCCTCTTCTACCTTTTCCTCTTCCTCCTCTTCAAGGTCCTTCTTCATCATCTTCTTCTCATTTTTCAAAAGCAAAGTGCATTTTATTCTGCAGAATCTACCATGTTGAGATCTATCATTCATAAAAATCAAGACATTCAGGTGAACTCACAGGCCCAATGTAAAGCATAGGTGGGGAATTCCAGGGCGGGATAGGGTGATTCTATATTTATGGACATTCCAGAAGCATTGCTAGGGTCTGGGGTGGGGTGGAAACTGTTGGTGGGGTAGCCTAGAAACTGTTGCTGCCCCAATGCCCTTGCCAGGGCCAGGTAGCATGGCAGTTTCTGAAGGTAGGTTAGTTTCTGATTGGCTGCCTGAGGTCTGGGGTTTTTGCAGTAACTGACTTACCTGGAAATTCCCAGTTCTTGGAAATAGAGATCTTAGCCTATTCTCCTGTACTGCCAATTTAAATGTGGTCATGGTTTCAGCCTGTCTCAGTCTTCTCATTCCCCCCTTGAGAAATCAATCATCTCGAATCCTTGAGATGTTTCCATGGGCTGGTATTGTTGTTTGGGGATCATAACTAAAGCCTTGTTTATTCAGGAACTATAAGTCAAGACCAACATTGATATCTAGGCAGACCACACCAGGCCAGAGCAGATCAATGTGACAGAGTTTTATTGGAGACAAAGAGAGGAATTAGAAAAAGACAAAGGAAAGAAGTGTTGAAAGTGAGAAAGGGCCTGTCTTTTTTTTTTTTTATTATTCGATATAATTTATTTACATTTCAAATGATTTCCCCTCTTCTAGCCCCCCCACTCCCCGAAAGTCCCGCAAGCACCCTTCTCTTCCCCTGTCCTCCCACCCACCCCTTCCCACTTCCCCGTTCTGGTTTTGCTGAATACTGTTTCACTGAGTCTTTCCAGAACCAGGGGCCACTCCTCCTTTCTTCTTGTACCTCATTTGATGTGTGGATTATGTTTTGGGTATTCCAGTTTTCTAGGTTAATATCCACTTATTAGTGAGTGCATACCATGATTCACCTTTTGAGTCTGGGTTACCTCACTTAGTATGATATTCTCTAGCTCCATCCATTTGCCTAAGAATTTCATGAATTCATTGTTTCTAATGCCTGAATAGTACTCATTGTGTAGATATACCACATTTTTTGCATCCACTCTTCTGTTGAGGGATACCTGGGTTCTTTCCAGCATCTGGCAATTACAAATAGGGCTGCTATGAACATAGTAGAACATGTATCCTTATTACATGGTGGGGAGTCTTCTGGGTATATGCCCAGGAGTGGTATAGCAGGATCTTCTGGAAGTAAGGTGCCCAGTTTTCGGAGGAACCGCCAGACTGATTTCCAGAGTGGTTGTACCAATTTGCAACCCCACCAGCAGTGGAGGAGTGTTCATCTTTCTCCACACCCTCTCCAACACCTGCTGTCTCCTGAATTTTTAATCTTAGCCATTCTGACTGGTGTAAGATGAAATCTTAGGGTTGTTTTGATTTGCATTTCCCTAATGACTAATGAAGTTGAGCATTTTTTAAGATGCTTCTCCGCCATCCGAAGTTCTTCGGGTAAGAATTCTTTGTTTAACTCTGTACCCCATTTTTTAATAGGGTTGTTTGGTTTTCTGGAGTCTAACTTCTTGAGTTCTTTATATATATTGGATATTAGCCCTCTATCTGATGTAGGATTGGTGAAGATCTTTTCCCAATTTGTTGGTTGCCGATTTGTCCTCTTGATGGTGTCCTTTGCCTTACAGAAACTTTGTAATTTTATGAGGTCCCATTTTTCAATTCTTCCTCTTAGAGCATACGCTATTGGTGTTCTGTTCAGAAACTTTCTCCCTGTACCGATGTCCTCAAGGGTCTTCCCCAGGTTTTTTTCTATTAGCTTCAGAGTGTCTGGCTTTATGTGGAGGTCCTTGATCCATTTGGATTTGAGCTTAGTACAAGGAGACAAGGATGGATCAATTTGCATTCTTCTGCATGCTGACCTCCAGTTGAACCAGCACCATTTGTTGAAAAGGCTATCTTTTTTCCATTGGATGTTTTCAGCCTCTTTGTCGAGGATCAAGTGGCCATAGGTGTGTGGGTTCATTTCTGGATCTTCAATCCTGTTCCATTGATCCTCCTGCCTGTCACTGTACCAATACCATGCAGTTTTTAACACTATTGCTCTGTAGTATTGCTTGAGGTCAGGGATACTGATTCCCCCAGATTTCCTTTTGTTGCTGAGAATAGTTTTAGCTATCCTGGGTTTTTTGTTGTTCCAGATGAATTTGATAATTGCTCTTTCTAACTCTGTGAAGAATTGAGTTGGGATTTTGATGGGTATTGCATTGAATCTGTATAGTGCTTTAGGCAAAATGGCCATTTTAACTATATTGATTCTACCGATCCATGAGCATGGGAGGTTTTCCCATTTCTTGAGGTCTTCTTCCATTTCCTTCTTCAGAGTCTTGAAGTTCTTGTCGTACAGATCTTTCACATGTTTGGTAAGAGTCACCCCAAGATACTTTATACTGTTTGTGGCTATTGTGAAGGGGGTCATTTCCCTAATTTCTTTCTCAGCCTGCTTATCCTTTGAGTATAGGAAGGCCACTGATTTGCTTGAGTTGACTTTATAACCTGCCACTTTGCTGAAGTTGTTTATCAGCTGTAGGAGCTCTCTAGTGGAGTTCTTTGGGTCACTTAGGTAGACGATCATGTCGTCTGCAAATAATGATTGTTTGACTTCTTCCTTTCCAATTTGTATCCCTTTGACCTCCTTATGTTGTCGAATTGCCCGAGCTAGTACCTCAAGTACAATATTGAAAAGATAAGGAGAAAGGGGGCAGCCTTGTCTGGTCCCTGATTTCAGTGGGATTGCTTCAAGTTTCTCTCCATTTAGTTTGATGCTGGCTACCGGTTTGCTGTATATTGCTTTTACTATGTTTAGGTATGGGCCTTGAATTCCTGTTCTCTCCAAGACTTTAAGCATGAAGGGATGCTGAATTTTGTCAAATGCTTTTTCAGCATCCAATGAAATGACCATGTGGTTTTGTTCTTTGAGTTTGTTTATGTAGTGGATTGTATTGATGGATTTCCGTATATTGAACCAACCCTGCATTCCCAGGATAAAGCCTACTTGATCATGGTGGATGATCGTTTTGATGTGTTCTTGGATTCGGTTGGCAAGAATTTTATTGAGTATTTTTGCATCGCTGTTCATAAGGAAAATTGGTCTGAAGTTCTCTTTCTTTGTTGGATCTTTGTGTGGCTTTGGTATCAGCGTAATTGTGGCTTCATAGAAGGAATTGGGTAGTGTTCCTTCTGTTTCTATTTTATGGAATAGTTTGAAGAGTATTGGTGTTAACTCTGTTTTGAAGGTCTGGTAGAATTCTGCACTGAAGCCATCTGGTCCTGTGCTCTTGTAGTAGGATCTGATGATTTTTTGGATTTCCTCAGTTTCCGTTGTTATATCTCCCTTTTCATTTCTAAGTTTGTTAATTTGGATACTTTCTCTGTGCCCTTTGGTCATTCTGGCTAAGGGTTTATCTATCTTGTTGATTTTCTCAAAGAACCAGCTCCTGGTATTGTTGATTTTTTGTATGGTTCTCTTTGTTTCTACTTGATTGATTTCGGCCCTGAGTTTGATGATTTCCTGCCTTCTACTCCTCCTGGGCGAAATAGCTTCTTTTTGTTCCAGGGCTTTCAGGTGTGTCATTAAGCTGGTAATGTATGCTCTCTCCATTTTCTTTTTGGAGGCACTCAGGGCTATGAGTTTTCCTCTTAGCACTGCTTTCATTGTGTCCCATAGATTTGGGTATGTTGTGTTTTCATTTTCATTGTGTTCTAAAATGTCTTTAATTTCTTTCTTTATTTCTTCCTTGACCAAGGTATCATTGAGTAGAGTATTGTTCAGTTTCCACGTGTATGTGGGCTTTCTGTTGTTTCTGTTGCTATTGAAGACCACTTTTACTCCATAGTGATCAGATAGGAGGCATGGGATTAGTTCGATCTTCTTATATTTGTTCAGGTCTGTCTTGTGACCAATTATATGGTCGATTTTGGAGAAGGTACCATGAGGTGCTGAGAAAAAGGTATATTCTTTTGTTTTAGGATAGAATG
Source organism: Apodemus sylvaticus (assembly GCF_947179515.1). Classification (NCBI taxonomy): domain Eukaryota; kingdom Metazoa; phylum Chordata; class Mammalia; order Rodentia; family Muridae; genus Apodemus; species Apodemus sylvaticus. The sequence continues at coordinate 73,646,063 of NC_067495.1, forward strand.
TTCTATATATATCTGTTAAATCTAATTGGTCCAAAGCTTCAATTAGTTTCATTGTGTCCCTGTTTAGTTTCTGTTTTCCTGATCGGTCCATTGAGGAAAGTGCAGTGTTGAAGTCACCCACAATTATTGTGTTAGGTGCAATGTGTGCTTTTAGTTTTAATAAAGTTTCTTTTACGAAAGAGGGTGCCCTTGCATTTGGGGCATAGATGTTCAGGATTGACAGTTCTTCTTTTTGTATTTTTCCTTTGACCAGCAAGAAGTGTCCCTCAGGGTCTCTTTTGATGACTTTGTGTTGAAAGTCAATTTTATCTGATATTAAAATGGCTACTCCAGCTTGTTTCCTGAGACCGTTTGCTTGTAAAATTGTCTTCCAGCCTTTTACTCTAAGGTAGTGTTTGTCTTTGACCCTGAGGTGTGTTTCCTGTAAGCAGCAAAATGTAGGGTCCTGTTTACGTATCCATTCAGTTAGTCTGTGTCTTTTTATTGGGGCATTAAGTCCATTGATGTTAAGAGATATTAAGGAATGGTGATTGTTACTTCCTATCATTTTTGACGTTATTTTTTAAATTTGAATGCTTAACTTCTTTTGGGTTTGATGAAAGGTTACTATCTTGCTTTTTCCAGGGTGAAGTTTCCCTCCTTGTATTGGTGTTGTCCTCCTATTATCCTTTTTAGGGCCGGGTTTGTGGATAGATATTGGGTAAACTTGGTTTTGTCATGAAATATCTTAGTTTCTCCATCTATGGTGATTGAGAGTTTTGCTGGATATAGTAGTTTTGGTTGGCATTTGTGTTCTCTTAGAGTCTGCATGAGATCTGCCCAGGACCTTCTAGCCTTCATAGTCTCAGGTGAAAAGTCTGCTGTGATTCTGATAGGTCTTCCTTTATATGTTACTTGGCCTTTTTCTCTTACTGCCTTTAGTATTCTTTCTTTGTTTAGAACATTTGGTGTTTTGATTATTATGTGACGGGAAGTATTTCTGTTCTGGTCCAGTCTGTTTGGAGTTCTGTAGGCTTCTTGTATATTCATGGGCATCTCTCTCTTTAGGTTAGGGAAGTTTTCTTCCATAATTTTATTGAAGATATTTGCTGGCCCTTTAACTTGTAAATCTTCACTCTCATCTATGCCTATAATCCTTAGGTTTGGTCTTCTCATTGTGTCCTGGATTTCCTGGATATTTTGGGTTACAAGCTTTTTGCATTTTGCATTTTCTTTAACTGTTGAGTCCATGGTTTCTATGGAATCTTCAGCATCTGAGATTCTTTCTTCTATGTCTTGTATTCTGTTGTTGATATTTGTATCTCTGTCCCCTGATTTCTTCCCAAGGCTTTCTATCTCCAAAGTTGTCTCCCTTTGAGTTTTCTTAGTTGTTTCTACTTCTGATTTTAGATCCTGGATGGTTGTGCTTAGCTCCTTCACTTGCATGTTTGTGTTTTCCTGTAATTCTTTAAGAGATTTTTGTGTTTCCTCTTTCATGAGCTCAGCCTGTTGACCAAAGTTCTCCTGCATTTCTTTAAGAGATTTTTGTGTTTCGTCTTTCATGACCTCAGCCTGTTGAGCAAAGTTCTCCTGTATTTCTTTAAGTGTTTTTTGCATTTCCTCCTTGTTGGCTTTTGTATTCTCCTGGATTTCTTTCAATGATTTTTGTGTTTCCCTTGCAAGGGCTTCTAACTTTTGATCCATTTTCTCCTGAATTTCTTTATGTATGACCTTCATGTGTTCCTGTACCAGCATCATGACCAGTGATTTTAAATCCAAATCTTGTTTTACTGGTGTGATGGGGTATCCAGGACATGTTGGTAGAGGAGAATTGGGTTCAGATGTTGCCGTATTGCCTTGATTTCTGTTAGTGACGTTCCTGCGTTTGCCTTTTGCCATCTAGATCTCACTGGTGTTAGTTTATCTTGTCAGTGCTGGACTCACCAGTGCAAGCTGCCCCTTCCCAGTTGGCTTCTAGTGCACAGCTTACCTCCTGCACTGCTTGTAGACAGTGTGCTGCTGCCCAGGCTGTTCCGATCCCAAAGCAGGCATCCGAAGGCTCCCGCTGGGGCCCGCTGGATTCACTGGAGCACACTGACTTCTCCCAGCTGGCCGCCCGGAAGCCCAGCTAGCCACTTGCAGGACTTGGAGATGTAATGCTGCAGCCCAGACTGATCTGGATCCGGAAGTGGAGAGAGTAGAGCTAAGGGCTTCTGCCTGAGGCCTTGCCCCAGATTGTGCCTGTGGAGCAGATGGAGCCCGTGTGCACTCCCAGGGAGTGCCGACGGTGTATGCTACTGTGACCTCCCCTGAGTTCCGCTCACTCCGCTGGGCAGCCGATCTGCCAACCGGGCTGTCGCACACAAGGTTAGCCTGGCCGCCCAGTCCCTGAGTCCAGGCAAAAGCCTGGGAGGCCAAGGTCCGAGCAAAGTTCCCCTAGGGCTATGACTGTTAATTGGGTTTGCCAGGTGACTAGGATGGTGGGCGTGCGTGCCCGCGCTCCCTGAAAGCGCTGGGAGAGTCTGCTTTGCTAACAATCACCTGGGCGGGTTGACTCACAGATGGCCCACCAAGCCGCCCAGTTCTTGGGGTCAGTCCTGTGCCTTTTGGGGCCTGGACCCCCGCTTTGTTAGCCTTAGGCTGTTACAGGTCTGCCCGCCAGAGCTCTCTGTCGTCCTGCAGCCGCCGCTGATCTCGGGCCTGTCTTTTATTAAGGCTGTGATGTAGCCTGTTTGCAGGTAACTGTGGGAAGGGGATTCTGGGAATGTATGTGGTTTCCCTGGCAACACATATCACCTATGTGTTACATTCCTGAGTTTGCAGCCCATCTGCAAAACTGGTACTTGATTGCAACCAACATCAGTTGAATAAAGAATTTGTCAGTATGAGAGGTTCTTCTGTGTTCCAGCTAGGCATGGGTCATGTGCCCAGTGGGGTGGTCGGCAGCTGCCATCTTCGTTCATAGTCAGATAGGCCAGGTGACCCCAGGTATCCAGATATCCTGAGTCTAAGATCTCTGGGGAAACAGACCACCGAGCTGTAGGATGCAGCCTGCACCCAGGTCCTGGGCAGATTGGCGGTTCTCTTTGTGCCAGCCTGGCATGAGAACTGTGCCCTCTGGGGAAGGTGGCAACTGCCATCTTCGCTCCAAGAAGGACTGGACAGGCAAACCCACGTACTGAGATATCCTGAGTCCAAGATATCTGGAGAAGCAGACTGCCTAGCTGAGGGCTGTCATCTGTGCCCAGGACCTGGGCAGTTTGGTGGTTCATCTGTGTGCAAGCCAGGTGCAGGTCCTGTGCCCTGCAGGGTGCCTGCAGGATCCACCTTCACTCCCTGGCAGAGCAGAAGGGCAGCAACAGGTTCAGTACACAGAGACAACCCAAGTATAACATTACTTGGGGCAGAACACACCAGGGCCCCAACAACACCCAAGAGGAGGGCAACACATCAGCAATCTGGGCCAGGGGAAACCCAGTCAGTAATCCAGTGGTGTGAAAATAGATTTACAAGTTCACAGGACGTTCAAGCACCAGCCAGTTACCAACTAACACCAGAGATTACCAGATGACAAAAGGCAAAGGCAGGAACTTTACCAACAGACATCAAGTTAATATGTTAGCATCTAAACCCAATTCTCCAACAACAGCAACTCCGGGAAACCCCAAAACATCAGAAAAACAAGATTTGGATTTAAAATCACTAGTCATGATGCTGTTAGAGGAACACAAGATGGACATAAATAAAGCTCTTAAAGAAATACAGGAGAAAATGGATCAAATGCTAGAAGCCCTTACAAGGGAAACACAAAAGGCATTTAAAGAAATTCAGGAAAATGTGAGTCAAAAGGTAGAAGCCAATAAGGAGGAAATGAAAAAAAAATCAGTTAAAGAAATACAGAAGAACTTAGGTCAACAGGCACAAGTGATGAAAGAGGAAACAAAATCTCTTAAGGAATTACAGGAAAGCACAAACAAGCAAGTGAAGGAACTCAGCAAAAACATCCAGGATCTAAAAACAGAAGTAGAAACAACCAGAAATCACAAAGGGAGACAAATTTGGAGGTAGAAAAACTTGGGAAGAAATCAGGGACCATAGATGCAAATATCAACAAGAGAATCCAAGAGATAGACAAAAGAATCTTATACAGAAGATACCATAGAAACCACAGACACAATAGTCAAAGAAAATGCAAAATGTAAAAACCAAGAAAATGCAAAATGTAAAAAGTTTGTAACCCAAAACATCCAGGAAATCCAGGACACAATGAGAAGGCCAAACCTAAGGATTATAGGCATAGATCAAAGTGAAGATTTACAACTTAATGGGCCAGAAAATATCTTCAATAAAATTATGGAAGAAAACGTCCCTAAGCTAAAGAGAGAAATTCACATGACTATACAAGAAGCCTACAGAACTCCCAACAGACTGAACCAGAACAGATATACCTCCTGTCACATGATAATCAAAACCCTAAATGTACTAAACAAAGAACAAATATTAAAGGCAATAAGAGAAAAAGGCCAAGTAACATATAAAGGAAGACCTATCAGAATTACACCAGACTTCTCAACAGAGACCATGAAAGCTAGAAGATCCTGGACAGATCTCATGCAGACTCTAAGGGAACACAAATGTCAGGCAAGACTATATACCCAGCAAAACTCTCAATCACTATAGATGGAGAAACCAAGACATTCCATGACAAAACCAAATTTACACAATATCTTTCCACAAACCTAGCCCTACAAAGGATTATGAGGGGAAAACTTCAATACAAGGAGGGAATAAGCATGGAATAAGCATGATAGTAACCTTTCATCAAACCCAAAAGAAGTTAATCAATCAAATTTAAAAAATAACGTCAAAAATGACAGGAAGTAATAATAATCACTATTCCTTAATATCTCTTAACAACAATGGACTCATTTCCCCCAAAAAAGACATATACTAACAGACTGGATAAGGAAACAGGACCCTACATTTTTGCTGCATACAGGAAACACACCTCAATGTCAAAGACAAAAACTACCTTAGAGTAAAAGGCTGGAAGACAATTTTACAAGCAAACGGTCTCAGGAAACAAGCTGGAGTAGCCATTCCAATATCAAAAAATGACTTAAAGAAATTCAGGAGAATAACGCTCAAGAGATAGAAGCCAATAAAGAAGAAACACACACACACAAAAAAAAAATTTAAAGAAATGCAGGAGAACTTGAGTCAACAGGTAGAAGTCAGGAAAGAGGAAACACAAAAATCTCTTAAAGCATTAAAGGAAAACATAAACAAACAAGTGAAGAAGGAAACTGAGCAAAACCATCCAGGATCTAAAAACAGAAGTAGAAACAACTAAGAAATCACAAAGGGAGACAACTTTGGAGATAGAAAACCTTGAGAAGAAATCAGGGGCCATAGATGCAAATATAAACAACAGAATACAAGAGATGGAAGAAAGAATCTCAGATGCTGAAGATACCATAGAAAGCATTGTATCAACTGTCAAAGAAAATGCAAAATGCAAAAAGCTTGTATCCCAGAACATCCAGGAAATCCAGGACACAATGAGAAGACCAAACCTAAGGATTATAGGTATAGATGAGAGTGAAGATTTAAAACTGAAAGGGCCAGCAAATATCTTTAACAAAATTATGGAAGAAAACCTTCCCAACTTAACTAGAGAGATGCCCATGAATATACAAGAAGCCTACAGAACTCCAAATGGACTGGACCTCAGCAGAAATACCTCCTGTCACATAATAAACACAACCCCAAATGCACTAAAAAAAGAAAGAATATTAAAGGCAAAAAGAGAAATGGCCAAGTAACATATAAAGGAAGACCTGTCAGAATCATACGAGACTTCTCCCCAGAGACCATGAAAGCTAGAAGATCCTAGGTAGGTCTCATGCAGACTCTAAGAGAACACAAATGTCAGCCAAGACTACTATACCCAGCAAAACTCTCAATCACTGTAGATGGAGAAACTAAGATATTCCATGACAAAACCAAATTTACACAACATCTTTCCACAAACCCAGACCTACAAAGGATAATGGGGGGAAAACTTCAATACAAGGAGGGAAACTACACCCTGGAATGAACAAGATAGTAACCTTCTTTCATCAAACCCAGAAGCAGGAAAACAATCAAATATAAAAAATAACATCAAAAATGTCAGGAAGAAATAACCACTATTCCTTAATATCTCTTAACATCAATGGATTCATTTCCCCAATAAAAAGACCTAGACTAACAGACTGGATAAGTAAACAAGACCCTACATTTTATTGCATACAGGTAACAAACTTCAGTTTTAAAAACAGACACTACCTTAGAGTAAAAGGCTGGAAGACAATTTTACAAGCAAATGGTCTCAGGAAACAAGCCAGAGTACCCATTCTAATATCAGACAAAATTGACTTTCAACCTAAAGTCATCAAAAGAGACACTGAGGGACACTTCTTTCTGGTCAAAGGAAAAACACACCAAGAAGAACTCTCAATCCTGAACATCTATGCTCCAAAATGCAAGGGCAACCTCATTCATAAAAGAAACTTTACTAAAACTCAAAGCATACATTGCACCTAACACAATAATTGTGGGTGACTTCAACACTCCACTCTCCTCAATGGATCAATCAGGAAAACAGGCATTACGCAGTGACACAGTGAGACTGATGAAAGCTTTGGACCAATTAGATATAATATATATATAATATATATATATATATATATATATTATATATATATGTGTGTGTGTGTGTGTGTAGATCTAGAGGTAGATGTAGATTTATATGTAGATGTAGATATATATAGATATATAGATATATAGATTTATGGATATGTGGTTATGTAGATATATGGATATATAGATATATAGATATATAGATATAAAAATATATAGATATATAGATATATGGATATATGGATATGTAGATATTTAGATGATATATAGATATATAGGTATATATAGATATAGATATAGATATATAGATATATAGATGTATAGATGTATAGATGTATAGATATATAGATGTATAGATATATAGATATGTAGATATATAGATGTATAGATATATAGATATGGAACATTTTATCTTACAGCAAAGCAACATGCCTTTTTCTCAGTACCTCAAGGTACCTTCTCCAAAACTGATCATATAACTGTTCACAAGACAGACCACAACAAATATAATAAGATTGAACTAATCCCATGTCTCCTATCAGATCACTATGGAGTAAAAGTGGTCTTCAATAGCAGATCAATCATGGTATGCACTCACTGATAAGTGGATATTAGCCTAGAAACTTTGAATACCCAGGACATAATCCACAAATTAAATGATGTCCAAAAAGAATGGAGGAGTGGGCCCTGGTTCTGGAAAGACTCAGTGCAAGAATATAGGGGAATTCCAGAACAGGGAAGTGGGAAGGGGTGGATTGAAGAATAGGGGAATGGAAGAGGGCTTATGTGACTTGCAGGGAGTGGGGACCCAGAAAAGGGGAAATCATTTGCAATGTAAATAAAAAAATAAAATAAAATAAAATAGCAACAAAAACAACAGAAATGAGGTACAAGAAGAAAGGAAGAGTGGCCCCTTGTTCTGGACTCAGTGAAGCAGTATTCAGCAAAACCAGAACGGGGAAGTGGGAAGGGGTGGGTGGGAGGACAGGGGGAGAGAAGGGGGCTTGCGGGACTTTCGGGGAGTGGGGGGCTAGAAAATGGGAAATCATTTGAAATGTAAATAAAAAATATATCGAATAAAAAATATATCGAATAAAAAAAAAACAACAGAAATTCCACATATACATGGAAACTGAACAATACCCCTCTCAATGATACCTTGGTCCAGAAAGAAATAAAGACAGAAATAAAAGACTTTTTAGAATTTAATGAAAACCAAGACACAACATACTCAAATCTATAGGCCACAACAGTTAAAGCAGTGCTAAGAGGAAAATTCAGCCCTGAGTGCCTCCAAAAAGAAAATGGAGAGACCATACACTAGTAGCTCAATGACACACCTTAAAGCCCTGGAGCAAAAAGAAGCTAATTCACCCAGGAAGAGTAGAAAGCAGGAAATCACCAAACTCAGGGTAGAAATCAATCAAGTGGAAACAAAGAGAACCATACAAAGAATCAACAAAACCAAGAGCTGGTTCTTTGAGAAAATCAACAAGATAGATAAACCCTTAGCTAGACTGACCAAAGTGCACAGAGACATTATCCAAATTAACTAAATTAGAAATGAAAAGGGAAATATAACAAAAGAACCTGAGGAAATTCAAAAAATCATGAGATCCTACTACAAAAGCCTATATTCAACACAACCCGAGAATCTGGAGGAAATGAAAAATTTCCTAGACAGATACCAAACACCAAAATTAAATCAGTATCAAATAGATCACCCAAATAGTCCCCTAACCCCTAAAGAAATAAAAGGGGTCCTAGAAAATCTCCCAATCAAAAAAAAGCACTGGACCAGATGGCTTTAGTGCAGAATTCCAGCAGACCTTCAAAGAAGACCTAACACCAATACTCTTCAAACTATTACACAAAATAGAAACAGAGTGACTACTACCCAACTCGTTCTATGAAGCCACAATTATGCTGATATCTAAAACACAAACATCCAGCAGAGAAAGAGAACTTCAGGCCAATTTCCCTTATGAATATCAATACAAAAATACTCGATAAAATTTTTGCCCACCGAATCCAAGAACACATCAAAACGATCATCCACCATGATCAAGTAGGCTTCATCCCAGGGACGCATGGATGTTTCAATATAAGGAAATCCACCAATGCAATTCACTACATAAACTTAAACAAAAAAGCACATGATCATTTCATTAGATGCTGAAAAAGCTTTTGACAAAATTCAGCATCCTTTCATGCTAAAAGTCTTGGAAAGAACAGGAATTCAAGGCCCATACCTAAACATAGTAAAACCAATATACAGCAAACCGGTAGCCAACATCAAACTAAATGGAGAGAAACTTGAAGCAATCCCACTAAAATCACAGACTAGACAATGCTGCCCTCTCTCCATATCTTTTCAATATAGTTATTGAAGTCCTAGCTAGAGCAATTAGACAACATAAGGAGGTCAAAGGGATACAATTAGAAAGGAAGACGTCAAACTATTGCTATTTTTAGATGACATGCTAGCATACTTAAGTGACCCAAAAAACTCTACCAGAGAACTCCTACAACTGATAAACAACTTCAGCAAAGTGGCTGGTTACAAAATGTAATCAAACAAATCAGTAGCCTCTCTATACTCAAAGGATAAGCAGACTGAGAAAGAAATTATTGAAATGACACACTTCACAATAGCCACAAACAGCATAAATTATCTTGAGTTGACTCTAACCAAACAAGTGAAAGACCTATACGACAAGAAGTTCAAATCTCTGAAGAGGGAAATCGAAGAAGACCTCAGAAAATGGAAAAATCATCCATGCTCATAGATTGGCAGGATTAATATAGTTAAAATTGTCATCTCTCCAAAAGCAATCTACAGATTCAACACAATCCCCATCAAAATACCTACTCAGTTCTTCATAGAGGTAGAAGGAGCAATTCTCAAATTCATCTGGAATAACAAAAAACCCAGGATAGCTAAAACTATTTTCAACAGTAAAAGTACTTCTGGGAATCAGTATTCCAGACCTCAATCATTACTACAGAGCAATAGTGATAAAAAATGTTTGGTATTGGGACAGTGACAGGCAGGTAGATCAATGGAATAGGATTGAAGACCCAGAAATGAACCCACACACCTAGGGCCACTTGATCCTTGACAAAGGAGCTGAAAACATCCAGTGGAAAAAAGATAGCCTTTTCAACAAATGGTGCTGGTTCAATTGGAGGTCAGCATGCAGAAGAATGCAAATTGATCCAGTCTTATCTCCTTGTATTTAGCTCATGTCCAAGCGGATCAAGAACCTCCACATAAACCTGACACTCTGAAGCTAATAGAAATGAAACTGTGGAAGACCCTCGAGGACATCGGTACAGGGGGAAAGTTCCTGAACAGAACACCAATAGCTTCTGCTCTAAGATCAAGAATTGACAAATGGGACCTCATAAAATTACAAAGTTTCTTTAAGGCAAAGAACACTATCAAAAGGACAAAGCATCAAACAACAGGTTGGGAAAGGATCTTCACTAACCCTAAATCTGACAGAGGGCTAATATCTAACATATACAAAGGATTCAAGAAGGTAGACCCCAGAGAACCAAATAACCTTATTAAAAAGTGGGTTACAGAGCTTAACAGATCTTTAATATACTATGAAAAACAAGGAATTACAATTTCAGCTAGGGCTGCATAGTGCAACTCTGTCTCCAAAACAGAAATCAGAATTTGCAAATGCACCTGTCTGAACAGGGATAGGAGATACTCACAAGCTAGGAGGCAACTATAAATTTTTGGTTGAATTTATAATTGCCTAAGATAGCCATGAAACACGAGTCACAGAGAATATTATAGCATTTTCTCTTCTAATATATTTAAATTAACTCTTTTCTGAAGACTGTCTGGGTACTAATGCAAGCCCTACTTGTTAAAGTTTTCCGAAATATTGAAGAGAAAATGTGACAGTGGGACAAATGGGCTCAAGAGAATTTTTACAAAGTAAGATTCTTGTAAGAATTCTGTTGCCCAGCCTGGAGAGATGACTCAGCAGTTAAGAGCACTGACTGCACTTCAGAGGGGTTGAGTTCAATTCCCAGCAACAACATGATGACTTACAACCATCTGTAATGGGGATACCATAACCTCTTCTGGTGTGTCTGAAGACATTGACAGTGTACTCACATACATGAAATAAATAATTTTTTTTATTTTAAAAAGATGTGCCTAATGTCTATTTATAAATTCTTAAGTCCCACAATGTTGAGAACAAGAAGGCTATGACTAAAACATTCTAATCAGTTCTTGTATCATTCTTATCCTAGTTGTGAAGCAGAATGTTTCTGAAAGTGATAAGATTATTAAATAGGAAACTCAGTGCCATGTTTAAGCTACTTATCCATGTGTTTGTGGCCAGTAGTGTCCCCATACTTCTCACACCAAACAGAATATTGCCAGCTTAATTTTAACGCAACACAAGTTCACTTCAAGAAATCAATTTGGAACTGATGACATAAAAAACACGGCCTTCATCTCAGAGGGAATAAGATATCATTTATTTTGGAGCCATTTTGAATGATCATGGTCCAGAAACACTGGTTTAGATTAGCTCAAGTTATAAGAGGAACGGAGTTTCATGAAGTCTTGTAGTTTTACAAAACACGGAAGTTGTAGCTCAAGGAAAGTTTAAAATGAATTGAGGGGTATATCAACTAGGCAGTTACAACAACACTGGCAAAGCTCTTTTATAGGTCAAGATTGGTGTCTTCCACATTCTTAGTGGTCTCCTAAATTAATAGCATCCAAAAGATTTATATCTATTAGTCACAAGATGTTAATTCCTATATGGAGTTAGACAAAAAATAGCTATTTAGGAGTATAGCAATAGCCTGAAAAAATGTAACTGCTCTGTGGTCCTGCAAAATTCCAATTCGCCCACATCCCTGTAGTTCTAGTCAAACAGGTTTTGCAGACACAGCTTTTTCCCATGAATTTCCACTCACAATCCCATGCCACTGATTAGCATTCATATTACTGCACACACACACACACACACACACACACACACAAACACACACACACACACACACACACACACACACACACACACAAACACCAAACCAAGGAAAACAAAACAAAACAACAACAACAAAAAAAGACAAAAATACCACAGCTCTCATAGAGAATAAGTGACATTCTTGAGCCATTGTGAGTGATGATAACCTGGAAACACAATATAACTAGTCTATACCAAATTCTATGTTCAAATGTTGAGGCAGTTTCATGACATTTATAAAGTTTTACAGAAAAAAGTTCTCACGAATTGAGGCAAATATAAAGTACATTGTTGTGTAGATCAGAGAGGCATGTACAACATGGTGGGAACCTTTTTTTTTTTAATTTTTTTTATTCGATATAATTTATTTACATTTCAAATGATTTCCCCTTTTCTAGCCCCCCCACTCCCCAAAAGTCCCGTAAGCCCCCTTCTCTTCCCCTGTCCTCCCTCCCACCCCTTCCAACTTCCCCGTTCTGGTTTTGCTGAATACTGTTTCACTGAGTCTTTCCAGAACCAGGGGCCACTCCTCCTTTCTTCTTGTATCTCATTTGATGTGTGGATTATGTTTTGGGTATTCCAGTTTTCTAGGTTAATAACCACTTATTAGTGAGTGCATAAAAAACAAAACAAAACAAAACAAAAACCTTTTTTTTTTAAATAGGCCTGAAATGCTATCTGATAACATTTTTAGATTTTGGATTGATAGAGGATAGTGATCTGATAAGCTAATAGATTCTAACAGACTTCTATCTATTAAGTCAAAATATGTTAATTATGACATACATGTGGTCAAGGAATGACTCCCAAACATGTAGAATTAGCCAAGATAGAATAAGAAGCCTCTGAATCTGCAACAATACAATCCCTACATAGCAGTTAAAGTCTGATTAGTGTATCAGTCTCTGTAGACATGGCTATTTCAAGAATTTTTGTTCACAGTTAGACAAGGATTCCTCTCAGGAATTTTCATTTTTGGTGCTGAAGGGCAGGATATTGGGTGCTGTGAATGAGTTCAATTGAATCTATTTTTAAGTAACATGATCTTATATTTTTATAAACTAATTATCATAAAAATATATTAAAATATATGAAATCAATAAAGTGGTATGAGATATAAATATGAAAACCAAAATATAAATTTATTAGCAAAAATTGCCTTGACCCTGTTATAACCAGTGATAATTATCTGGAAGGAAAATAAGGGTACAAAGAAGAAAATCATAATTAGAGAAATATGATAATATTGAATACAAACTCTTGTCACAACCAAGTGAACAAATAATAGTGAGTAAAGATGCAACTCTCAGAATGGAAAGGAATCTAAACTCAATTGCAACATAATGCATTAAATTTCAATAAAGGTAGAACCTAAATAGACATTGTTTTCATGAACCCTTAAAGACAGCAAACTGTTACATAAAAATTCTTAGCATCAATAATTTTCAGTGTAATGTAATTCAAATTTCAATGGAATACTATGCCAAAACTGTTAAGATAGTTATCGTAAGATGTTATAAAAAATAACCCTTTGCAAGCGTTGGAGAAAGGAACAGGAATTACTATAATTTGTTGAAAGGAATGCGAATTACCACAGACACTAGAAGCAGAAAGCAGTGAAAGTTTCATGAGAAAAATTAAACAAAACAAAACAAAAAGCAAAACAGAACTAGGCCATGACCCATCAGTCCTACTTCTTGGTACATAGTGAATGAAAATGATATGAGTATTTTGAAGCGACTTCTATACTCAAATTATCAACAACTGCTAAGATATGAAGTCAACTTTTATATCCATCAATGAGCAAACTGTTAAATAAAATGACATATTTACACAATATATTATAACCTATAAGAAGACAACATATGCATTATAATAACATGAATAAAAATGAAGAAATCTGTTATTTGATATATTTAGTGAAGTGTGAGACACAGAAAGAGAAATATGTAATCTCAATAGTATATGGAATATAAAATAGTTTAACTCAGAATTAAAGAAATGCATAGTAGTTACTGAAAGTTGGAGAGTGAGTTTCAGAAGATTTTGGTCAAAATTTTATTTCTATACAAAAAAAAAATGAGCTCAATTGTATGCTACACTTAAAAGCAATGTGTTGAATCCTTAGAAAAATGTTAAGTGATGGAAGCTGTGAGGTGCTTCAGCAGTAAAAAGCATGTGGAATCAAGCTTTGGACCTAGTGTAATTCCTATAACCTGTGAGGTTGAAGAAGAAATCTGACACTCCCTTGATGTATCCTCTTCCTTCCACATGCATACTGCCATATGTAACACACATGTGCATGCATACACACACATTTATGCATCCACAGAGATGCATTAGAAGGGTAAATGTTATAATAATAAAATATTAAGAGTTGATTTTATTTATTCATAATCCAAGAATTATATGATAAATAAATGGGTAGTCTGGGCTGACATCAGTGATCTTTTAGGAATATAGAACATGTCTTGGGTCTTCTGGTTTTCATAGTAACCATTGAAAGTTCAAGTACTATTTCAATGGGCCTGCCTTTTTATGTGTTTTTTCCCTTGAATTTTTAATAGCAATTTATTGTTCTGAGTATTTAATGTTTTGGTTATTCTGTGTTGTATAGACTTTCTTATTTGGGTCTTTCTTTCTTTCTTTCTTTCTTTCTTTCTTTCTTTCTTTCTTTCTTTCTTTCTTTCTTTCTTTCTTTCTTTCTTTCTTTCTTTTTCTTTTTCTTTTCTTTTTTTTTTCCTAGACAGGGGGGTTTCTTTGTGTAGTCTTGGCTGACCTGGAACTCACTCTGTAGAGCAGGCTGGCCTCGAACTCAGAAATCTGCCTGCCTCTGCCTCCCAAGTTCTGGGATTAAAGTTGTGTGCTACCACTGCCCGGCTTATTTAGTTATTTCTTTATGGGGTTCTTTATGCCTCTTGTACCTCAGTGGGCATCTCTTTCATTAGATTTGGGCTACTTTTTTTTTTCTAAAATTTAAATATGCCTATGTTTTCTGCACCTTTGACCTAGTGCTCTACTTCTTCATAACCTATTATTTACAGGTTTAGTCTTTACATGTTGTCACAGATTCTCTGGATATTTGTGTCCTTAATTTTACTGTATTTAAACTTTTCTTTAATATCCATTTCAAAACCTCTCTTCTATATCTGTCATTATGTTTATCAGGTTTTGGCTTGACTTTCTGAGATTTTCATTTTTAATTTTTATTGTAGTCTGGCTTTTATTTGATGATTCTATTTCTTATAAGATGGATTGCAGGCTGTCCCACAATGCTCTGGTCTCCCAGGAGTGCTCACTCCTGAGCTCACAGGTGAGACCATCATTTTTGCTCCAAAAACTGTCCAATGAGGGAACCACCAGGAGTGTACAGGTCACATAAATGATATAGCAGGCAGGGAAAAACTCCCTACAACACAGAATAACAAAAAACATTAAATACACAGAACAATAAATCACTATTTAAAACTTCAAGGGAAAAAAACACACATAAACTCATAGCCTTATAGCTGAGGGTATCAGATAAAAGAACTTTAAGAACTCTGGGTCTGTACCAAGAGGCTCAGTCCCAAGAGGAAAAATAAGGACTGAGAGGAAGCACAAATTACTTTAAAAGTTTGATAAAACTTATTCGAAACAAAAGCTAAGGCAAATATGTATTCATATAATTTTACAAATTATTAATTTATGTATTTTTATCTATGTAACAAAAGATTTTAAACATTATTTTGTAGTTTCCTCTGCTTAGAGGTAAGTTAACTAAAATTAAGGATCAATAAAATATGATATAATTATAATATTTAAATTCACAGAAGAATAATTGTCCAAAGAAGGACCTGTCAGGAGTGTACAGGGCACAGGAACTGTGGAGAAGCTGTGGATAGGATCCTTCTGGTCTCCATCTGCACCCCAGAGCTAAGGCTGTCACAAACACTCTGGTGTCCCAGGAATGCTCTCCCTCCTGAGCCCACATGTGAGACCACCGTTTTTGCTCTAAAATCTGTCCAAAGAGGGAACTGCCAGGAGTGCACAGGGCACAGGAATGGCATAGCCAGCAGGGACAGGATCCTTTGGGTTTCCAGCTGTTTCCCAGAGCTAAGGCTGTTCTACAGTCCTCCATACCAAAATAGCTCCCAGAGTGTTGACACAACTAAGATCACAGGCTTCATAGGCCCAAAGTACAGACTAGCTCCAGTCAGAGACAGCAAGACCAGATAATACCATGGATAACCAGAATGTCAGAGGCAAGAGCAAGGACATAAGCAACATAATCCAAGGCTACTTGACATCATCAGAACCTAGCTATTCCACACAGCAAGTCCTGGATACCCAACACACCAGAAAAGTGAGATTTAGATTTAAAATCATATCTCATAATGATGATAGAGGACTTTAAGAAGGACATAAATAACTTCCTTAAAGAAATACAGGAGAACACAGGTAAACAAGTAGAAGCTCTTAAAAAGGAAACACAAAAATTCCTTAAAAATTACAGGAAAACACAAACAAACAGTTGAAGGAATTGAGTAAAATCATCTAGGATCTAAAAATAGGAATAGAAACAATAAAGAAATCACAAAGGGAGACAACCCTGGAGATAGAAAACCTAGGAAAGACATCACAAGTCATAGATGCATAACCAACAGAATACAAGAGATAGAAGAGAGAATCCCAGATGTAAAAGATACCATAGAAAATATTGACACAACAGTCAAAGAAAATGAAAAAAGCTCCTAACCCAAAAACATCCAGGAATTACAGGACACAATGAGAAGACCAAACCTAAGGATTATAGGTATAGAAGAGAGTGATGATTCCCAAATTAAAGGGCCAGTAAATATCTTCTACAAAATTATACAAGAAAAATTCCCTAACTTAAAGAATGAGATTTCCATGAACATAAAAGAAGCCTGGAGAACTCCAAATAGATTGGACCCGAAAAAAAATCTCCCATCACATAATAGTCGAAACACCAAATGCACACAAAATAAAAGAAAGAATATTAAAAGTGATAAGTTAAAAAGGTCAAGTAACAAATACAGGCAGAACTACCAGAATTACACCAGATTACTCACCTTCTCACTGGAGACTATAAAAGCCAGAAGATCCTGGGCAGATGTCATACAGACCCTAAGAGAACACAAAAGCCCATACTTTAATACCCAGCAAAACTCTCAATTACCATAGATGGAGAAATCAAGATATTCTATGACAAAAGCAAATATATACAATATATTTCCACAAATCCAGACCTACAAAGTATAACAGATAGAAAACTCAAATACAAGCAGGGAAACTACACCCTAGAAAAATCAAGAAATTAATCTTCTTTCAACAAATCCAGAAGAAGATAGCCACACAAATATAATTTCACCTCTAACAACAAAAATAACTGGAAACAACAGTGTTTTCTTTAATATCTCTTAACATCTATGGAAACAATTCCCCAATAAAAAGACATAGTCTAACAGACTGGATACTTAAACAAGACTCAGCATTTTGCTGTATACAGGAAATACACCTCAGTGAAAAAGACAGACACTACCTCAGAGTAAAAGAATGGAAAAAGTGTTTCCAGGAAAATGGTCCCAAGGAATAAGCTGGAGTAGCCATTATAATATCAAATAAAATTGACTTTCAACCAAAAGTTATCAACAAAGATAAGTAAGAACACTTCATATTCCTCAAAGGAAAAATATTCCAAGATGAACTCTCAATTCTGAACATCTATGCTCTAAATGCAAGAGCACCCACACTTATAAAAGAAACTTTACTAAAGCTCAAAGCACACATTGTACCTTACAAAATAATAGTGGGAGATTTCAATACCCAACTCTCAGCAATACACAGATCATGGAAACAGAACCTAAGCAGAGACAGAGTGAAACTAACAGAAATTATGAACAAAATGGATTTAAGAGATATCTACGTAATTGTGGCTTCGTAGAAGGAATTGGGTAGTGTTCCTTCTGTTTCTATTTTGTGGAATAGTTTGAAGAGTATTGGTGTTAACTCTTCTTTGAAGGTCTGGTAGAATTCTGCACTGAAGCCATCTGGTCCTGTGCTTTTTTTGGTTGGAAGACTTTCTATGACTCCTTCTATTTCTTTAGGCATTATGGGACTGTTTAGTGGGAAGGGGTGGGTGGGAGGACAGGGGAAGAGAAGGGGGCTTGCGGGACTTTCGGGGAGTGGGGGGGCTAGAAAAGGGGAAATCATTTGAAATGTAAATAAATTATATCGAATAATAAAAAAAAAAGAAAAAAAAAAAAGAGATATCTACAGAACATTTTACCCTATAACATCTTAAAATACCTTGTTAACTTTTCCAAAACTGATCATATAATTTGACACAAAACAGGCCTCAACAGATATAAGAATTTCAAGTCTCTAATGAAAGAAATTGTAGAAAACCTCAGAAGATGGAAAGATCTCCCATGCTTGTGTATTGGCAGGGTTAATATAGTACAAATGGCCATGTTGCCAAAAGCAATCTACAGATCCAATGCAATCCACATTAAAATTCCAACAGAATTCTTCATATAGTTAGAAAGAGCAATTTGCAAATCCATTTGGAATAACCAAAAACCCAGGATAGCAAAAATTATTCCCAACAATAAAAGAACTTCTGGAGGAATCACCATCCCTGACCTCAAGATGTATTACAGAGGAATAGTGATAAAAATGGCATGGTATTGGCACAGTAACAGTTAGGTATATCAATGGAATAGTACTAAAGACCCAGAAATGAACCCATATCCCTATGGTCAGTCACTTGATCTTTGACAAAGGAGATAAAACCATCCAGTGGAAAAAAGACAACATTTTCGACAAATGGTGCTGGTTCCACTGGTGGCCAGCATGTAGGAGAATGTACATTAATCCATTCTTATCTCCTTGTACAAAGTTCAATTCCAAGTGGATCAAGGACCTCTAGGTATACCAGATACACTGAAACTATTAGAAGAGAAAGTTCAGAATAGCCTCAAACACATGGGCATAGGGGAAAGTTTACTGAATAGAACACCAATGGCTTATGCTCTAAGATCATCAAATGGGAACTGATAAAATGGCAAAATTTCTGCAAGTCACAAAACACTGTCAATAGGACAAAACAGCAACCTACAGATTGAGAAAAGATCTTTACCAACCCTATGTCTGATACAGGGCTACTATGCAAAATATATAAAAAAAACTCAAGAAGTTCTACTTCAGAGAACAAAATAATCCTACTAAAAATGGGGTACAGAACTAAACAAAGAATTTTTATCTGAGGAATATCAAATCCCAGATGCCAGGAAAGCAAGAGGTTCCTAAGATCCAACAAGGATGAAATTAGGTAAAATGCAGAACAAAGGAGTGGGAGAATCTGTAGGGACCATATCCAGAGGTGAGGCAAGGCCCATGGTTGGGGAATGGGGCTACCCACTCATCTCCAAATTCTTAACCCAGAAAGGCTCCTGTCTAAAGGAAATACAGGAACAAACTGTAGAGCCAAGACTGAAAGAAAGACCACCCAGAGACTGTCTCACCTTTGGATCCATCCCATATACAGACATCAAATCTAGACACTAATGTTGATGCCAAGAAGTGCTGTCCATAGCCTGTTATAGTTGTCTCCTGAGAGGCTATTCCAGAGCTTGGCCAATAGAGAGTTGGATACTTGCAGCAAACAATTGGACTTAGCACAGGATTCCCAATGGAGGACTTAGAGAAAGGACTGAAGGCACTGAAGGGGTTTGCAACCACAGAGGAAGAACAATGATATCAACCACCAGAGCCCCCAGGGCTCACAGTGACTACACCACCAACCAAAGAGTACACATGGAGGGAACCATGACTCCAGCTGCATATGTAGGAGTGGATGACATTGTCTTTCATCAATAGGAGAAGCCCTTGGTCGTGTGAAGGTTCGATTCCCCGTGTAGGGGAATGTCAGGGTAGTGAGGTGGGAGTTGGATGGTGGAATGGGGAGCATTCTCATAGAAGCATGGGGACAGGTATAGGAGAGGGGTGTTCAGGAGGGAAAACTGGGAAAGGACACTGTCAAGGGGACAAAATGGCAACCAAAATATTGGGAAAAGATCTTTATTAACCCTACATCTGACAGAGGTCTAATGCCTAAGATATACAAAGAACTTAAGAAGTTAGACTCCAGAGAGCCAAATGACCCTATTAAAAAATGGGGTACAGAGCTAAACAAAGAATTTTCACCTGAGGAATATCAAATGGCAGAGAAGCACCTAAAGAAATGTTTAACATCCAGGTAATCCAGGACACAATGGGAAAGCCAAACTTAAGAATTATAGGTATATATGCGAGTGAAGATTTACAAATTAAAGGGCCAGAAAATATCTTCAACAAAATTATGGAAGAAAAGTTCCCTAACCTAAAGAGAGAGATGCCCATGAATATACAAGAAGCCTACAGAACTCTAAACAGACTGGACCAGAACAGAAATAACTCTTGTCACATAATAATCAAAACACCAAATGTACTAAACAAAGAAAGAATATTAAAGGCAGTAAGAGAAAAAGGCCAAGTAATATATAAAGGAAGACCTATCAGAATTACACCAGACTTCTCAACAGAGACCATGAAAGCTAGAAGATCCTGGGCAGATCTCATGCATACTATAAGGGAACACAAATGTCAGGCAAGACTATTATATCCAGCAAAACTCTCAATCACCATAGATGGAGAAAGCAAGATATTCCATGACAAAACCAAGTTTACCCAATATCTATCCACAAACCTAGATCTACAAAGGATAATAGGAGGAAAACACCAATACAAGGAGGGAAACTTCACCCTGGAAAAAGTAAGATAGTAACCTTTCATCAAACCCAAAAGAAGTTAATCAATCAAATTTAAAAAATAACGTCAAAAATGACAGGAAGTAACAATCACTATTCCTTAATTTCTCTTAACATCAGTGGACTCAATGCCCCAATAAAAAGACATAGACTAAACAACTGGATACATAAACAGGACCCTACATTTTGCTGCATACAGGAAACACACCTCAGGGTCAAAGACAAACACTACCTTAGAGTAAAATGCTGGAAGACAATTTTACAAGCAAATGGTCTCAGGAAACAAGCTGGAGTAGCCATTCTAATATCAGATAAAATTGACTTTCAACCTAAAGTCATCAAAAGAGACACTGAGGGACACTTCTTTCTGGTCAAAGGAAAAACACACCAAGAAGAACTCTCAATCATGAACATCTATGCTCCAAATGCAAGGGCACCCTCATTGATAAAAAAAACTTTACTAAAACTCAAAGCATACATTGCACCTAACACAATAATTGTGGGTGACTTCAACACTCCACTCTCCTCAATGGGCTGGTCAGGAAAACAAAAACTAAACAGGGACAAAATAAAACTAGTTGAAGCTTTGGACCAGAACATTTCATCCTAAAGCAAAAGAATATAACTTTTTCTCAGAACCTCATGGTACCTTCTCCAAAATCGACCATATAATTGGTCACAAGACAGACCTCAACAAATATAAGAAGACTGAAATACTCCCATGCCTCCTATCAGATAACTATGGAGTGAAAGTGGTCTTTAATAACAATAAAACAACAGAAAGCCCACATACACATGGAAACTGAACAATACTCTACTCAGTGATACCTTGGTCAAGGAAAAAATAAAGAAATCAAAGATTTTTTAGAATTTAAAGAAAATGAAGGCACAACATACCCAAATCTTTGGGACACAATGAAAGTAGTGCTAAGAGGAAAACTCATAGCTTTGAGTGCCTCCAAAAAAGAAATTGGAAAGAGCATACACTAGAAGATTAACAGAACATCTGAAAGCACTGGAACAAAAAGAAGCTAATTCACCCAGGAGGAGAAGAAGACTGGAAATTATCAAACTCAGGGCTGAAATCAATCAAGTAGAAACTAAGAGAACCATACAAAGAATCAACGAATCCAGGAGATGGTTCTTTGAAAAATGAACAAGATAGATAAACCCTTAGCCAGACTAACCAAAGGGCACAGAGACAGTATCCAAATTAACAAAATTAGAAATGAAAAGGGAGATATTACAACATAAACTGAGGAAATTCAAAAAATCATCAGATCCTACTACAAAAGCCCGTACTCAAACACAACTGGAGAATCTGGAGGAAATGGCCAATTTCTTAGACAGATTCCAAATAACAAAATTAAATCAGGATCAAATAGATCATATAAACAGATCCATAACCCCTATAGAAATAGAAGGGGTCATAGATAGCCTTCCGACCCAAAAAAGCACAGGACCAATGGTTTCAGTGCAGAATTCTATCAGACCTTCAAAGAAGGCTTAACACCAATACCCTTCAAACTATTCCACCAAAAGAAATAGAAGGAACACTACCCAACTCCTTCTATGAGCCACAATCATGCTGATACCAAAACCACACACAAATCCAACAATGAAAGTGAATTTCAGGCCAATTTCCTTTATGAATATCGATGCAAAAATACTCAATAAAATTCTTGCCCACCGAATCCAAGAACACATCAAAATGATCATCCACCATGATCAAGTAGGCTTCATCCCAGGGATGCAGGGATGCTTCAATATATGGAAATCCATCAATGCAATCCACTACATTAAAAAACTCAAAGAAAAAAAACTACATGGTCATTTCTTTGGATGCTAAAAAAGCATTTGACAAAATTCAGCATCCTTTCATGCTTAAAGTCTTGGAAAGAACAGGAATTCAAGTCCCATACCTAAACATAGTAAAAGCAATATACAGTAAGCCAGTAGCCAACATCAAACTATATGGAGAGATGCTTGAAGCAATCCCACTAAAATCAGGGACTAAACAAGACTGTCCCCTCTCTCCATATCTTTTCAATTTTGTACTTGAGGTACTAGCTAGGGCAATTAGACAACATAAGGAGGTCAAAGGGATACAAATTGGAAAGGAAAAAGTCAAAATATAACTATTTGCAGATGATATGATAGTATACTTAAGTTACCCAAAAATACTCCATCAGAGAACTCCTACAGGTGATAAATAACTTCAGCAAAGTGGCAGGTTATAAAATCAACTCAAGCAAATCAGTAGCCTTCCTATACTCAAAGGATAAGTAGGCTGAGAAAGAAATTAAGGAAATGAAACTCTTCACAATAGCCACAAACAATATAAAATACCTTGGTGTGACTCTGACCAAACAAGTGAAAGATCTGTATGACAAGAACTTAAAGTCTCTGAAGAAGGAAAAGGAAGAAGAGCTCAGAAAATGGAAAAAATCTCCCATTCTTGTGGATTGGTAGGATTAATATAGTAAAAATGTACATCTTGCTAAAAATAATATACAGATTCAATGCAATCCCCATCGAAATTCCAACTCAGTTTTTCATAGGGTTAGAAAGAGAAATTCTCAAATTAATCTGGAATAATAAAAAGACCAGGATAGCTAAAACTATTCTCAACAACAAAAGAAATTCTGGGGGAATCAGTATCCGGGACATCAAGCAATACTATGTTAAAAACTGTGTTAAAAACTGCATGGTAGGCGGCAGCGGCGGCAGCAGTGCAGCAGTGGCTCGTCCAGCTGAAGGGCCATCAGCAGTGGAACCAAGGCGACACAGGGTCCAGTTAGGCCCTGCGCCCACGACCACTGACCTTCGCTGACCAGCCGGGCAGCAAGCAGCTGCGGTTCTGCGGAGCCTTTCGCTGCACGGAAGCCACTTCAGAACTCGGCTTCCCGCCAGTCAGGAGAGACTCACCTCCACCTTGATTTCGGACTCCAGAGATCGGACAGACTGAGGTACACAAACATAATCCGAGGCCAACACCGCAGGGGTCTGAGCCCGATGGGCGTTGGCCGGGCTGTTCGGGTAGCCATCGGGGTGCCAACCCAGCCAGGAGGTTTTTTTGTCCTGGCCAGCGCATGCGCCGCCATTTTGTCTACGGGACCCAGAGTCCTCGGGAGGGCTGAGACGGCTAACAAGCGTAGCCTGAGGCTAACAAAACGGGGGTCTAGGCCCCAAAAGGCACAGGACTGACCCCAAGAACTGGGCGGCTTGGTGGGCCATCTGTGTGTCAACCCGCCCAGGAGATTGTTAGCACAGCAGACTCTCCGGGTGCTTTCGGGGAGCGCAGACGCGCACGCTGGCCATCCGGGTCACCTGGCGGACCCAATTAACAGTCATAGCCCTAGGGGAACTTTGCTCGGACCTTGGCCTCCCAGGCTTTTGCCTGGACTCAGGGACTGGGCGGCCAGGCTAACCTTGTGTGCGCCAGCCTGGTTGGGGAATCGGCTGCCCAGCGGAGTGAGCTGAACACAGGGGAGATCACAGCAGCATACACCTTCGGCGCTCCCTGGGGGTGCACACAGGCTCCATCTGGTCCACAGACACAATCTGGGGTAAGGCCTCAGGCGGAAGCCCTCAGCTCAACTCTCTCTGCTTCAGATCAGCCTGGGCAGCCGCACCACATCTCCAGGTCCCTCAAGAGGCTAGCGGGGGCTTCCGGGCGGCAGGCTGGGAGAAGTCAGTGTGCTCTGGTAAATCCTGCGGGCCCCAGCGGGAGCCTTCAGGTGCCTGCTTCGGGATCTGAACATCCTGGACAGCAGCACCCTGTCTACAGGCAGTGCAGTGTGTAAGCTGTGCACCAGAGGCCAACGGGGAAGGGGCAGCTTGCACTAGTGAGTCCAGTACTGACAAGACCAAGTAACACCAGTGAGAGCTAGATGGCAAAAGGCAAACGCAGGAACGTCACTAACAGAAATCAAGGCAATATGGCAACATCTGAACCCAATTCTCCTCTACCAGCATGTCCTGGATACCCCATCACACCAGTAAAACAAGATTTGGATTTAAAATCACTGGTCATGATGCTGGTACAGGAACACATGAAGGACACACTTAAAGAAATTCAGGAGACAATGGATCAAAAGTTAGAAGCCCTTGCAAGGGAAACACAAAAATCATTGAAAGAAATCCAGGAGAATACAAAAGCCAACAAGGAGGAAATGCAAAAAACACTTAAAGAAATACAGGAGAACTTTGGTCAACTGGCTGAGGTCATGAAAGACGAAAAACAAAAATCTCTTAAAGAAATACAGGAGAACTTTGGTCAACAGGCTGAGGTCATGAAAGAGGAAACACAAAAATCTCTTAAAGAATTACAGGAAAGCACAAACAAGCAAGTGAAGGAGCTAAGCAAAACGATCCAGGATCTAAAATCAGAAGTAGAAACAACTAAGAAAACTCAAAGGGAGACAACTTTGGAGATAGAAAGCCATGGGAAGAAATCAGGGGACAGAGATGCAAATATCAACAACAGAATACAAGACATAGAAGAAAGAATCTCAGATGCTGAAGATTCCATAGAAACCATGGACTCAACAGTTAAAGAAAATGCAAAATGCAAAAAGCTTGTAACCCAAAATATCCAGGAAATCCAGGACACAATGAGAAGACCAAATCTAAGGATTATAGGCATAGATGAGAGTGAAGATTTACAACTTAAAGGGCCAGCAAATATCTTCAATAAAATTATGGAAAAAAACTTCCCTAACCTAAAGAGAGAGATGCCCATGAATATACAAGAAGCCTACAGAACTCCAGACAGACGGGACCAGAAGAGAAATACTTCCTGTCACATAATAATCAAAACACCAAATGTTCTAAACAAAGAAAGAATACTAAAGGCAGTAAGAGAAAAAGGCCAAGTAACATATAAAGGAAGACCTATCAGAATCACAGCAGACTTTTCACCTGAGACTATGAAGGCTAGAAGGTCCTGGGCAGATCTCATGCAGACTCTAAGAGAACACAAATGCCAACCAAAACTACTATATCCAGCAAAACTCTCAATCACCATAGATGGAGAAACTAAGATATTTCACGACAAAACCAAGTTTACCCAATATCTATACACAAACCCAGCCCTAAAAAGGATAATAGGAGGACAACACCAATACAAGGAGGGAAACTTCACCCTGGAAAAAGCAAGATAGCACCCTTTCATCAAACCCAAAAGAAGTTAATCAATCAAATTTAAAAAATAACGTCAAAAATGATAGGAAGTACCAATCACTATTCCTTAATATCTATTAACATCAATGGACTTAATGCCCCAATAAAAAGACACAGACTAACTGACTGGATACGTAAACAGGACCCTGCATTTTGCTGCTTACAGGAAACACACCTCAGGGTCAAAGACAAACACTACCTTAGAGTAAAAGGCTGGAAGACAATTTTACAAGCAAGTGGTCTCAGGAAACAAGCTGGAGTAGCCATTTTAATAACATATAAAATTGACTTTCAACCCAAAGTCATCAAAAGAGACCCTGAGGGACACTTCTTACTGGTCAAAGGAAAAATACAAAAAGAAGAACTGTCAATCCTGAACATCTATGCCCCAAATGCAAGGGCACCCTCTTTCATAAAAGAAACTTTATTAAAATTCAAAGCACACATTGCACCTAACACAATAATTGTGGGTGACTTCAACACTGCACTTTCCTCAATGGACCGATCAGGAAAACAGAAACTAAACAGGGACACAATGAAACTAATTGAAGCTTTGGACCAATTAGATTTAACAGATATATATAGAACATTCTATCCTAAAACAAAAGAACATACCTTTTTTTCAGCACCTCATGGTACCTTCTCCAAAATCGACCATATAATTGGTCACAAGACAGACCTCAACAAATATAAGAAGATCGAACTAATCCCATGCCTCCTATCTGAACACTATGGAGTAAAAGTGGTCTTCAATAGCAACAGAAACAACAGAAAACCCACATACACGTGGAAACTGAACAATACTCTACTCAATGATACCTTGGTCAAGGAAGAAATAAAGAAAGAAATTAAAGACTTTTTAGAACACAATGAAAATGAAAACACAACATACCCAAATCTATGGGACACAATGAAAGCAGGGCTAAGAGGAAAACTCATAGCCCTGAGTGCCTCCAAAAAGAAAATGGAGAGAGCATATATTACCAGCTTAATGACACACCTGAAAGCCCTAGAACAAAAAGAAGCTATTTAACCCAGGAGGAGTAGAAGGCAGGAAATCATCAAACTCAGGGCCGAAATCAATCAAGTAGAAACAAAGAGAACCATACAAAAAATCAACAAAACCAGGAGCTGGTTCTTTGAGAAAATCAACAAGATAGATAAACCCTTAGCCAGACTGACCAAAGGGCACAGAGAAAGTATCCAAATTAACAAACTTAGAAATGAAAAGGGAGATATAACAACGGAAACTGAGGAAATCCAAAAAATCATCAGATCCTACTACAAGAGCCTGTACTCAACACAACTGGAGAATCTGGGGGAAATGGACAATTTCCTTGACAGATACCAAATACCAAAATTAAATCAGGACCAACTAGACCATCTAAACAGTCCCATAATGCCTAAAGAAATAGAAGGAGTCATAGAAAGTCTTCCAACCAAAAAAAGCACAGGACCAGATGGCTTCAGTGCAGAATTCTACCAGACCTTCAAAGAAGAGTTAACACCAATACTCTTCAAACTATTCCACAAAATAGAAACAGAACGAACACTACCCAATTCCTTCTACGAAGCCACAATTACGCTGATACCAAAGCCACACAAAGATCCAACAAGGAAAGAGAACTTCAGACCAATTTCCCTTATGAACATCGATGCAAAAATACTCAATAAAATTCTTGCCAACCGAATCCAAGAACACATCAAAACGATCATCCACCATGATCAAGTAGGCTTTATCCCGGGAATGCAGGGTTGGTTCAATATACGGAAATCCATCAATACAATCCACTACATAAACAAACTCAAAGAACAAAACCACATGGTCATTTCATTGGATGCTGAAAAAGCATTTGACAAAATTCAGCATCCTTTCATGCTTAAAGTCTTGGAGAGAACAGGATTCAAGGCCCATACCTAAACATAGTAAAAGCAATATACAGCAAACCGGTAGCCAGCATAAAACTAAAAGGAGAGAAACTTGAAGCAATCCCACTGAAATCAGGGACCAGACAAGGCTGCCCCCTTTCTCCTTATCTTTTCAATATTGTACTTGAGGTACTAGCTCGGGCAATTCGACAACATAAGGAGGTCAAAGGGATACAAATTGGAAAGGAGGAAGTCAAACTATCATTATTTGCAGACGACATGATAGTCTACCTAAGTGACCCAAAAAACTCCACTAGAGAGCTCCGACAGCTGATAAACAACTTCAGCAAAGTGGCAGGTTATAAAATCAACTCAAGCAAATCAGTGGCCTTCCTATACTCAAAGGATAAGCAGGCTGAGAAAGAAATTAGGGAAATGACCCCCTTCACAATAGCCACAAACAATATAAAGTATCTTGGGGTGACTTTTACCAAACATGTGAAAGATCTGTATGACAAGAACTTCAAGACTCTAAAGAAGGAAATGGAAGAAGACCTCAAAAAATGGGAAAACCTCCCATGCTCATGGATCGGTAGAATCAATATAGTTAAAATGGCCATTTTGCCAAAAGCAATATACAGATTCAATGCAATACCCATCAAAATCCCAACTCAATTCTTCACAGAGTTAGAAAGAGCAATTATCAAATTCATCTGGAACAACAAAAAACCCAGGATAGCTAAAACTATTCTCAGCAACAAAAGAAAATCTGGGGGAATCAGTATCCCTGACCTCAAGCAATACTACAGAGCAATAGTGTTAAAAACTGCATAGTATTGGTACAGTGACAGGCAGGAGGATCAATGGAACAGGATTGAAGATCCGGAAATGAACCCACACACCTATGGCCACTTGATCTTCCACAAAGAGGCTGAAAACATCCAATGGAAAACAGATAGCCTTTTAAACAAATGGTGCTGGTTCAACTGGAGGTCAGCATGCAGAAGAATGGGAATTGATCCATCCTTGTCTCCTTGTACTAAGCTCAACTCCAAATGGATCAAGGACCTCCACATAAAGCCAGACACTCTGAAGCTAATAGAAAAGAAACTGGGGAAGACCCTTGAGGACATCGGTACAGGGAGAAAGTTTCTGAACAGAACACCAATAGCGTATGCTCTAAGAGCAAGAATTGACAAATGGGACCTCATAAGGTTACAGAGTTTCTGAAAGGCAAAGGACACCATTAAGAGGACAGATCGGCAACCAACAAATTGGGAAAAGATCTTCACCAATCCTACATCAGATAGGGCTAATATCCAATATATATAAAGAACTCAAGAAGTTAGACTCCAGAAAACCAAACAACCCTATTAAAAAATGGGGTACAGAGTTAAACAAAGAATTCTCACCTGAAGAACTTCGGATGGCAGAGAAGCATCTTAAAAAATGCTCAACTTCATTAGTCATTAGGGAAATGCAAATCAAAACAACACTAAGATTTCATCTTACACCAGTCAGAATGGCTAAGATTAAAAATTCAGGAGACAGCAGGTGTTGGAGAGGGTGTGGAGAAAGAGGAACACTCCTCCACTGCTGGTGGGGTTGCAAATTGGTACAACCACTCTGGAAATCAGTCTGGCGGTTCCTCCGAAAACTGGGCACCTCACTTCCAGAAGATCCTGCTATACCACTCCTGGGCATATACCCAGAGGATTCCCCACCATGTAATAAGGATACATGCTCTACTATGTTCATAGCAGCCCTATTTAAAATTGCCAGATGCTGGAAAGAACCCAGGTATCCCTCAACAGAAGAGTGGATGCAAAAAATGTGGTATATCTACACAATGGAGTACTATTCAGCCATTAGAAACAACGAATTCATGAAATTCTTAGGCAAATGGATGGAGCTAGAGAACATCATACTAAGTGAGGTAACCCAGACTCAAAAGGTGAATCATGGTATGCACTCACTAATAAGTGGTTATTAACCTAGAAAATTGGAATACCCAAAACATAATGTACACATCAAATGAGATACTACAAGAAAGGAGGAGCGGTCCCTGGTTCTGGAAAGACTCAGTGAAACAGTATTCGGCAAAACCAGAACGGGGAACTGGGAAGGTGTGGGAGGGAGGACAAGGGAAGAGAAGGGGGCTTACGGGACTTTAGGGGAGTTGGGGGGGGGCTAGAAAAGGGGAAATCATTTGAAATGTAAATAAATTATATCGAATAAAAAAATCTGCATGGTATTGGTACAGTGACAGGCACGCAGATCAATGGAATAGGACTGAAGATCTATAAATGAACCCACATTCCTATGGCCACTTGATCTTCGACAAAGGAGCAGAAAACATCCAGTGGAAAAAAGATTGCCTTTTCAACAAATGGTGCTGGTTCAACTAGAGGTCAGTATGCAGAAGAATGCAAATTGATCCATCTTTATCTCTTTGTACTAAGCTCAACTCCAAGTGGATCAAGGACCTCCACACAAAACCAGACACACTGAAACTAATAGAAAAGAAATTTGGAAAGACCCTTGTGGACATTGCCACAGGGGGGAAGTTCCTGAACAGAACACCAATAGCTTATGCTCTAAGATCAGGAATTGACAAATGGGACCTCATAAAATTACAAAGTTTCTGTAAGGCAAAGGACACCATCAAAAGGACAAATCGGCAACCAACAATTTGGGAAAAGATCTTCACCAACCCTTCATCTGACAGAGGGCTAATATCCAATATATACAAAGAACTCAAGGAGTTAGACCCCAGAAAACCAATTAACCCTATTAAAAAATGGGTTACAGATCTAAACAAAGAATTTTCACTTGAAGAACTTAGGATGCCTGAGAAGCATCTTAAAAAATGTTCAACCTCATTCGTCATTAGGGAAATGCAAATCAAAACAATACTGAGATTCCACCTCACATTAGTCAGAATGGCTAAGATCAAAAACTCAGGAGAAAACAGGTGCTGGCATGGATGTGAAGAAAGAGAAAAACTCCTCCACTGCTGATAAGGTTGCAAGTTGGTACAACCACTCTGGAAATAAGTTTGGCGGTTCCTCAGAAAACTGGGCTCGTCACTTCCAGAGGACCCTGCTATACCACTCCTGGGCATGTACCCAGAGGATTCTCCAGAATGTAATAAGGACACATGCTCCACATATCGTTATGTTCATAGCAGCCCTATTTACAATAGCCAGAAGCTGGAAAGAACCCAGGTGTCTTTCAACAGAGGAATTGATACAAAAAATGTGGTATATATACACAATGGAGTACTATTCAGCCATTAGAAACAATGAGTTCATGAAATTCTTAGACAAATGGATGTATCTGGAGAACATCATACTAAGTGAGGTAACTCAGTCTCTAAAGATTAATCATGGCATGCACTCACTGATAAGCAGATATTAGCCTAGAAACTTGGAATACCCAAGTCATAATCGACATATCAAATGATGTCCAAGAAGAAAGGAGGAGTGGCCCCTGATTCTGGAAAGGCTCAGTGCAGCAGTATAGGGCAATACCAGAACACGGAAGTGGGAAGGTGTGGATGGGGGAACAGGGAAAGGGAAACGGGCTTATTGGACTTTCTAGGAATGGGGAGCCAGGAAAGGGCAAATCATTTGATATGTAAATAAAAAATATATCGAATAAAAACAAAAACAAAAATAAAAAAAATAAAAAAAGAAAAGAAAAAAGAATTGATACTTTCTATAGCCTTTTATTTACCTATATTTGCTAGTTTATACAATATAATTGCTTTGGAAATTGGTATATGTAACATATTTGCAAAGATAGTTGCTCAAATCTACATTCCACAAGTAAAATGATATAATGAAACAGAAAGGCATATAGATCTAACTCTTAGGATCTGGATCCAGGTGCAATGTTCCAAAGCTTAATTCAGTACCTTAAAAATATGACTCCAAATGGCTTATATTGCTACTTAGTCTCTAGTTAATTCATCTATAGTATATAAGCATTAATATATTATTTAAACGAAGCACTGTGTTTAGATATGACTAGGGTAATGTATGAATTATACGAAGTACTGTATATATGTCAGCTATCAATAAGGCCTTTACTCTCAGTCTTTGGAATTCATGTTTATCCATAGAATTTATATATAGTATGTCAACAATTGAAGGTGGAAGATTTTAAATTATAACTATCATTATGTAAAATGACCTATATCATACTGTTTCACTATTACCAAAATCCACAGAATTATCCCTTTTATTCTATCTTAATATCTGGCTTTAACCATACAGATCATTGGTGGAGGTTTGTCTAGCCTTTGAGAGGTCTTGGGTTCAATTCTTAGTGATTCAAAAGCAAAGAGCAATGGAGTGGATCCTTGGAGTTCCTTATCTTTATTCTCTTTTCCACCAGATTATACCATTCATATTCTCCAAACTCAGAGATATTACATCCTAAGCCATTTAATTTGTTAAAAACGTTGAAAATTTTTGAGATACTTCTTAGCCTTGGTTATTTGTTCATTTGATAACTTTGTGTTTAAATACATACTCCAGTTTTAAAACTGGTTTTCTGTATTCTAAAACACATATGAGCAACACTCAATGATCTTAGTAGGTTACATTTATAACTATATATGCTTATATGTATATATAATTATAATTTAAAAGTAGAGGCTGTATAACTAAGAAGTAATAGAAGAGATACAGGAAAAATTGGAGGTTGGAGAGAGGAGTATAACTATAAAAACACACTACTCAAATATTTTATACTCAATAAAATTTTAAAAGAATCAATGTTAAAGATTTACTTTCATGGACAACATTTAACAATTGTTTCTCATGATAGATACTTAGTAATATAACTATAATAAGCTATTGAATTGTGTAACTTAAATAGGTGAATTGAATTTTAGGTTAGTTATTCCTCATATGTATTAAAAGAGGTATGTTATAGATGGCCATAACTGACTATAAAAGTTCATTATTAATGTTTGCTATTATGAACATAAAATTTATTGAATAAAACTCAAAGTTATAAAAGCTGTAATGACACACAGAAAGATAAAAACATGAATGTGAAATATTTGACTAAAAATACTCAATAAAATTCTCAAAAACCGAATCCAAGAACACAACAAAACAATAATTTACCACCATCAAGGAGACTTCATCCTGGGAGTCCAGTAATAATGCAATATATGAAAATCCATCAATGTAATACACTATATAAACATCTCAAGAAAAAAAGTTGCATGATCATCTAATTAGATGCTTAAAAAAAATCTTAGGCAAGCTGGGTGGTGGTGGCGCAAACCTGTAATCCCAGCACTTGGAAGGCAGAGGCAGGCAGATTTCTGAGTTAGAGGGCAGCCTGGTCTACACAGTGAGTTCCAGGACAGCCAGGGCTACACAGAGAAACCCTGTCTTGAAAAACCAAAACCAAAACAAACAAACAAACAAACAAAAACAAAAACAAAAAACCAACCAAACAAACAAACAACAGCAACAACAACAACAACAACAACAACAAAACCTTAGGCAAAATACAGTGCCTCTTTATGGTAAAAGTCTTGAAGAGATCAGGAATTCATGGCACATACTTCAACATAAAAAAGCAATATATAGAAAACCAACAGCCAGTATTAAGTTCAATGAAGATAAACTAGAAACAATTCCACTAAAATCAGGGATAAGACGAGGCTTTCCATTCTCTCTGTATCCATTCAATATAGTACATGAAGTTCTAGCTAGAGCAATTAGAAAACAAATGAAATCAAGGGGATACAGATTGGAAAGGAAAAAGTCAAACTATTACTAACTGAAGATGATATGATACATAAGTAATCTCCAAAATTCCATCAGAATTTCTACAGCTGATAGCAAAGTGGTTGGATATAAAATTAACTCAAATAAATCAGAAGTCTTCTTTTATACAAATAATAATCAGGCTGAGGAAGAAATTAAGGAAACAACACCCTTCATAATAGATACAAATAGTATAAAATATCTCTATATAACTCTTTCTTAGCAAGTGAAAGATTTGTATGACAAGAATTTCTAATCCCTGAAGAAAAAAATTGAAGAAGACCTCAGAAGATGGAAATATGTCCCATGCTTACTGATTGGTAGGATTAGCATAATAAAATGTTCTTCTTACCAAAGCCATATACAGATTGTATGCAATCCCCAACAAAATTCTTCACAGACATGGAAAGTACAATTCTCCACTTCATCTGGAATAACAAAAAATCCAGGATAGTGAAAATAATTCTCAGCAATAAAAGATCTGGGGTAATCACCATCCCTGACCTCAAGCTGTACGACAAAGTAATAATGATAAAGACCACATGGTATTGGTACATAGATAATTCAATCAATGTAATAGAACTGAAGACCCAGAAATAAACCCACACACCTATGGGCATTTGATTTTGGGGAAAAAAGCCAAAAACATACAGTGGGGAAAAAAGTGTCTTCAATAAATGGGGCTGTATGCTGAAAAAATGAAAATAGATATTTGTCACCTTGCACAAAGCTAAAGATCAGTGGAAAAAGAACCACAACATAAACTTCATCTAATAGAAGAAAAAATGGGAAAGGGCCTCGAACTCATTGACACAGGGGGAAATTTCCTGAACAGAACACCAATGGCTCAGGCTTTAATATCAACAATTAATGAATGGGACTTCAAGAAACTAAAAAGCTTCTATAACCCTAAGGATAAATTATCAACCTACAGATTGGGAAAAATATCTTCACCAACCCTACATCTAACAGGGGGCTAACATGTAAAACATATAAACAAAGCAAGAAGTGAACCTCCACAAAAATCAAATAACCCAATTAAAAAATGGGATAAGGAGCTTAATAGAGAATTCACAACAGAAAAACCTCTAATCACACAGAGTACTTAAAGAAATATTTAAAACTTTTAGTCATTAGGGAAATTCAAATTGAAACTACCCTGAGATTCTATGTCACATCAATCAGAATGGCTAAAATCAATATCTCAAGTGACAGCAGATGCTGGCAAGCATGTGGAGAAAGAGGAACTCTCCTCCATTGCTGTTAAGATTGCAAACTGGTATATCCACTCTGTAAATTAATCTGTTGATTCCTCAGAAAACTGGAAATAGTTCTACCTGAAGACCCAATCTCTACTACTCTTTGTCATATACCCAAAAAAATGTCCCATGGTACCACAAGGACACATGCTCTACTATGTTGATGGTTGGCTTATTTGTAATGGGTAGAAGCTGGAAACAACCCAGATGTCACTGAACATAAAGAATAGATACAGAAAATGTGGTTCATTTGCACAATGGAATACTATTCAGCTATTAAAAATGAAAACATCATGAATTTTGCAGGCAAGTGTATACTAGAAAATATCTTAAGTGAGGTAACCCAGACCCAAAATGACACCCATGGTATATACTCACAGGTAAGTGGATATTAGCCAAAAAGTACAGAATACCTAGGATACAACTCACTGACTGTAAGTAGTGTAACTAGCAGAAAGGCCCAAGAGATGATGCTTCAATCCCACTTAGAAGGGGGAAGGAAATAATCACAGGATGCAGATGGAGGGCGTGACCAAGAGGAAGAGTGGAGGAAGAGGGGGAAAGAGGAACAGGATGAGGTATGCAGGCCAGGTCTTGGGGAGAGAAGCCAAGATGACCAGGAGAATGAATGGAAATATGCAGCCTCTGGGTGGGGTGGGGGTGGGGATAGGTGGGCTGTCTTAGGGTTTTACTGCTGTAAACAGATACTATGACCAAAAAAAAAAAATTCTTATAAGGACAACATTTAATTGGGGCTGGCTTGCAAGTTCAAAAGTTCAGTCCATTATTATCAGTGCAGGAACATGACAACATCAGGAAGGCATAGTACAGAAGGAGATGAGAGTTTTACAATTTCATCTGAAGGTTGATAGCAGAATACAGACTTCCAGGCAGTTAAGATGAGAGTCTTTAAGCCTGTAACCACAGTGACACACCAACTTCAACAGCACTATACCTTCTAATAGTGTCACTGCCTGGGCTGAGTATATACAAGCAATTACATGGTGGTGGTGGTGGTGGGGCTCTAAAAAGTACCAGACAAATGGGAGGTGAGACTTTCAGAACTCAATGAGAGTGACCTTAGCCAAAATACCTAAGAATGAAAAGAGCTAAATCAAAGAGTCTACTTCCAGTAGATAGACAGGGCCTCAACTGGAGGGACAGGATTATTAACCCACAGTCAAAATTTCTGACCCAGGACTGTTATAGTCTAAAAGAACTGCAGGGACAAAAATGAAGACAAGACTGAAAGAAAGGAGGCCCAATGACCAGCCCAAGTTAGGATATGTCTCATGGTGGGGATACAAAGACCTGACACTATTGCTGATGCTATGATGTGCTTACTGACAGGAGCATAGCATGGTTGTCCTCTGAGAGACTCTACCAGCAGCTGACTGAGAAAGATGCAGGTACTTACACCGCCCAACCACTGGACTGAAGTTGGGGCCGCCTATGGGTGAATTGGGGGAGAAGAAGTAAATAAACTGAAGGGGAAGGTGATTCCATAGGAAGACCAGCAATCTCAACTAAACGGATCCCAGTGAGCTACCATAGACTGAGCCACCAGCCAGCCAGCATATATGGGCTGATCCCAGGACCCCAGCACATACAGAGCAGAAGAATGACTGCTCTGGCCTCAGTGGGAGAAGATCAGCCTAATTATTGAGATACTAGAGGCCCCAGGGAAGTGGAGGGGAGGAGCATCTTCTCAGATGCAAGGGGGAGGAAGAATGGGATGAGCA
Organism: Apodemus sylvaticus; assembly: GCF_947179515.1. Taxonomy (NCBI): domain Eukaryota; kingdom Metazoa; phylum Chordata; class Mammalia; order Rodentia; family Muridae; genus Apodemus; species Apodemus sylvaticus. Next base: position 73,682,400 of record NC_067495.1, read on the forward strand.
ACTATAGGAGCTGCGACCAGGAGGAGAGGCAATGACTGGGGGGTAAATAAATAAAATAATTTAAAAATAGATAATTACATGGTAAAGCCATGAATATCTACAATGAGCATAATAATTATATATTTATTTTACTAAAGTATTTGATGTAGTGTCTCATAACATTTAATTCACAAAATTAAAATAGAAAAAAAAATGTCGTCTATGGTTGACCTGTATACCCAGACCAAATTCCCTGTATGATAACCTGGCAAGACTCTGTGGACAACCCACCAGATTGGGTGTAACAACTACTCCTTCTAAGGCACATCTTGGCAGTGAAATAATACAAGACAGAGACACCTAAACTAACTGCCCCCCACCCCATCTACCCTGTTTTACAGAACATCAGGAATACAGATTTCCTTCAATCCTCTCTTACTCTCTATTAGAACTGTTCAATGGCTACAGTCACCCTACAACCAGAACCAGAGGGGACTGAAGTTGTGGCAGCACCAGAGGGTGCAGGAGGGGCAGCTCTACTCTTAATTAGACCTCCAAATACCAGGAGTTGGGTTGCTAGAGAACAGTCCAGGCATCAGACACCATAGTGGTTCCCAGATGAGCAGGGAAACCAACCCATGTAATACTGGCCTTTCTGTATTAGTGATTTTTATAATTAGAAGATGCAGAATTCCAATTTTTCAGAAAGGCCATGGGCCCGTATAGTTCTCCTGGGTTCAGTAATCTTTACCTACCAACCTACTTGAAATGATTGTCAACAACTACTGTAGATTCTCTTCACTACAGGAGAGAGAGAGAGAGAGAGAGAGAGAGAGAGAGAGAGAGAGAGAGAGAGAGAGAGAGAGAGAGAGAGAGAGAGAGAGAGAGAGAATTACCAATGATGTTCAGAAATTAGTTTGAAGTGAGAATGGGACCTCTACTAGCAATCAAATGATCAATGATACCTGTTTTCCTTTAGCTAGACCCAACGGAAACTTCAACATGGGTGAAGATAAGGTAAAGTTCTGGATCTACCAGAACTTGGGCAGACTCTAATAGGGTTCTCTGGGCTTACTGTTCCACTAATTTGGCTAGATAAAGGATGTTACACAAGAGGATATAGGGAGTGTCCTATAGCTTTTTTAGAAAGAATTATGACTACATTCTAGACCTATACTCCATTGGACCAGGAATCATCAGAGAACAATTCAGCAGTGATAATGGCTTTTGTCAACCAAGCAGTGACATACATAAAGCATAAGTTACAGAGAGAAGATAGGTTGCAGAAAATGTTTCTACAAGTTATGTTGGTGATTGAGGGTAAAGTGTATATATTACCAACAGTTCCCCTAGGACAAACAGGCCTGTTTCAGTTCCCCAATACTGAACTTGGCCAAAATCTTGCTGGTATCCACAGCCAGAACTAAGGCAGAGAAATAACTGCAATTGTGACATCTAGTGGGTGACAAAGGTAAGAAACCATGGACAAAGTCCAAGCCAGGACTCCAAAAGAACCAATTCATACTGTAAAAATAATAGGAGACGGGGGGGGGGGGGGGGTGCGGAGGAATGGGGTGAGGAACTGTGGTGGACCTGGAGCGGGGCAAAGACTGGACTGTAAAAAAATAAACATAATAAGAAAATAGAACATTAGATCAAGGGCTGCCCTTGAAAACCAGAAGGGGTTAAACAAATGTGTTAGAGTTAGAAAACTTAAGTGATTATGGGAGACTGGGTTTAGATCCCCCCCCCCCAAACCCAGGGTAAGCATTAGAATGGAGGGGAAAACAATCAACATTTTAATGAATAGAAGAGCCCAACATTCAGTCCTCAGAGACGGTCATAGAAAATTATCAAATAAGAAGTCATGAATACAGGGAACTACAGGCATGAATCAGCATATATAGACTACCCAAAGATCAGTAGTAGTCAGAAAATATTGAGTATTCTACTCTTTTCTAGTCATGCATGAATGCCCCTTCCCCCCTATGAAGAAGATATTTGCTAACCAAAACTGGGGCCCAGACCACTTTCAACTGGAAATAAATCTCTATCACAGGTCTTGATGGGCATCCAATACAAGATCTCATTTTATCTTCAGAAGATAACAAATATAGACTACACCAAAACTCAGAACTCCTAGAGAAGAATTCTCCATATGGCTGTTACAATTCCCCTCAGCCTGGGCAAAGACTAGAACAATGGGACTAGTGGCTTATTGAGCCCATATTTATATAAAATTAAAACCAGGCACCACCTTACCATGGGTGGACAATATCTGATGCCACAGGAGGTCAAGAAGTGGATCACTCCCCATATTAAAAACTCAGAGACTTGGAAATTCTTACACACCAGTCTCCAGAAAACCCACGTGTGCCAGTTAAAAAGCTAGCACCTTCTAAAGGTCAATAAGTGAGTCATGGACATGCACTCCACATTGCCTAACCTGGAGAGTCTACTGAGGTCTCTAGAGCTGTCCAAATGCTGATATACCATATTAGATCTCAAAGATGCTTTCTTCAGTCTATACTTAGTACCTAAGAGCCAGCCAGTCTTTGCCTTTGAATGGCATGATCCTGAAAAATAATTCAATAGCCAATTTACCTAGACTCAGCTACCCCAGGGATCCAAAAATGTGCCCACCATCTTCAATGAGGCACTACATGAGGATCTTGGTCAGTACCTGTAGAAACACCCACATAACACCCTTCTATAATATGTGTATGATCTCTTGGTGGCAGCAGAAACAACTATGTCAACAGAAGGTAACATACTTGGGCTACATTCTCAAGGGGGCCAATGCTGGCAATTGGAGGCCTGGAAAAAGAAAATCCTAAAAATCTCAACTCTCACCTCGAGATGAGAGGTCTAGGAGTTTCTCATGCCAGCAAGTTTCTGCCAATTACGGATTCCTAACTTTATAGAATGGCCTAAGACTCTTTAAATACCACCAAAGATAAGCCTTTTAAATTGACTGAAGCTCAGGAGCAGTCTTTTAATAGATTTAAACAGTCTTTACTAATGGCCCCTGCTCTTGGGCTCCCCGATGTAGCATAGCCAAAAGAATCATGATCCAGTTGCTAGACCTGTCAAACAGGCCTTTGGCCTACCTTCAAAGAAGCCAGACCCAAAGGACCTCCACATAAAGCCAGACACTCTGAAGCTAATAGAAAAGAAACTGGGGAAGACCTTTGAGGACATCGGTACAGGGGGAAAGTTCCTGAACAGAACACCAATAGCTTATGCTCTAAGATCAAGAATTGACAAATGGGACCTCATAAAATTACAAAGTTTCTGTAAGGCAAAGGACACCATCAAAAGGACAAATTGGCAACCAACAAATTGGGAAAAGATCTTCACCAACCCTACATCAGATAGAGGGCTAATATCCAATATATATAAAGGACTCAAGAAGTTAGACCAGAAAACCAAATAACCCTATTAAAAAATTGAGTACAAAGTTAATTAAAGAATTTTCACCTGAAGAACTTCAGATGGCGGAGAAGCATCTTAAAAAAGGCTCAACTTCATTAGTCATTAGGGAAATGCAAATCAAAACAACCCTGAGATTTCACATTACACCAGTCATAATGGCTAAGATTAAAAATTCAGGAGACAGCAGATGTTGGCGAGGATGTGGAGAAAGAGGAACAGTCCTCCACTGCTGGTGGGGTTGCAAATTGGTACAACCACTCTGGAAATCAGTCTGGCGGTTCCTCTGAAAACTGGGCACCTCACTTCCAGAAGATCCTGCTATACCACTCCTGGGATATACCCAGAGGATTCCCCAACATGTAATAAGGATACATGTTCCACTATGTTCATAGCAACCCTATTTATAATTGCCAGAAGCTGGAAAGAACCCAGGTATCCCTCAACAGAAGAGTGGATGCAAAAAATGTGATATATATGTACACAATGGAGTACTACTATTCAGCCATTAGAAACAATGAATTCATAAAACTCTTAGGCAAATGGATGGAGCTGGAGAACATCATACTAAGTGAGGTAACCCAGACTCAAGAGATGAATCATGGTATGCACTCACTAATAAGTGGATATTAACCTAGAAAACAGGAATACCCAAAACATAATCCACACATCAAATGAGGTACAAGAAGAACGGAGGAGTGGCCCCTTGTTCTGGAAAGACTCAGTGAAGCAGTGTAGGGCAAAACCAGAACAGGGAAGTGGGAAGGGTTGGGTAGGAAAGCAGGGGGAGGGAAGGGGTCTGATGGGACTTTCGGGGAGTGGGGGTCTAGAAAAGGGGAAATCATTTGAAATGTAAATAAAAAATATATTGAATAAAAAAAAAAGAAGCCAGACCTAGTAGCATTAGGGAGGCTACCATGCTTGCTGATCATCCTGGCTACTGCTCTGTTAGTCAAAGGTTCAGACAAATTAGTACAACAAGTATATATCACCCCCACACAAATTATAATCAAAAGGGGTCCTTAAACAGCCCACAGATGGCCACACATGACTCATTTCCAGAGTTTACTGCTCAATAATGCCCCCCCCCCACTGATCTGCTTGTATCCTCTTCCTGCCAATTACAGCCCTAAACCCAGCCTCCTTGCTCTCAGCCCAGGATCTCAAGGCACCTTTCTACAACTGTGCTGGGATCCTGAGCTAAGTACATAGACTTAGAAAGGACTTGCCTAACCAGCCAATACTGAATGCAGAGGTCACTTGGTACACAGATTATAGGAGCTTCATATGGATAGACAGATATGCCCCTTCATATGCAGGGGCAGTTGTAGTATCTAATCCTGGAACTTTGGGTATGTCAGCCCAAAAAGCAGAGCTATTTTCTTTGACACAGGCCCTCAATCTTGGCAAGGAAAAGCAAGTCAATATTTATATTGATAGCAGATATACCATAACCACTACATATGTTCAAGGGGACATCTATCAAGAGAGGGGTCTGCTTATGACACAGGGGGAGACTATTAAAAACAAATAGGACATTTTTGGCTTATTATAAGCCCTTCAGCTGCCCAAGAAGCTGGCAATTGTTCATTGCCTTAACGACCAACCCAATAGGCAATTTTGTCTGAGTCCAAAGACAAGCAAAAGGCAGATGTAGCATCAAAGGCTGCCACCCCTAACCCCATGCTAACCCTGCCCTTTGGCTGCCAGATCCTGGGCCACCCACTCTGCCAGAAAAAAAATATAAGGAGGACATCAGAATCAAACTGCCTATGTCTAATAAACCTAGAGATTGATAGCTCACTAGAGATGGTAAATTGATCCTGCAAGAAGATCTTGCTAGGAAATTGCTCCAACATATCCACCAGACTACCCACCTGGATATAAGGAAATAAGAATATTTTACTTGACATGCAGACTTGAAGATTATTTCACCTAAAATCTTTTGTGGAACAAATGGCCTCCAAGTGTCTCACCAGCAAACACACCAATACAGACCACCAACACACACACACAAAAGAGGCTCTGGACAGAGAGGCACCAGACCAGGTGCCCATTGAGGAATATATTTCACTAAGGAAAATATAGATTTAAATATTTACTAGTACTTATAGTTACTTTTTCAGGATGGACTATTATTTTCCCCACCAAGCATGAGTGGCACAAACAGTGGTCAAAAGGATTCCGGAAGATACCCTTCTCAGGTATGAGATGCAGGCTCTTCTCTGTTCTGAAAACGGACGTGTCTTCAGTACTCTGGTAACACAGAGGATGGCTCAAATTATAGGTGCAGATTGAAAAATTGCATTGTACTTACAGGTCCCAAAGATCAAGACAGGTAGAGAAGATAAATAGAACCCCCAAAACGACCCTTAGTAAATTAACCATAGAGACTGGTGGGGACTGGATGATTCTCCTTCTCTTTGCCCTATATAGGGTCTGAAACATTACTTATTCTGCTTTTGCCTCTCCACTGTCCAGACTTCAGTTTTTGCAACCTCTTCCTGGGTTGAATTCAGTAGTGACCATGGGTGCCCTCCCTGATCCCTCATGGTATATATTATAGACATTTTTCCTACAATAACAAAGAAAACAGGTTTCAAACTCAAGGCTGTAAACAAGCATCTGCTGCCCCCTGTCACCCCAGTTTTCTTGTTTTCTAAAGATTTCATTATATATATTGTAGCCAGTACTTAATGTCGCTTAGCAATGTCCTAAAATGAGTTTTTTCCAAAGTTGTAGCTAAAAAGGGCATAAGAGTAGAGATGGTTGATCAAATTTACAAAGAATTGAGTCTGAAATACAGAGTCTCATGCTAACCCTGAAGGTTTTGTAGTTTTGTAGATCCAGTTTTACTTCCTCTTAACAGTTTGGTTTACAGGCAGTGTCAGCTCTCCCTTTGAAGTTTATCAATAGTGATAAAGGGATTCCTTGACCTCCTTTTCTTCCTCATGATCCTTTGGAATGAAAGGTTTTATGGTATAATTCCATTCCCTTAGGTTAAATTTGGACAAATATTCAAAGCACAGAAAGACAGATCAGTAGGGAAAAGTATTCTAGGAAAATATGTAGGCAGTGACAGGCAAGAGCAGACCTGGGAGCACCCTGTGGACATTTACTTGGATAAGGTGTTAGAACTGCTGTTAATCCCAAACCTCATTCAGAGAGCAGCCTGTTGAAAAAGCACTTTTGATAGGCTACACTGTACTGTTTATTTTTTGTGTACATAAAGCAACCATTTAGCATATTACCCGATGAGAAATTACACACTGAGCACTTTAGAGAGAGGTGAGGGGTTGTACTAAAGGAATTTTGTTTGCTTCGTGGCATTTTGGGCATTTGTTCTTCTGTTTCTAATGGGATAGAAAAGGTTTTCTTTCTGACACTGACATATAGAAAGCATTTTTGGTGTTTTAGAACTGCTATTAATACTCAAGCCATTTATTTTATTTAGACATAACAGGAGGATGTATAATATACATTTGGTTGCCCAATCAGCCTGTTCATAATATTCTATGAGGGCATAAAACTTTCTGTTCCTGGTCCTGGACCTCATATCTACTTCCTCGTGGCATATTTCCTCTCCTGGGGAAAAAGGAGAGGGGCTTTGTATTAGTAGGATTGGATGCAGCCTCTGGCCTAAAGGTTTCCTTCATATGAAACATTTATTTCTTGGCAGATACTTAAAATGTTCTGGCCTGAGCACTTTAGGTTACTACTTCCTGTGGCTGTACTTTCTAACTAAACCCTAGAAATCTACCATCCAGAAGGGGTCCCGTCTACTTCTACCCATCCCTCATGTTTTACAGACAAGGCAAATATGGGTCAGATTCTTTCTCCAGATAATTTCTTGAGGCCTTATAGACATGTATACTCCCTCTCCCAGGGATCATACTAGTAAATCAAATTAAACAAAAAAAGTTATGTGATTGGTTGCATTATTTGTCCAATTTTATGGTATACTTCAGAAAACTTTTAAGTCACTTAAAATTCATATATATCTGGTGACAAAGTAGGGCGTGCTTATGGTCATGACCACTTAACATTGAGCACTCTGTTTCAAGTCACATTTTTTGATAATTCTAAATTTGTTGTAATTTACCTTGTTTCAAGTTTCAATGTCTTACCAGAGCATAAATTCTCCATAAGTTAAGGCCTATTTGTACTTTTCAACATAGTTTGTAGGTTTTACTATTACCACTTTGGTAAGGAATTTGTCCTGACTCTGGGTGTACAAGTTCCGGGCTGTATATGAATTACTAAGCACTAATCAATGTCTGTTGATTAGTCTTAACAATCTAGTCTACTAATGGGGACCACAGTATAAGACAGATTGATAAATGTATATCACTACCATACATGGGCTTAAGCTTGTAATTGAGTAGTTGGTGCAATATTATAGAACAGAGTCCAAAGGGTTATATACTCCTATTCCACCTTGGATTCTAAATTTTTTTTTCCGGAGATTGGAATTGGTATGTGCCATTTATACTTCAGGATATTGAGACATATGTTTATTAATGGGCACTATGAAATTATAGTACTCATAAGGGTGATCAAATGAGGATCCTAGATACTGATGTTCCTAGCATCTATGAGCCTTTATTCAAGTATGTTTCTGCAGATTCATAATTGACTTTATAAATGCTTTTTCCATTGTCTTTAAGCTGAGAACCAATTCTAACCATATTCTCTTTGTTTTTTTTTTTTTTTGTCCCCAAATGGCAAAAATCTTTCCAGTTACAAACATAATCTTTACAAACGTGTCATGACCAAGAGAACTTTGCAGATTATGTGAACTCAAGCACAGTACAGTGAAGAATTACTGCACCAAAGGCACATAAGTATGCTAGATAGTAGAACAGAAAGAAAACCATTGGACCTTTTTTGGTTAATATCTGAGGTTTAACTAAGTGTAATGGTGCTTACAACAGCCAATGACTGTTAGGATGACATTTGCCTAGGATATGGAAATTTTGTCCGGATGGATAATATTCAGGAGTTTGTTGTTTCTCCTTCTGTAGACATCTGGCAGCTGAGCAGAATTATTGGCAATTGCCATTGTAAAGTGTAAGAAATGTAAACTGGTTTGATTGATTAGTGGAGTTCATTATGTACAAACCCACAAATGTTTGTAGAGAGAATTACTTTTTAAATAAACTTTACACGTTGGAACTCTTTTTTGAAAATGTGAATGTACAACAGAGATCCTGTTTACTCCACATTTTACATTAGGTTGGGATACTTGTTACAATTAGTGGAATTATGCTGATACATTCATATTAACTACAAACAATGCTCTAGTCAGACTACCTTGACTTTTATCTGTTGTTCTTTTTTTCTGCTTTAATATCTCCTTCAAAATACAACATTGTATTAATAATAACAGCCCCTTATTCTCCTCCTCACTGTGATAGCTTCTTGGAGTTCTTTGTTCTCAAGGACTTGGAGTATGTTCTTCCGTTGGGGTTTATTTGATATTCTTCTCATGAAGATTTTCCCATGAAAAACTAGGTTAATGAAAGCCAGGAATGGTGGCAAACACTTTTCTTTTAATCCCTGCACTTGGGAGGCAAAGGCAGGTAGATCTCTGAGTTAAAGGCTAGCCTGGTCTACAGAGTGGGTTCCAGGACAACCAGGGCTACATAGAGAAACCGTGTCTCAGAAACAAACAAACAAACAAACAAACAACCCCCCCTAAAAAAAACAAAAAATAGGAAAAGCCCTCTACCTTAATGGGTTAATGGATTTGGGTCCAAAGAACCACACAAATGAGTTACTATTTTTATAACATCATTGTTCTGTGACTTATTCTTAATATTATGCTTAGTCATATGACTAAGATAGTGTCTATAAGATTTATTCTCTATACCCTTTCTCCTAACATCACACTGCAGTCTTTGGATGGAAGTTAATATGCTCAGCCCATACATACAGAAATGGTGAGTTATGTACTATGTCCTTGAGAGTAAGTGTTCATATAAATATTTTGGAATTCTTCTACATGGGAGCTTTGCCTCCTCTCCATTTATTTACTTACAAAATTGTTTATTTTCGTCAAAATGGACTCATTGATATTTATTTTATAGTTTATCTTATAATCTAATGCAACTTTTATTTTGTTGCCCAAATTGTAGCTTTAACTGTTAGGAGCATTTTTGAATTGATCATTAAGTCTTTTTACATACCCTATCATTTTTTTTTCACCAAATGGTTAATTTTTGGTGTTGCAAGATGTTGAAGGCTCATCTTGCTTTTGATTTATGGAGGGCAATTCTATAATCAGGCATTTTGTCAATAAGTTCTAATCCCTTTTATTGAAGAATTGTATCAGAAACCAAGATGTAGGTACTATATATCTTTATGATGATTTATATGAGTTTATATCATTGTCTTCAATCCTTAGTTATCTGCATATCTTTCCATTCTATCAGCAAGCATCATAGCTTCATCTTCTGCTATTTATTAATTGTTGAAATCTATATTAATACTAATGAAATTCAAATTAACAGTGTCTTACATGTTATACTGTATACCCATGAGAACTATCAGCTAGTACGTTGGTGCTTATGTACATGATAGTAACATTTTTAGAACTTCAACTCTTTGAAACAAAATGCTCTACAAGATTAGGGATAATCTGTATTCTCAGTTGTATCCTAGTCCCCAAACTAATTCTCATGCTTGAAACAAGCCTTCAGTGTTTGACCTAGCCTTGAGTAAGCCAAGAGAACATGTTGATCCTCTGTAGTATGTTAATTCCTATAGAAGGGATCAAAGAGAAAGCAGCCGCCTGGGTCTAATTGAAGAAACACTTAGCACTGTCCTTTTCTCTACTGGAAATGTATCTCTGACAACTGGGCGGTTCCCTGATTTGCCTCTCTTCTATATTTTCCCCAGTTGTTAGGCCAGTCACATCACCTCTCTGTGCTTCTATTAACCCATCTCGAAATGGGGATCAACATATCTACCTCATAGGAGTGTTGTGAGGCTTCTTATTAATAGATGTTTTAAAAATATGTAATCTCTAAATGAGTAAGAAAGTATTGTAATCATTACTATGAATATAATTAGAGTACCCTATATGTATCCTATGGAAAAGGAGATTGGCCTCATTGTTAGTAAACAGCTAAAATTAAGTGAATAAAAGATCAAGGAAGAGTGGCCACTGGAAGCAATATTATTTGTTCTGTTACCCTCACTTTCCCTGTATCCTCTAAGTATAGGATTATCAACTGTTTCCAGACTAGAAACCTACAAGGACCTAAAACAGTAGGAGACAAAGTATATCTTCATTTTCAAATTCTGATTTTTTCCCTTTCTTACTCTGGTTGGACTGCATTACATACAACTTTGTCAGAAGCACAAAAATAATTTCTCAAAGGGTTTCAGTCTTTGATCAGTTCTGTTTCAACAGCTAAAATTTCTCTTTCTGTACCAACTGTATATTGAACAGTCAAGGTAGGAGGGAAGTGGGTGGGATGGTTGGGCTGGGCATGGACTGGGAGAGAAGGAAAATTACAGAGGTGTTTTCCAAGCACCAGTTATCACTTTCCATTTCTTTCTTTTTTTCTGGTGGTGGGTTCAGGGCAAGGGAAGAGATACTATTTTGTTAACAAATTCTCCTTCCTTTCCAGTAGATGTTTCCTAGGGTTAGTACAAATAGCTGTGTTGGACCTTACTTTTATAACTATGATGTATACAGTGTTGCTTTCATTATATTTCTGAAAAAAGGGGGAAGAAAGTCCCTAGTGCTGGCCTTCCCTGTTTTTGACAGGAGGTCACAGCAGGAGAGCAACACCAGAAGCTGACTATTTGTGGCGGGGAAAGGAGCCTGCAGTGAATGGATTTATTGGATTTTTGTCATTCTTTAAAGAAATTATAAAGCAGTGTATTATGCATTAGTCTCTATGACTCTTCTGTTTGTGCCTCCTCATTTTAGTGCTTTAGAGCAGCACCTATCTTCACTCCATTTTATACTTGTTCCTGTTGAAGTGTGGTGTTGAGCAATCTCTCATAGACAAGACTGTGGTGTGCCTGACGAAAATTGCCTCAATAAGCATGGCTACCCAGGGGTTACTCTGATGCACCTCAGTGGGATGCTCCCACTGCAGCTTCCAGGCTGTGAGCTTGAGTATTTAGCAATCATTTTCTGTCCAATTACAGTACTTTTTAAATAATAAAAATATTTTAAACCAGAAAACAAAGAAACAGCCACTTTGAGATAAAAGATAAAAACAACTTGAGATCTCAAGCTATACAGAAATTTGGGGCCAAAACTAGGGGCACTTTTTTCCATCCATCTTGTCAGAGAACCAGATATTCCCACTGTGAGATTGTGACCAAAACCAGTGTTGGCCCCACCTAAAGTACGAACAACCCATGCTCTAAAGCCCAACATTACTATGAGGCAAATTCTGAACCCTAATAAAATTATGCTTCCTAAAGTCCAGATACAAAAAGACTTCCAGATTGATGAAGATCCTAGTCTCCTCACCTATAAAAAGCCACCTCTAAAATCTTAAATGTCACCCAAAATAAACTTACTTCTGATTGTTGGCTCTGGCTAAATGTCAAACCCCCTTATTAGGACGATATCACTTAAAATGCCTCAGTCACTAAATCTGCAAAAGCCAGCAACTGTCAATGGAAACGAACTGACCCTCTCAAATTACTTTACAGTTCAATGACAAGAGTTATACATAGCAAAAAAGTACCCCAAAATTATTACTGTCTTTGTATTCAGAAAATTCTCTGGGATTATCTCAGTCCCACCAGAAGATGATAACCTAACCCCATGCTTCCACATAGAAACAATGTCTCCTCTGACTTCTATGATTTGGTTCAGTTTGTTCCCAGGGTAACTAACTATTTAGGAGATGTTCGCATCCACTTTGTTCTGGGCCTCCATAATAGATTTCAAAAAAAGAAAACCCATTATAGCCATTGTTTTGGCTATCCTTCTAAGCATATAAACAGGAGCTATAGGAACAGGGGCCATAGTCTTTGTATTACAGAAAGCCCATTATAGCTCCTTGAGCGAGGTGATTGATGGGCACATCAATTTAAAAAGCCAATGAGGGCTCTAAAAGAGTCTATTTCCTCCCCATCTGAAGTGATTTTACAGATGTGAAGGGACTTGGACCTACTCTTCCTATAGCAAGGAAGGAAATGTGTAGCCCTTAGAGAAAAATATTTCATATATGCAGACTATACAAAAGTTGTTAGAGAAAACATGGTCAAATTATAAAAATTATTACAAGACAGACAGTTAGAAAAATGAGAATTCAAGAATGGTATAAATTTAATGGGTACCTCTGGTTAACTACTCTGATATCCATTTTAGCTGGCCCACTCCCCTTGGGGCTTTACATTCTTCTTCTTCTTCTTCTTCTTCTTCTTCTTCTTCTTCTTCTTCTTCTTCTTCTTCTTCTTCTTCTTCTTCTTCTTCTTCTTCTTCTTTTTGTTGATTTTTGGATTTTTTTTCAAGACAGGGTTCCTCTGTACAGCTCTGGCTGTCCTGGAACTCACGTTGTAGACCAGGATGGCCTTGAACTCAGAAATCTGCCTCCCAGAGTGCTGGGATTACAGGCGTTTGCCACCACTGTCCAGCCCCTACATTCTTAATAGAGTGGTTAACATTATCAGAGACTAAGTCATTGCTATACAGCTCCTGTCTATTAGGTCTCAAATATCAGCCATTAAAACTTGAGACCCTGGATTCTAAGGTTTCAAGATTGGGCCCTCTTACATTCTTATGAAGGGAGGAATGCAGGGCACAATATAATTGCTTTTAGACTCCATTTTATGATTAGTTTTCCCTTAAAATGAGCTCAGCTACTGAAAAAAAAAAAAAAAAAAAAAACTAACGTTCTAGGAAACATGTCACCCTGGCAACCACAATTCCCCTAAACAGATATCTATTCCATACCCAACAACAACCAATCACTTCTTAAGGGGAAACTACCTAATGTATCATAGATTAATTAAGCTAGCAGCCATTGCTCCTACCAAGCGGAAATCATTACTAGACAATAGAAATGTGCCAAGCAAATGTCAACCAATCATGTAACTGCCAAGTGAGAAAGTCCCTTACCCTGCTACAACAATGATATAAAACAAGTTGAGCTTTGTACCAACTCAGTAAATTCCATACCATCTACTGTGTTGGAGAGGTTGGAAGGTCCCAGCTCGAGCTAAAACAAAGATTCTTTGGTTTTGCATATGAGTTAAGTTCCTGGTGGTCTCTGCTGGTTTGTGACGACTGGCCCTGTGATCTGGGCATAATACATCTGTCCTGTTGATGGGGATTTCATTTGCTGATATTAGAACCTACTTCAGGATTACAATGTAGACCAAATAGTAGCTGAGACATCCAGTCTTATGAACTGCATAAATATTGGATTCTTGATCTTTATAGCAGGTAGCATTCTATGTCAAACTAGCAGGCTGACAGGCTGTAAGCTACTCCAAAAAATACATTTTATTTTAGAATTATTCTATCAGTTTTACCACTCTAGGGAACACTGACAACTATTGTTGAAATAAATCTACATGCTATGATACCAACACACTAGACAAGATGTACTCATTGATAGAGTTAGTGGTAAGTCTGATTGCATGTGTGTGGGAAGGTGATAATTTGAATAAAAAAATTACCAGCAAAACCTCAGATATTGGAATGCTGGTCCCAGCTGGTAGTGCTGATTGAGGATGTGTTACAGACTTTCTGGATGATATATGCCACTAGCAACAGGACTTAGGAGTTTATAATTTCACCACATTTCCAGTTCACTTTCTTTGCTTTCTGTATATGTTTAGAAATATGGTCTCTTAGTTTGCTGTTGTAGCTACTTGCTGCAATGTTTTTGCCATCATTATAGAATCTACTTCTGGAACCAAAAACCAAAATGAACTCTTCCATAAGTTTATATGGACATAGTGTTTTTTCACAGCAACAGAAAAGTAATTAATGTAAGTGCTAACTATCTGCTCCCTTGATTGGATTTGGGGCCTGCTTCACTGGAAAGATTTGATGCTTGGTACTGTATACTTGGCCCTAAAGTCATGACTGGAAAAATCATAGACTCTAAAGGAAAACCTGGTGCTATTTCACTACATAGTCATGTTTTCAAACTGCCTTCTTAAAATATATGTTTATACACATAGATTTGTGCTGCTATCAATTTGGGTAAGAAAAGCATTTTTTTTTTTTTTTTGGTTCAGGAGATTATTTTGTAGTTTACATTGGCTAACGCAGAGATTCATAATTGGTTGAAGTATTGACAACAATATGTGACTCTGAATTCTCAGCCAGAGATGATCATCCATATCAACTGGCTCCTCCCAATTAAAAGCTCATGAATCATTAAGGAAGAGTGGGTGAAAAGAAAATAAGATCTAGAGGATGGGAAAGAGAGATATGAACTTTTGTCTTCTAGACACAACATGACTGGTTTATACATTCATTCACAGCATAAAAATAAAGGTAATAAAAGTTCTAGCATGGATGGTAGAGGATTGAAAATGTCCCATCACAAGCAAATAAACTATTGGCAGTTGATAGCTACTGAAGAAAGAAATTTCACTCTTGTTTATGGATATGAAAGTTTTAGATTATCCATGCTCTATGGGATGGCTCTATGCCTGCTCTATATGGTCTTACAGATCTATTAATCATAATATCTTCAGACTGTGTTTTCCCATCTATATTAGTAACTGTTTTTGACAGTTTAATAAAGTAATTAAATTTTATTTTTAAAAGTTTAAAAGTTTCTAGAACATTTGACATTTTTTATTCATTTTTTTAATTCATTTTTTACCATGTCATAATGGCAACTAAAAATACCTTAATAATTTGGTGGAATAATTTTATAAGATAACAAAAAATGAATACATTTTTAAACAAAAATATGAATCTTGATTAACAGATTTCTGCTTCCTCAGATAAATTCTGTATGTAACTTACTTCACATCAGTTGACAGTGCAGCATGAAGAAGTGAGGGATGAATGTATGGAGGAAGGGTTGGAAGAGTAGGACTGGGTGCAGGTGGGATCTAAACACATTACATGTATGCATGAAGAGTAAATAAAATCCTTAATTAAAAAACAATAAAATTTGAAACTTTTCATTTTGCATTAGCTTTATAGATATTTTACTGCTATATATTTTGCTCTAGTTGTTCTTTGGCTGCTTTCTCTGCCACACTGAATCCTGAGCAGACAGCTTTTTAACTCTATCTCCAATTACAAAATATCATCTTCTAATATAGCCACATATTTTGGCATGTTTGTCATTAGCAGAAATTTAAGAATTGCAAAGATTATCTATACCCAGAATGAACCAAATGGGACAATTAGCTGACCTTAGAAAACACTGTCTTATGTTCCTCTTGTGCAATCTGTCCACCAACAGATGCAAATGCATCCCATTAAGCTCTAAAGGAAGCTAAAGGAAGGAGCAAAAACCGGGTGGAGAAACAGTGAGGCCATTTAACAGGAGAGGAAGAAACTCCAAGTGGCCATACTAAAGGGAAAACACAAACACTGTGGCATTTAAACTACTTGAAAGCTGTGCTTTGCCAAAGGGATTTTACATTCAAATCAGCAAAATGCCTCTTAGCAAAATGGTGCCTGATGTTCTAAATGAACTCCAATTCTAGCACACAGACTGTTAATGCTGATGGCTCTTAAAAGTAGATATATGAGTAAAAGATAGGGACAACTAAACATGTTTTTTTTAATTTAATAAGTGGAAGCATAACAATTCACATTTTCATATTAAAGTTCATTTTACATAAAAATTGAAATAATATTGGGAGAGTAACAGAATTTCCATGGTAAGGTTAAAAATAGCTATGACTCATATACATATAAACATAAAGAGACACACATTAGATTTATAGAAACATACACATACACACAAATGCACACAAGCACAGTGGTTCATTCCAATACCAATTTCCTGCATTACAGTGACAAGGTAGTCTAAAAAGGAGAAAAAAATATCTATAATGATGGAATAACACTGACTGGTAAGTAAGACTACTGTAAAACATGCACACCATTACTACCATGAAAAGAAAAGCTCATGATTAATTTTATTAAAAGTTTCCTTAACTACTTGGCCTTAATGAATTACAAAGGCATAAAAAAGTCCACTATAATTGTTTTCTGATAAGCAATGGTTTATAAGATGTCCCTTAACCTTTCTTGAAGAACTAAGATGTTTGTGAAATTTGTATAAATGCTATGAATTTTCTCTCCTGAAAGATATTAATAAAAATGTACATGTTGAGGGATTCTAGGGGGTTTTCCAGTCCCACATGCCCCTTACAGTTTCCCCTTGCCTCCTTTAGTAAAGGCTAGGCCACGTTCCATTCTCCAACCACAGAAACATTCTTGAGTAAAAAATTCTCAGAATGTACTCACTGATAGTTACCTGACACTCTGGAAAGTCCCAGATAGAGTTCAAATGCACTTTATACTTGCTAGCCAATAGATTTAAAGGTCAATATGCTTAGCCAATAAATTTGAACTGTAATTTTGCTGATGTAACCTGTGCCCCCAAAATGTATAAAAACTCCTTTTAATAGCCATCTGGAGTTGCCTTCTTAGTAACTTCTCTTGAGGGACTAATTGAACGTCAACCCCAATGAACCAGAAAATAAATCTCATGCTTTTGCATTGATCTGCATCTCAACTCTGGGGCATCTTGAAGTAAGTACCACTGATCAGGGGTCAGGGTCTTATAATGTAACTCTAAAGTATTATGAACAAACAAAGTTATATTCTTAATTAGAAACACAAAGCTTAGGTGGTGATTTGATTATGCATTTTAAACTTAAACATTTCAGAAAGATAGGTAATATAAGCATAGCAACAACTAAGAAAGTGAATAAATACAATGTTCTGGGTCAATGAAATATGTCAACAGAGAATAGCTAACAAAAATGGCTTACCAATTGCTACTTTGTGGAAAATTGTTCTTTGGAAGACTGGACTGTAAAAAAAAAATGTTAAGAATAAAAATTTTAAAAAGAACACAGTATGTAACAAATACTGTACACCAAAAACAGAATTGCTAGTTCTAAATCTTCACAGTATACTAAAAATAACTTTTATGCATTTATATTATATTTAATATATGTTTTCATTTCAAATATTAATAAAACCATTATTTTAAGCCTGTTACTGGATATATTATATAAATAAATAAGTTCATCTGATTATACTTCACAGTGTAATAGGACATACTAAACAAAGGTTTAAAGTTTTGAAAGGGCAGACATTTTAGGCACTGAATATGATTAAGCAAGTACTTTTCTCATTAGCTCATATTCCAAAGACTTGTCTACATTTCTGAATAAGAGATGATTTTCTCAATGTTCGTCACATGGTCGCATACACTGCCTAAAAACTTTCAGCAACGTTTTCCCATTTATTTTATTGCTGTAGGTTTATCTATTGGAGCCATCTGATTGGCTTTGGCAGGACTAAGAGTACTTATATAGGTTGTACTGGCTGGTTTTGTGTGTCAACTTGACATGGGCTGGTGTTATCACAGAAAAAGGAGCCTCAGTTGGGAAAATGCCTCCATGAGATCTAGCCGTGGACATTTTCTCCATTAGTGATCAAGGGGGAGGTCCCCTTGTGGGTGGTATCATCCCCGGGATGGTAGTCTTGGATTCTATAAGAGAGCAGGCTGAGCAAGCCAGAGGAAGCAAGCCAGTAAGAAACATCCCTCCATGACTTCTGCATCAGCTCCTGCTTCCTGACATGCCTAAGGTCCAGTCCTGACTTCCTTTGATGATGAGCAGCAGTGTACAAGTGTAAGCTGAATAAACCCTTTCCTCCCCATATTGCTTCTTGGTCATGATGTTTGTGCAGGAAGAGAAACCCTTACCAAGACAGAGGTTAAAACTGCATGGTCACACTCAACAATTCTTCAGCAATAAACTTCTGTGAGTAGAACTTGTGTTTGAAGAAATATGAACCCAACTATGTAGCAGTGTGGTAAATATGATATTTCTGTGCCAGCCATTCCATGTAGAATATGCGATAAGCAAATACTATTTGCACCTTGATCCTTTTCTTGTTATTTTTGATTCAGTGTGTCTTTAGTATAGCATCCACAGAAATCTTTTAACTTATTTTATTTGAAAATTTCAAATAAGGATAGTGCATATTTATCACATATGACCATTGTGTTTTAGCATATTTAGACAGTTTAACAGTTAAATTAAGTTAACACAAATTTAAAATAATTATCCTATTAGTGTGAAAACAGTTTTTAATTAACTTTCAGTGACTATTTGAGTATAATTATATATTATGAACTATAATAGCTTCATTATAGTAAATCTTTTGCATTTCCTTCTTATTTTAAGTAAAATCTTGTAGCCATTGAGCTGATTCTCAGGTTTTCCAAATGCCTATCCATAATAATCACCATTTTTGCTCCATTTCTACCATTCCTAACAATCCTAACAATCCTTTCTAACAATTCTAAACTACACGTGGAGGCACAAGATGCCTTGAACAAAAAGATCAATCTTGGAATTATCACAATAGCTGATTTCAAGTTAGGCTGTAAAGTCAAAAACAAAAACAGCCATCAGGAAAAGAAACATTCAGGTGAATAGAATAGTGAGGAGGATTCATAAGGAATCCCATACAGGTATAGCTACCAGATTTTTATTTGATTTGATATTTTGTTTTGGTGCTTTGTGTACATGCCTGAGTGGAGAGAGAGAGAAAGAGAGGAGAGATAGATGATAGATAGATTGATATATAGATGGTAGAGAGATCTGAAGGTGTTATGAAACATGAAGATGAAATAGAATTACCTACGGTGTCAGCATCTACAACATACTGACTATATAATAAGTTTAAAATAGGAAGGGTTACATTATCTACTGAGTCCTAATTGGCAAACAAAGAAACAAACAAAACTCTTGTGATTGCCTGTGTGCAAATCATCATGCAGGTGTTTAAAGCTGCTCAGAAGACTTTGCATATATTGTTAATAAAAGTTATTTCTTTCAGTAAACTCTATAGATGCACATTACACTTTTGCTTATCTAAGGCTAGAAATAATAGGAAACAGCCATGAAAATGAAATCTAGTGCTGGAGAGATGGCTCAGTAGTTAAGAGCATTGACTGCTCTTCTGAAGGTCCTGAGTTCAAATCCCAGCAACCACATGGTGGCTCACAACCATCTGTAATTGGATCTGATGCCCTCTTCTGGTGTATCTGAAAATAGCTACAGTGTAATTACATATAATAAATAAAACGCTTTAAAAAAGAAAATAAAAGATTTTTGTATTAATATTTATTGTTTAATTCCTCTGAATATACTTCTTTTGCCCAAAGTACAAAGAAATTGAATCAATTTACTTATAAATGCAAGCAATATTTCTTGATGAGTAAGTATGTAGGAAATGAAGAAGGAAGAAATTCTGTAATTATGACTTAACTGTTTTGCTGTTGGCAAGTAGTGTTAATCTAGGATTCTAAAAGCAGAATGAATCTCTGCATATAACAGGCACTATATTTAAACACTGTTTGATTGTTATACCATTTTACTGTAGAGCAGACAGCATCATCATATGTACCAGCCGCCCTCTTCTTTCAGAGGGGATGGATAGTTTAGAGCACACATTTACAAATGCATTTGATTTGGATTCTACATAGAAATGGATGTGTAGAGGTTATGTACCTGCCTATTAATGCTGACAGTTTTGTATCATAAATAATGAAGATAAAAGTAAAACAGTGACAGATAAAGCAGATGGTATTTTCCCTAATCAATCTACAAACATATTTCAGATGAAATATTTCAAAAGTATGCTACATAGTCACAGTAATTTGAAGCACTCCATGAGGCAATTAGTAGTGTGATAACTATGTGAGCAGAGAAAAGTAAATTTGTCCTCTTTAGTATCTGGCAGTACTACAGAAGATCTTTCATTATTTCTTTATAGATTGCATCTTTAATTGAATCATTTGAGATTCATATTGCTTAGAATTTTATCTTAATTGTTTTCATTACCTAAATATGGTCTCATTTGTACCTTCTGTAGCAATCTGTAAAAGAACATTATCTTTTTTCACTTTCTGTTCTATACACAGGTGTTTGTATCCAAACTGCTTCCAGGCATATTGACTTTACATTCCCATAGATATTTTCTACTTCATATATCTCAAGCTAAATTTTATCTCATAACCCACACGATTCTGTAACTTTGTAACTGGCAAAACATTTTTTATCCTTAACTTCTCCTTAACTTTAGTCATTAAATCAATTATTAATTTCTTTCAATTTTGTTTTATATACATTTCTCAAGGACATGCACTTTTTCTCATCTTTGTTTTGTATCTTGGAAAACTTGCTTAAGTCAATGAAGTAGCTTTGTAACTGGGTATTCTATATTGAACTGTTTCTCTACTTATTCAGTGTGATTAACCTAAACACAGTTTTCATGTTATTCTAATTTGAATAATCCAAAATGCAGACCAGACAGAATGACCATAATTGAAGTAATTTGTATGGAAGAAGAGATATTTGATCCAGGAAAAGTGAAGTTAAGCTATATTTAGTGGTTTGTGAAGCTAGAAAGCACTAGTAATGACTAGAGATTACTGGGGAATCCAGAAAATTGTGAAGAATACAACTCGTTAACATTTCATTTACAAATATAAAATATTTATTATAAAACATGGATTTAGCTTACTCTAATCCTGTAGCTATTCACTGAGTTTTACTGGATTTGAATGTGCCTGATTTTGTTATGGGATGCTTATATGTAATTTTCATCCACTTTTCCTTATTTGCTAACACTTCTTACTATAAAATATTAAATTTATGCAAATGAAGCTGATTGTTGCTTTCTGTGTGTAATGATATAACATGAACCCATATCTTTGATTGTTTTACCCATGTTTAAAGTGTCATTTTTCTATCACTATTGTTTATTTCTTGCTTCTTTGTTTGGTTTTTCATTTGAGATATGATACTATATAACCCAGGATGGTGATGAGCTACATAATGGTTTGAATAGGAATAGCACTACAGGCTCATATATTTGAATGATTAATCATTAAGGAGTGTTAATACTTTGCTAGAATTAGGTAGATGATAGTTTAAATAGAAATGGAGAAAGTGTCACATAGAGGTGAAGTGTGACACACTCCCCTTTTGCTACCTGCAGATCAAAATGTAGAACTCTCAGCTCCTTATCTAGCACCATGTCTGCCTGCATAGTACCATGCTTCATGGTTCACACTATGATGATAATGAACTAAATTTCTGAACCTGTAAACCAGTCCCAATTAAAAGTTTTCCTGTGTAAAAGTTGCCTTGGTCATGATATCTCTTCACAGTTATGGAACCCTAGCTAAAACAGAGGTTGGTAGCAGGGACAGGGGTATTGTTGTGATAGGACTGACGATGTTTTTCTTTGGAGGAATATGGAGTTTAGGGATTTTGGATTAGAAAAGCAGTACAGTGCTTTAAGTGGTGTTTAATGAGGCATCCTAGAAAGAACATGGAATAGAGTTTGCTGAAAGTTATTGAACTGTGGGGAAGTTGCTTAAGAGATTTCAGAGGAAAATAATGATACTATGTGGCCTAGAGATATTTTGGTGAAGCATGTGCCTGTTTTGCCTTTGTCAAAAGAGTCTGCCTTAGGCTAAAATGAAGAGATTTAGAATACATTAGCAAAGAAAATCTCTTAGGTCCAATTTAAGTTCTCCCGTGGTGATACGTTACTTTAATCCCAGTACCCCCCCCCCCCCCAAAAAAAAAAAAAAAACAGTGGCAGGCAGTTCTCTAAACTCAAGGTCAGCCTGCTCTACAGAGCAAATTCTGGGACATCCAAACAGAAGAAGTAAAGAAAATCATAGAAAACAGAAAGCTGATAAGGGTATAATTGAACAGGAGGCTCATGTTCCAGCTCTAGCAAGTAGCAACACTTGCCAGATTTGGCTTGAGACACAAGGATGGAAGAAAGCGGATATGGAATCTCCCTCTGGTGCCTAAGGAGAATCACTGAGGCCAGGAATGTGGCAGGACTGTCCCTGAATGGAAGCCCAGAGAGGTCATTGTGTCAAGCTGTTAAAGTAAAGTCTGGATTGCTTTGGAGACCCCAAGAGGTTAGAGATGCTAGAGCAGTGGTGTGGGGGTGGTGGTGGGGGGTGTAGGGGGGTGAATACCTGCCCAGGAAATCTTCTAACAGGGGAGTGGAAACAGCCCAAGAGGAAGAAGTGTGCTGCAGTCAACAAAGCTGACAGGAGTGGGAGATAAGTGGAGAGCTTTGATGTTACACATGGAGATTCAGAGTTTGGAGTTTATCCTCCTAGGTTTTGGTCTTGATTTTATTTTTGTTTTTGTCTTGCTTTGTTCCACTATTTCCTCACTCTGCTCTCTTATCAACATTTTGGAATAATAGTGTATATTCAATGTTATTATATATTGGAAGTATGTGATTTTTATTTCATAAGGAATTAAGATAAAGGATTATATAATCTCAGAAGAGACTTTGAACTTTGAACTTTTAAATATTGTCTAGATTGTAATAGACCTCAGGAATTTTTGAGGGTGGACTAAATGCATCTTGCATTACATTATTACCACCAGTCTATGTGGGCCAGGGAGTGGAATGTGATGGTTTGAATAGGTATGGGCACCATAGACTCATGTGTTTGAATACTTGGCCAATAAAAAGGTCACTATTAAGAGGTGTGACCTTCTTGGAGTAGGTGTAGCTTTGCTTCTTACTGTGATGATAATGGAGTAAACCTCTGAAACTTTAAGCCAGCCCCAATTAAATGTTTTTCTTTAAAACTGTTGCCTTGGTCATGGTGTCTCTTCATATCTATAAAACCTCAATAAGATATTTGGTTATAAAATTTTGTGACAGGCAACAGAAAAGTGACTATGACAACTCTGTTTTCTAACCATTATAAAATCTGCCTTATTTAAGATTTTTAACCTCTGTGGTGACTTTAATATCCTCTTATAAAAGCATGTATAAATCTAATCAATAATTGTAAATGTTTTTGAGAAGCAGGGCCATTAAAGGGAAATAATGAGTCAGAGAAGATTAAATGGAGTTGGGGATGGAAAGGCAGAGTAGACAAAAGAGAGGAAAGAAAGACAACGAACACTAAAGATCTTTGAAAAAAATCCATGTGGAAACCTTTTATGAAAGACGTTACCTAAAACACACACACACACACACACACACACAGAGTATAGAGAATATACTAGAGCTACTATATACAATGGAGATAAACAACTGGGGAGTGATATCCCCAGACACCACAGGAAATGAAAAAGGCCAGTGCCATGAAAAGGGTACATATTTTTTAGTTGAATATCAGTGGGTTTTCATAGTCTCCCCCAAAACAATACAGCTATTGATATTGTTCTTGCTTATTCTCCAGAACTTTATGGAAGACCCTCTTCTTGAAGGAATCATACTCTTAAGTTAGGACACAGACAAATCAAGCCATGGCTACCTCATTCATGAATGAGATGGTGTTATCATCATGATACTTATATTTTCCTTGGGTTGAGCTCCTGATTGAAAACTGCAGGTTAACCTGCTTTCTGTCTTTGTTCATCATATTGAACACACTGCCCTTGACTTCATTATTCTATGAGCAGACACCTGCTAGATACAAGAACCTTATTTCCAAACTCATCAGCCTCTGGAACCATGAATCAAACAATGTTGCTTATAAATTAGTCTGTGGTACGCTCATAGAATCAGCATACTGGAGCCTGCCAACTGAGAACCTATAAAATATATTTTAGATAATCTATCATTTTTCTCTCTATGCAACTCTTTAAAGGAATCTCTAGAATTTCTCGAACTGCACACTTCAGCTTTGCCTTTTGAGATGTTTACAAATTGTATCATGCAATACTAATGTTAACATGTCAAGAAATGTCCCTAGTAGGTGTGAGTTATTGTTTGTTATTAGTGGTATGTGTAAAGGTGTATTTCTTGCAACTAATGGTGTTTATACAGTGGCATTTACTCTTATATTCCTTGATACTTCCTGGTTCATGTCAAGTCTTCTAAAATCTTTCTATATATAGTAGTTAGGAGTGAAATATTGAGTCAAAATTACGCATATCTTCATAAATATGATTGGAAATAAATGGGTGACTAAATATCTTTGCTGCCTTGATTAACTGATAATTGAAGAATATGCAATTCATTACTTTAACAAATATTTTTTTAATATTTTTTTATTCGATATAATTTATTTACATTTCAAATGATTTCCCCTTTTCTAGCCCCCCCACTCCCCAAAAGTCCCGTAAGCCCCCTTCTCTTCCCCTGTCCTCCCACCCACCCCTTCCCACTTCCCCGTTCTGGTTTTGCCGAATACTGTTTCACTGAGTCTTTCCAGAACCAGGGGCCACTCCTCCTTTCTTCATGTACCTCATTTGATGTGTGGATTATGTTTTGGGTATTTCAGTTTTCTAGGTTAATATCCACTTATTAATGAATGCATACCATGATTCACCTTTTGAGTCTGGGTTACCTCACTTAGTATGATGTTCTCTAGCTCCATCCATTTGCCTAAGAATTTCATGAATTCATTGTTTCTAATGGCTGAATAGTACTCCATTGTGTAGATATACCACATTTTTTGCATCCACTCTTCTGTTGAGGGATACCTGGGTCCTTTCCAGCATCTGGCAATTATAAATAGGGCTGCTATGAACATAGTAGAGCATGTATCCTTATTAAATGGGGGGGAGTCTTCTGGCTATGTGCCCAGGAGTGGTATAGCAGGATCTTCTGGAAGTGAGGTGCCCAGTTTTCGGAGGAACCGCCAGACTGATTTCCAGAGTGGTTGTACCAATTTGTAATGCCACCAGCAGTGGAAGAGTGTTCCTCTTTCTCCACACCCTCTCCAACACTTGCTGTCTCCTGAATTTTTAATCTTAGCCATTCTGACTGGTGTAAGAAGAAATCTTAGGGTTGTTTTGATTTGCATTTCTCTAATGACTAATGAAGTTGAGCATTTTTTAAGATGCTTCTCCGCCATCCGAAGTTCTTCAGGTGAGAATTCTTTGTTTAACTCTGTACCCCATTTTTTAATAGGGTTGTTCGGATTTCTGGAGTCTAACTTCTTGAGTTCTTTATATATATTGGATATTAGCCCTCTGTCTGATGTAGGATTGGTGAAGATCTTTTCCCAATTTGTTGGTTGCCGATTTGTCCTCTTGATGGTGTCCTTTGCCTTACAGAAACTTTGTAATTTTATGAGGTCCCATTTGTCAATTCTTGCTCTTAAAGCATACGCTATTGGTGTTCTGTTCAGAAACTTTCTCCCTGTACCGATGTCCTCAAGGGTCTTCCCCAGTTTCTTTTCTAGTAGCTTCAGAGTGTCTGGCTTTATGTGGAGGTCCTTGATCCATTTGGATTTGAGCTTAGTACAAGGAGACAAGGATGGATCAATTCCCATTCTTCTGCATGCTGACCTCCAGTTGAACCAGCACCATTTGTTGAAAAGGCTATCTTTTTTCCATTGGATGTTTTCAGCCTCTTTGTCGAGGATCAAGTGGCCATAGGTATGTGGGTTCATTTCTGGATCTTCAATCCTGTTCCATTGATCCTCCTGCCTGTCACTGTACCAATACCATGCAGTTTTTAACACTATTGCTCTGTAGTATTGCTTGAGGTCAGGGATACTGATTCCCCCAGATTTTCTTTTGTTGCTGAGAATAGTTTTAGCTATCCTGGGTTTTTTGTTGTTCTAGATGAATTTAAAAATTGCTCTTTCTAACTCTGTGAAGAATTGAGTTGGGATTTTGATGGGTATTGCATTGAATCTGTATATTGCTTTTGGCAAAATGGACATTTTAACTATATTGATTCTACCGATCCATGAACATGGGAGGTTTTCCCATTTTTTGAGGTCTTCTTCCATTTCCTTCTTCAGAGTCTTTAAGTTCTTGTCATACAGATCTTTCATATGTTTGGTAAGAGTCACCCCAAGATACTTTATACTGTTTGTGGCTATTGTGAAGGGGGTCATTTCCCTAATTTCTTTCTCAGCCTGCTTATCCTTTGAGTATAGGAAGGCCACTGATTTGCTTGAGTTGATTTTATAACCTGCCACTTTGCTGAAGTTGTTTATCAGCTGTAGGAGCTCACTAGTGGAGTTTTTTGGGTCACTTAGGTAGACAATCATGTCGTCTGCAAATAATGATAGTTTGACTTCTTCCTTTCCAATTTGTATCCCTTTGACCTCCTTATGTTGTCGAATTGCCCGAGCTAGTACCTCAAGTACAATATTGAAAAGATAAGGAGAAAGGGGGCAGCCTTGTCTGGTCCCTGATTTCAGTAGGATTGCTTCAAGTTTCTCTCCATTTAGTTTGATGCTGGCTACCGGTTTGCTGTATATTGCTTTTACTATGTTTAGGTATGGGCCTTGAATTCCTGTACTCTCCAAGGCTTTAAGCATGAAAGGATGCTGAATTTTGTCAAATGCTTTTTCAGCATCCAATGAAATGACCATGTGGTTTTGTTCTTTGAGTTTGTTTATGTAGTGGATTGTATTGATGGATTTCCATATATTGAACCAACCCTGCATTCCCGGGATAAAGCCTACTTGATCATGGTGGATGATCGTTTTGATGTGTTCTTGGATTCGGTTGGCAAGAATCTTATTGAGTATTTTTGCATCGATGTTCATAAGGGAAATTGGTCTGAAGTTCTCTTTCTTTGTTGGATCTTTGTGTGGCTTTGGTATCAGCGTAATTGTGGCTTCGTAGAAGGAATTGGGTAGTGTTCCTTCTGTTTCTATTTTGCGGAATAGTTTGAAGAGTATTGGTGTTAACTCTTCTTTGAAGGTCTGGTAGAATTCTGCACTGAAGCCATCTGGTCCTGTGCTTTTTTTGGTTGGAAGACTTTCTATGACTCCTTCTATTTCTTTAGGCATTATGGGACTGTTTAGATGGTCTAGTTGGTCCTGATTTCATTTTGGTATTTGGTATCTGTCAAGGAAATTGTCCATTTCCTCCAGATTCTCCAGTTGTGTTGAGTACAGGCTCTTGTAGTAGGATCTGATGATTTTTTTGGATTTCCTCAGTTTCCGTTGTTATATCTCCCTTTTCATTTCTAAGTTTGTTAATTTGGATACTTTCTCTGTGCCCTTTGGTTGGTCTGGCTAAGGGTTTATCTATCTTGTTGATTTTCTCAAAGAACCAGCTCCTGGTTTTGTTGATTTTTTGTATGGTTCTCTTTGTTTCTACTTGATTGATTTCGGCCCTGAGTTTGATGATTTCCTGCCTTCTACTCCTCCTGGGCGAAATAGCTTCTTTTTGTTCTAGGGCTTTCAAGTGTGTCATTAAGCTGGTAATGTATGCTCTCTCCATTTTCATTTTGGAGGCACTCAGGGCTATGAGTTTTCCTCTTAGCACTGCTTTCATTGTGTCCCATAGATTTGGGTATGTTGTGTTTTCATTTTCATTGTGTTCTACAAAGTCTTTAATTTCTTTCTTTATTTCTTCCTTGACCAAGGTATCATTGAGTAGAGTATTGTTCAGTTTCCACGTGTATGTGGGTTTTCTGTTGTTTCTGTTGCTATTGAAGACCACTTTTACTCCATAGTGATCAGATAGGAGGCATGGGATTAGTTCGATCTTCTTATATTTGTTGAGGTCTGTCTTGTGACCAATTATATGGTCGATTTTGGAGAAGGTACCATGAGGTGCTGAGAAAAAGGTATATTCTTTTGTTTTAGGATAGAATGTTCTATATATATCTGTTAAATCTAATTGGTCCAAAGCTTCAATTAGTTTCATTGTGTCCCTGTTTAGTTTCTGTTTTCCTGATCGGTCCATTGAGGAGAGTGCAGTGCTGAAGTCACCCACAATTATTGTGTAAGGTGCAATGTGTGCTTTTAGTTTCAATAAAGTTTCTTGAACGAAAGAGGGTGCCCTTGCATTTGGAGCATAGATGTTCAGGATTGACAGTTCTTCTTTTTGTATTTTTCCTTTGACCAGCAAGAAGTGTCCCTCAGAGTCTCTTTTGATGACTTTGGGTTGAAAGTCAATTTTATCTGATATTAAAATGGCTACTCCAGCTTGTTTCCTGAGACCATTTGCTTGTAAAATTGTCTTCCAGCCTTTTACTCTAAGGTAGTGTTTGTCTTTGACCCTGAGGTGTGTTTTCTGTAAGCAGCAAAATGTAGGGTCCTGTTTACGTATCCAGTCAGTTAGTCTGTGTCTTTTTATTGGGGCATTAAGTCCATTGATGTTAAGAGATATTAAGGAATAGTGATTGTTACTTCCTATCATTTTTGACGTTATTTTTTAAATTTGATTGCTTAACTTCTTTTGGGTATGATGAAAGGTTGCTATCTTGCTTTTTCCAGGGTGAAGTTTCCCTCCTTGTATTGGTGTTGTCCTCCTATTATCCTTTTTAGGGCTGGGCTTGTGGATAGATATTGGGTAAACTTGGTTTTGTCATGAAATATCTTAGTTTCTCCATCTATGGTGATTGAGAGTTTTGCTGGGTATAGTAGTTTTGGTTGGCATTTGTGTTCTCTTAGAGTCTGCATGAGATCTGCCCAGGACCTTCTAGCCTTCATAGTCTCAGGTGAAATGTCTGCTGTGATTCTGATAGGTCTTCCTTTATATGTTACTTGGCCTTTTTCTCTTACTGACTTTAGTATTCTTTCTTTGTTTAGAACATTGGGTGTTTTGATTATTATGTGACGGGAAGTATTTCTGTTCTGGTCCAGTCTGTTTGGAGTTCTGTAGGCTTCTTGTATATTCATGGGCATCTCTCTCTTTAGGTTAGGGAAGTTTTCTTCCATAATTTTATTGAAGATATTTTCTGGCCCTTTAAGTAGTAAATCTTCACTCTCATCTATGCCTATAATCCTTAAGTTTGGTCTTCTCATTGTGTCTTGGATTTCCTGGATATTTTGGGTTACAAGCTTTTTGCATTTTGCATTTTCTTTAACTGTTGAGTCCATGGTTTCTATGGAATCTTCAGCATCTGAGATTCTTTCTTCTATCTCTTGTATTCTGTTGTTGATATTTGCATCTCTGTCCCCTGATTTCTTCCCAAGGCTTTCTATCTCCAAAGTTGTCTCCCTTTGAATTTTCTTAGTTGTTTCTACTTCTGATTTTAGATCCTGGATCGTTTTGCTTAGCTCCTTCACTTGCTTGTTTGTGCTTTCCGGTAATTCTTTAAGAGATTTTTGTGTTTCGTCTTTCATGACCTCAGCCTGTTGACCAAAGTTCTCCTGTATTTCTTTAAGTGTTTTTTGCATTTCCTCCTTGTTGGCTTTTGTATTCTCCTGGATTTCTTTCAATGATTTTTGTGTTTCCCTTGCAAGGGCTTCTAACTTTTGATCCATTTTCTCCTGAATTTCTTTAAGTATGTCCTTCATGTGTTCCTGTACCAGCATCATGACCAGTGATTTTAAATCCAAATCTTGTTTTACTGGTGTGATGGGGTATCCAGGACATGCTGGTAGAGGAGAATTGGGTTCAGATGTTGCCATATTGCCTTGATTTCTGTTAGTGACGTTCCTGCGTTTGCCTTTTGCCATCTAGTTCTCACTGGTGTTAGTTTGTCTTGTCAGTGCTGGACTCACCAGTGCAAGCTGCCCCTTCCCCATTGGACTCTGGTGCACAGCTTACCCCCTGCACTCCCTGTAGACAGGGTGCTGCTGCCCAGGCTGATCAGATCCCGAAGCAGGCACCCGAAGGCTCCCGCTGGGGCCTGCTGGATTCACTGGAGCACACTGACTTCTCCCAGCTGGCCGCCCGGAAGCCCAGCTAGCCTCTGGCAGGACTTGGAGATGTGGTGCGGCCGCCCAGGCTGATCTGGATCAGGAAGCGGAGAGAGTTGAGCTGAGGGCTTCCGCCTGAGGCCTTGCCCCAGATTGTGTCTGTGGACCAGATGGAGCCCGTGTGCACCAGCAGGGAGTGCCGACGGTGTATGCTGCTGTGACCTCCCCTGTGTTCCACTCACTCTGCTGGGCATCTGATCCCCCAACCGGGCTGGCACACACAAGGTTAGCCTGGCCGCCCAGGCCCTGAGTCCAGGCAAAAACCTGGGAGGCCAAGGTCCGAGCAAAGTTCCCCTAGGGCTATGACTGTTAATTGGGTCTGCCAGGTGACCAGGATGGCGGGCGTGCGCGCCCGCGCTCCCTGAAAGCACTGGGAGAGTCTGCTGTGCTAACAACCTCCTGGGCGGGTTGACTCACAGATGGCCCACCAAGCCGCCCAGTTCTTGGGGTCAGTCCTGTGCCTTTTGGGGCCTAGACCCCCGCTTTGTTAGCCTCAGGCTATGCCCATTACGGCTCTGCCCACCAGAGCTCTCTGTCGTCCTGCAGGCAAAATGGCGGCGCGCGCGCAGGCCCGGGCAAAAAAACCTCCTGGCTGGGTTGGCACCCCGATGCCCCCCCCCCATCAGCCCAAGGCCTGGGTGCAGGCCAACGCCCGTAGGGCTCAGACCACCGCGGTGTTGGCCTCGGATTATGTTTGTGTACCTCAGTCTGTCCGATCCCTGGAGTCTGAAACCAAGATGGATGAGCCTCTCCTGACTGGTGGGAGGCTGAGTTCTGAAGTGGCTTCCGTGCAGGAAAGGTGCCGCACAACCGCAGCTGCTTGCTGCCCGGCTGGTCAGCGAAGGTCAGTGGTCGTGGGCGCAGGGCCTAACTGGACCCTGTGTCGCCTTGGTTCCACTGCTGATGGCCCTTCAGCTGGACCAGCCACTGCTGCACTGCCGCTGCCGCTGCCGCCCTTAACAAATATTTTTTGATGTCTAAATTATATAGTATTAATCAAAACTAAGAGCTTACATAAACAAAAGTTCCATCAGAATGTCTGTATAGTAACATATGATTTTTCATATGACAGGTAACATGCTTATTTTCAAAGATAAATTTTAAATTTAGGCTAAACAAAATTAAAGAGAGTTTGGCAGCAGAAAGAGACCATTGCAGAAACCCACAACTGGTTAAAACAAAGTGAAAACTTAACCATGGTATACTAATTAAATTTATATATCTACAATACAATCCCTAGGTCTAAACTTCAGGAAACATCACAGAGGCAGAGGCCAAAAGACTGTAAGATCCATAGAACTAAAATATCTGCTCTGAGAAAATATCTTTTATATATGACACAGAAGCTGCACACAATGATCTTTTAGCAATATGATTGCCCAAATAAGACCCTAAAATTGAGAACACAAGTTGACATATGAACACCCTTAGGTAGAAAACTGTAGGATATTAATATCTATTAAGAGAAGGAGAATCAGTCTTATCCAGAGATAAGCCACTCATATGTTTTCCAATCCCAAACTGTCATCCCTAAAGATATATACATATAAGCAACACTAAATGAACCAGGAGATTGTACTTACATAGACTTACGTGTATATTTATAAGTGTATATAAGATAATGATAGTATAAACAGAACAGATCATTAATTGAGAGGTAGTAGGGTATACATAGAACAAGTTGTGGAGAAGATGATGTGGTAGAAATAATAAAAATAAGGTACTGATGTGTAACATTCTCAAAAACTAAATATAAGTAAACATTTTGATATAAATAAATAAGAATAAATATATTTTAATCCTTAATTTTTGAGGGCCCGTCTTTGTGGCGAACTACATCTTAAATAACAAGTCCACTAGATCATTTCAAATTTTTAGCCTTATAATCCCTTCATCATTATTAAGGCAAAGAATATCAGGCATCTCTAGTTCTTTCACAGTAGGCCACTGTTTTGTTTAGGGTTTAATGCTGTGAAGAGACACTGTGACCAAGACAACTCTTATAAAGGAAAACATTTAATTGGGGCTGGTTTACAATTTCAGAGATTTGTTCCATTATCATAATGGTAGAAAACATGGTGGCGTGCAGGCAGACATGGTGCTGCACAGGTAGCTGATAGTCTACATTGTGATCTGCAGGTAACAGGAGACTGTGTGCTGCACTGGCCATAGCTTGATCATAGGAGACCTCAAAGCCTGCCTCCACAGGCTTTCTCCAACAAGGCCATACCACCTAATGGTGCCACTCCCTATGGACCAACCATTCAAACACAGGAGTCTATGGGGGCCACATGTTCAAACCACCACAGTCACATTCAACCAACTGATCAAATAAGCTTTAGGTATATTAAATCGAGAATCTTTGCTCAGTGGAACCACATAAAAAAACTCAGCAGGATCCAGTTTTAACTTTCTCCATTATCTCTCACTCTTGAAATATATTCCTACATGTATTCTCTTGATTTTTGTTTGACTGGATTAGAAAGCTCACTAAGTTCTTTACTGGTGTGGCAAATTTACCCATCTACCACACTTTCTATCTACCTCTGCCAGTCTGTTTATTTTGAAAAGTACTTATTTGTCTGGAGGCAATGATAGCTGATTTCTCAGAGACATCACTTTTGGGTCCACTGATACATTCTTTTACAAGGGTCTTTGACTACTCTACAGATAAGACATTAAGAATTCCCTCTGTCAGGGGCAGGAAGGACAGCAATGTAGTGTATGAGGATAGGGTGCATCCTGTCCTAAATGTGTGAAGCCTTTTTTCTAGAAAGTGTGGACCTATCAGAATCTGAGGAATTATGGTGTTAACCTCTTTAGGTTTCTCCCACACATTGGAGATTCCCCAATTTCAACTGCTGATACTTGTTCAGGGCTCAGAATTAAATTTGTATTGAAAGCCAACTATTTACAAAATGTTTTTTTTTTTTTTTGTATTTTTCTGTAACTTGAGATTATGGCTGCTGGGGAGATTTTTCTCTAGGACACATGTAGAAACCTTGAAATTGTTTACGAGCTTCAAAAACTGGTAAATTTTATTGCACAGCTTATTTTTTCTTTTGTAAGTTTATCCAAATATGCTGAAAGTAACTTGCCTGCCTTTATTGTTTCTGGACTTTTCTCCATTTCACAAAATCTGCCTGTCTCAGCCCCCTAAGTGCTAGAATTAGAGGAGTATGCCACAACATTAGGCTTCATACATAATAAAATAACTTTATTTTTGTTATAAAATTTATTTTGAAATATTTTGAATTTTAATTGAATTCTTAAAATATATGTTTATTGATTTTTCTCAAGGATTTTTTGAGTGCAAATTAGTTAAAAATTATAACATACTAAGGAAAGAGTGGTTTGCATACACACATGAACAATTTCCATAGTAATTTAGATCATAATCCTGTTAACTATACACTTAAAAGCCTTTCAAGCAACACTTCTTTGTAATTATTATGAATTAAATCAGTTCCAGATTATTTGGTACTGTTATAAAAGTAACACGTTACCAAGATTATGATAATGGTCAAAGATACTATAGTTTTTAAACCTAGTCAGGAAATGATAAATCTGTGAAGAAATAAACATGTATCTGCATTTTTTAAATTCTGTAAATATTATTATATATCAAGCAAAAATAAAAAATTAACCAAATTTAGCTTTTGATATAATAGCATATAGGTTTAAACTTGTATCACTATAATTCAGTTTAATGACCCATAAAATTTGTAACACATACGGACAGAAAGCACTTCCCCAAACAATGCAAGTAATATTAATTTATGAATGTCTAATTTTGATAGGAATGTAGTGAGCAACCATAAATTGGGTGAGGTAGTAGTCTAGTGGTTCATTATTATAAAATTCCATATTAAATGAAAGAAATATGTTCTAAATAATTTTAGAATAAACAATTCTCATCATAAAATAAAAGGTCATATGGCTGCTTAAAATATTTTCTGAAGTTCTGAGAATTTTCTACACAAGTGATGCAATTAAATTAAATATCCATTTATCTTAATGAACACTAAGATTAAATCATTTATTTACAGATCAAAGAAAATTTTAATTGTTTGAATGAGTTGCTCATAAACATAAAATATTCCATAAAAGCTTATAATTAGAGTACTTTCTATTTATGAGCTCAGTTTTTCCTTTTTAAAAATAGTTAACATTTGAAAAGTTTTTGTAAATGTACTGATTAAGAAAAAAATGTATAAAGTCATTGAGTAACATGCACACTAAACATTTTATTGCCTTTTCTTTCTGATTATAGAAGACTTCAAGTGACTTTCCACCAGATGTTCATTATATGCCCTAAAACATAAAACTCATTCACAGCAGGATCATACTGAAATGTTACATGTCATTAAGTTACCTTAATGAAAGTAGACTAAATTCGTGCTCCTTGGGCCATTTAAATAATTTCTTAAAATGGTTCAGATTTTTCACTGTTGCTGAAGAAGGGAATATATAAATAACAGAAGGGTGTTATAATGATCAATGTGGTAAAAGGTCAGTGTGAGAAATATTTACATACAGTATTTATGGATGTGAATATACATAGATTCTAAGATGCTATTCCCTCAGTTAAGAATTTCTGGTAGTAAAAAATACCACAGGATATTAGCCACAAGATACAAAGAACAATGGTCTAGATTTTTAATATTATCCAACAAAAAGACACAGGATTATTGGAAATACTTGATCCTATTATAAGAGAAGGAAATGTAGAAGAGAATCTTGGAACATGTAGCAACAGAAGTACTATAAAAAAAGTGTTTAAACATAATGGTTTCTATGAAAAGGCTATAGGATTTCTTTTAAAAGACTCAGTTCATTGAAGTTGAATATTTTTGAGAAAGCTCCTGTTTCTTCAGCTGCAAGCCACTTTGTCGTGTATGCTATTCCTTACCATGATGAACTATATCCAAAAAATATGGGCCAAAGCAAACTAGCCCTACTTCATGTTGGTTTTTTTTCCTCAGATATGCTATCGCATTGGGCATAAAAGTAACTAATATTGATGTAAACAGGAAGCAGAAAACAGCTACTCAGTGTAGCGGCAGGGACTCTGAATTCATTATTTCAGAATGTCCTTGGTTCTGTTCCCAGGAAAGCCAAAATAAAGCTCTGATTTCTTATTTCTCCCTAAATGAGTGCTATAGACTACTAAAAATTCAGTGAAAACACTACTCCTTGCTAGTGAAAACTTTTTAATTTGATTCTAGCTTTTGAAAAAAAAAACAAATTATCCCTATTCTCTAATGTTAACCCATCACCTAAATTGTTTGGGGAATACCTCTTTAGCATGCAGAATATTACAGTAGCTATAACCAGAACTATGTTGAATCACCTTAGGGTCAACCTACTTTCTCTTGGTCAAAATAGCTCTATCTTTGAGCCCTGGGTGAAGACATGTATTCCAAGCTAGGCTGCACAAAGACCATTCCTCTGGAAGACTGAATCACCCTCAAGCCACAGAAAAACATGGAAAATCATCCCTTTAAGGTAAAAATGTTTTTCATTTCTTTTCCAGAAAATCTATCCTTGGTGTATTCACTTATGAAACCAGAGCCATAGGTCTAGCCTAAAAGTGCCTTCTTTTCAGACTTACTCAAAAGTCTAACTTTTCTTTGTCTTCTTTTATCTCTTTTACAGTCTTTCAAACTCTGGCCAAAACCTTGACATGCTTTCCCAGTATCCTGAGTTTTCTCACTCTTTCTCTGGAACATTTCCTCCTTCTGCCACATGCCTGTTTCTTCCAATTTTATTGTTAATAGTTCTTTTCTAACTCAGGAATCATAACTTTCTCTTATTCTCCATTTTCTACCTCTGGGAAAATATCAAGATTTACATTTTGCTTACACTGGGGTTTTTCTTTTAAACTCTAAAATTGTAACCCTCAAGTTATTGTTGATTGATTAATTGATCAATTGATTGGCTCTTAGGAAATTATTTTAATAAAGAGACTGAAAACCTTGAAAGGAAATCCTGTATTTCCTCAGTAACTTGTGGCATCCTAGAGGGAACATGTAACATTTCAAGTGTGGTTTCAAAAAATTTCTAATAACATAACCACAGGTGGATCTAGATGAGTTTTGATGCAAATACTTTATCTGATTGATATATGTTTTTTGCTTTTCATTTCTAAATTAAGATTGTAACTACAAATGAGAGAGTGGGATGTTAATCGGTCCATTTGAGTAATGAATCATTCTTGCTGTTTTCTATGCTAATAAAATATAAAAGCATAAACATTATAAGATAAGAAAACTTGTTTTATTCTACCTCATGCATGTGATTCAAGGTAATTAAGAAAAAGTAAAAAGAAGTATTTTAGTATGATTCATTGATGACTTGTAAATCATTTATAGGAAACTTTTGTTCTAGTTTGGTTTCTGTTGTAATAAACACCATGACCAGAAGCAACTAAAGCCTAAATGGGTTTATTTGGAATAATGAAGTCACTGAGGGAAGTCTAAGCAGAAACTAAAGCAAACCAGAGGCACAAACTGAGGCAGAGGCTAAGGAGAAATGCTGCTTACTGGATTGCTCATATATCTTTCTTAAACAGCCCACAAACACCACCCCCAACTTAGTGTGGCATTATCCATAGTGGACTAAAACAATTATCAAGCAAGAAAATGACACATAGATATGTCTGTAGGCTGGTCCAGTGTTGGCCATTGATTCACTTTTCCAAGAGAGTCTAGCTAGGAAGTCAAGAGGGCAAAAACCTATAACAACTTCAGATAGTGGAATAAACAGACAGTAGAGGAACAGGGCAGAGAAGGTGTACAGCATAGATTACCCCAATTATCTGCAAAGAAAATTCTTAACATATAGTTAATTTCATAGCATGCTTTCTTGTGAGATATATTTAGATGCCCTGTTTGACACAGTAAAGACCATAGTGAGAATGTCCATTGACATGGAAATACTAAGTTTTTGGGAGTGTCTGAGTGTTTGAATATAGGAAATAGCCCAATTTAATCTAAAGCTGATATCCTCACCATGTTCAGTTTTTAAAGCCTAACATATATTTTTATAGCTGACATATTAAAAACTAGCTCCTAGAGTATCCCCCCACCTGCAACCTCCAGGAGCTACATATTTCCATTCATTCCCCTGGCCGTCTGGGCCACTCTCCTATCTCTCCCCATACCTGATCACATATTCTTTACCCTCGCCATACTCTCTCCCACCCAAGTTCCTGTCTCCCTCTGCCTACCATGGCTATTTTGTTTCTTTTTCTAAGTGGAATTGAAGCATTCTCACTCAGGCTTTCCTTCTTGTTAAATTTAATATGGTCTGTAAATTATATCCTATAAGATGTTCTGTACTTTTTGGCTAATATCCATTCATCAGTGAGTACATAGCATGCATGTTCTTTAGGTCTGGGTTACCTCACTCACAATGATATCTTCTATTCCCATTCATATGCCTAAAAATTCATGATGTCCTGGTTTTTACTAGGTGAATAGTATTCCATTGTGTAAATGAACCACATTTTCTGTGGTTTCTTTGGTTGAGCAGCATCTAGGTTGCCCCTAGTTTCTGGTTACTAAGAATAAAGCTGCTATAAGCACAGTGGAACACATGTCCTTGTGATACTATAGAGCATTTTTTGGGTATATGCCCAGGAGTGGTATAGCTGGGTCTTCAGATAGAACTATTTCCAAACATCCAAGAAACTGCCATAGTGATTTCCTCTTCAGATAGAACTATTTCCAAACATCCAAGAAACTGCCATAGTGATTTCCAGAGTGCTTGTACATGTTTGCAATTCTACCAGCAATGGAGGAGTGTTTCCCTTTTATATATCTTTTCCAGTATGTGCTATAAGTTTTTGATCTTAGCCATTCTGAACCTGGACCCATGGGAGCTTCCAGAGACTGAGTCACCAACGAAAGGGAATGCACAGGCTGGTCCAGGGCCCTCGGCACATATGTAGTAGAGGGTTACCATGTCTGGGCTTAAGAGAATGTGCCTAATCCTGCAGAGACTTGATGCACTAGGGTTTCAGGAAACCCAGGGAGGGGTCACTATTTCATAGTCGAAGGAAAGGAGATTGGGGTGAGGAACTTTTCTAGGGGAAAGCAAGAAGGAAGCAGCATTTGGGATGTAAATAAGTAAATTAATTAATTAATAAAAAGCAAACAAAACAAATCATCTAGCTCCTAGTAGGTAGTATGTTTCAATTATTTCACAGATAGAACTGTCAGATAATTAGCGCACTCAGTTGATTTTATTTAATACAGATATTTTATTAAGGTATAATATTAAGGATTAGGGAAATTAGACCTCTTGCAAATGACATAAATAAGTTATCTCCATGCTAGATTATTTTAAGAACATAATTCCATAGAGGGTTTGAAAGACTTGTTTATTATTAACTTGCCTTTATTCCAATAAGTTGCAATGCATATATTATATTTAGAAGCAGTAAGCTCTAACTTTAATTTTAAAAATCAGTATTTAAAAATTACAGATACGTTTGTATAGAAATTACCTATATTGCAATTCGTTTTGGAACCAAGTCTGAAATATTATTATATTCATTATGATATACGATTTAAAGCATTTAATTTTTACCCTTCTGCTACCTACTTTTGAATAGTGTTCATTTAATCAGAGAATATAAACCATTTTTTGAAAAATTATTGGTTTTTTGACAAGTAACAGTTTTTTCTTCAAGATTTTTTTGACATTCATTTATGTTGGCAATATTATTATGTCTAATGTTACACGATTCATTGATTTTTTTAGGCTCATCAGCTGCTCTGTTACACTACTTTTCTTGACTTGACATTAATATTTAATCAATTTCTCAGTTGGAACATGTCTAAAGGTAATTAAATTTATAAAGGTCATGTGAGTGATATATTCTCAAAGCCATTGACTATCTGAGAATTCATTTTGCTTTGTCTTTTCATATCATTTATTGTTACAAAAACTACATCTGAGATTGCTTATTCTGTGTCTAAACTACTAGTTGTTTTTATTGCCTGTATTGTAGAATTATGAAATTTGTCTCCCAAATAAATATACTCCATAAAAATAAATCTATTCATATGGCTTATTTTGTCAATCTTCCATCTCTAATATAATGCAATAAACCTCCCATTTAAAATATTTCAAAATATACTGAGGTTAATGCTTACGGATCTTTGCAGAAGAGAGAGCCATAAATTATAGGTAAGATCAAAGAGACAAAAGGACTGTTTCACATATAAACTCATAACAGTTGTGACAACAT
Source organism: Apodemus sylvaticus (assembly GCF_947179515.1). NCBI lineage: Eukaryota > Metazoa > Chordata > Mammalia > Rodentia > Muridae > Apodemus > Apodemus sylvaticus. The sequence goes on from NC_067495.1 coordinate 73,721,910, forward strand.
GCACAAGACTTAATGTACAAGCTTACTATAGGCAGAACCCCAGTATATAGGGGTAAGGATAAACATGAAATACCACCAATAGCTGAAGAGCTATTGTTATTTGATAGCTTCAGAGAGAGGAAGAGTCAGGTGTTTTTTTAATGATGTGAGTCATGTATGGCACATTGACCATATGCCACGGCAGATACTAGTCCCAAGGTTAGTTGGGCAATACAAACTAAATGCAATTGCAGGGTTTTAAAAAAGGAAGAAAACACATTCATGTTAGTTGAAAGAGGGAGTGAACATGTTCAAAAGTATTATTTAAAATTCATAAACATTACTAAAATATTGAAGCAAACCATAACTATAGATAGCAAAAATCAAACAAAACTCTTCACCTTGATATAGGAAATGTATTGAACTTACCACATAGCAACAGAGCCCATGTTGTAGTCTCTGGATCTCACAATTTCATGATTTGACTAGACATCCAGAGAGATGAAAATCAGGAAGAATTTGTAAGAGAATTGTGATGTGACTGACTGACTGCCAGTGGTACAGGAAATTCTAGGAATACTTAAACCTCCGGAGGACTGGGAAGTTGTATGGATATCACTATTATGATGAGGGTACAAAAAGGTAGCAACAAAATCACTTGATTAATTTCTGCCTTTTGTGAGCCCAGCTCTGCAAAGAAAGGAGCCTATCCCCTACCAGAGCACATTCCCATGGGATGGAAGAATCTCTCATGTTGAATATGAGCAGTTACTTCCTTTACTTCTTAAAAACAAGCACTGAAGTTAGACTAATATGGATATAACAGAAGAAATAACTCCTGTGAAGACAGAAAATGTATTTAATTATTCTTCAATTTTTAGGTTAAAATAAGAGTAACCTTTTCCTTCTTTCAGGGTTGCAGAAGGGATAGTGGGAGGATAAGAGATGCAGGGACTTTAAAAGATTTTAAAAAATGTTTTTCTTGAAGCAGAAAGTAATGTCTTTCCTTCAAGAATCTGGATCAAATTTCAACTGGACTAGGATAAGGTAACATTCCTGTGGGATACTTGCTTTAGATCAAATGGGTAATTTTAGTTTCTTCATATGTCTTTGATCACCCAACAATTTAACTTGCTTAAAAGAGCTTTTACATGCTCAGTACTTGTTAATGGCACCTTTCATTTTGATTCAAGGAGGCACAGTTAAATAGGAGCCAAGAGGAAATACTGGGGATGACAAAATCACCATTGCTAATTAGAAGAGACTGTGACTAGGAGGGTAAATTAAGAAAATTTCATCTCTTCATGAATAAATTCTATGAAATCTATGTGGAGCCAAGTGTCAGTACTTAACTTCTGAAACCTGTTGATTGCAATGCCTGAGAACCATCAGAACAAATCCTTTTGCACTATAATACTTAGCTTTAATGTGATCTGAGGTGTCTAAGGGGACTTCCCTTGTTAGAAAGAAGACTAATGCAAAATTATCAACCTGAGATTTTCACCTCGCTAGTCATGGGGGTAGGTTTCCCCACTCTAGGATGTGGGAAAGGGCCTAGCAATGCAACAGTTGCACCCTTCTCCCCTTTTGTAATAGGCCAGTTAGAAAGGAAAATATTTGAAAGGAGATGCTTGTGTCTCTCAGTCTGACTATAAGATGATCCAAACACAAAACCAATTGGTTTTCAGCTAGCATGACCAGAAGTAAACCTTTACTGTTCTAATTCAAGGGCATATTAATTCTTTATCCCAGTGTCATTGAGGGACCCTAAGGGCTTTTTCCTGTCCCACTCCCTCCTTACAGCTTCCCCCACCCACCTGGGGTCAAAGCTAGGCCAAGTTCCATTACCCATGCACAGGAACATTCTTGAGTAAAATTTCTCAGAATAAAAATGCAGAATATGCAGACTGATAGTTACCTGATCCTCTGGAAAGTCCCAGGTAGAGTTCAAACACATGTCATGATCTGCCCATATTTGCTAGGCAATAGATTTAAAGGTCAATAAGTTTGAACTGTAGCCTTGCTGAAGTAACCAGTGCCCCTAAAAGTATAAAAACGGCTTTGTAATAGTCATTTGGGGGGTTTACCTTCTAGTCACTCACCTTGAGGGACTAATTGAAGGTCCACTCCAATGTGCTGAAAAATATACCTCTTGCTTTTGCATTTATCTGCTTCTCGGTGTCTTACTTGGGGGTTTCCTGAAGTAAGTACCACTGACTGAGGGGCAGGGCCTAACATCATAACTTAGTTTAAAGAGCACTCAATCACCTGCTTCTTCCACATAATATTCATCTTGTCCATTGTATTGATGACATTATGCTGGTTGGACCAAGTGCTAAGGAAGTAACAACCATTTTGAACTTGTTGATAAAAGAAAAACACACATGTCAGAGAATACAAAATAAATTAAATCAAAATTCAAGAGCATTCTTCCTCAGCAAAATTCCTAGGAGTCCAGTGATATGGGACATGCAGAGCTATGCCTTCTAAGGAATAGGCTTGCTTATTACACCTGGCCCCTCACATTACCAGAATAAGCACAATAATTAATGGGTTTATTTGTATTCTGGAGGCAAGACGTTTCTCACTTGGGTGTGGTACTCTGGCCTACAGACAAAGAGATTTGGAAAGCTGCTAGCTTTAAGGTTTGGAATAGGAAAGGGTTCTTCATCAGGTATAGGCTTCTGTGCAGCTGCTCCACAACTTGGGCCATATGATACAGCAGACTTATGCTTTTTTGGGATTCAAAGGAGATACATACAGTTCCTTCCTGTGAAGAACCCAGTGACTATTTCTCTAAAGGCACAATTCTACTCCCATGAAGCAATGGAGGACCTAATCAATATTTATGAAGCAGCCATCTAAGCCCTAGATGAGTAGGATTGTTTGTTGTTGTTCATACTGTACCTTTTTGACTGGACTTTGTTCAAACAATTGCTACTATGAGACTTTTAAAAAATATTTGGAAGTTACTGTCTTACTTTATTCTATAATCTTACTATCCTGGCCTCTATCAATATCCTCTCCATTCTTCTAGAACCTCTGATTCTAAACTCATAAGATCCTGAGGATTAAAATTAATAACCACAAGCCTGCTCTAAGGTATCCCCAGTTGGAAGACTGAACTGTAGTGTTAGGAATGTAAATGGATGGTAGACTAAACCAACATATCAATGATATCTTATACAGATAGAGCCCCTGATAGCATGTCTAGTGGAATTTTATTACTGGCCTCTGAACTGGACTCAGAACTCTACCCTAGAGTTATGCTCTCTCTGGAGTCAATGGCTCTTGAGCACTAGAGTGGCCATTGCTCCATCATCAATAGCAATCAATGTTAGACAGGGAACTGAGGTAAACAGGGAAAACAAGAGTAGAGGCCTTAAAATGGTGGATTTTAGTTCCCAGAATACATTCCAATGATAGACTGCATTAAAGCACAGCACAGTTATCTATATAGGACCAATAGGGAAAAGAAGAAGATATAGGGAATATAATAAAAACCCTAGCCTAAGGTTGATTAATAGACTCCTTGCTCTGGGTGCTATCCTTAAGGGAGCTAGTTCCTTGCTAGCTTCAATGAGACTGGTATTTTCATGTTCACTGTCTCTCTGTTTCACATCTTTCCTCAATATTAAATTCTTCATCCATTCTGCATAACAAGCTTCTCAGTTTCCTGTATGACCACCATCTCAGCATTTTCAGTAAACTATTTTAAAATATGTATCCAATGTATGGTACTATTTTTACTACAGCAAGTGTACATAACTCTTAAGGGAGGAAAATAGGAATGAGTACACTCATGATCACCCCTAGTGACCCACCAGGAAAAAAACATTGCTGTATGTTCCCACAACATTATGTTCTAATGGCCTGATGTATATGTTCTAGAAGAAGATGCACTGAAGACATACATATGCATATATGTATATGTATATATGTATATAATGCATATGCATATGTATATTCATATGTATACACTCACACACATGTATATATAATATATACACATGTGTGTGAAAGAGAGAGAGAGAGAGATTGAGAGAGAGAGAGACTTTAGCCTTTGAAATTCTTTCTGTATTTTAGACACAAATCTTGTACTAGTTATACAGGTAGCAAATTTACCCCCATTCTTATGCTTCTTTATGGAAATGATGACGCCCTCTCATGTACAGAAGGGTTGTCATTTCATAAGGTCTCATTTGTCAGATTTCGTCTAAAATTCAGCTTCAGAGAATCTACTTTTTCTCCAGTTGATCCTTTTTCAATCACAAACATAGAGGTTGCACTAAGTTGACTCAGTGTACATCAAAAATGAGCATATTTAGTGCAGAGAGAAAAGCTATGTTTGAGAGAGAGCAAAAATTAAGTAGAGAGAAAAGAATTAAAGCACATATGCATGTATGAAATAATCAAAAATGTTAGACTTCATAGCAATCAAATAGAAATAATTAAGTTCTTTATTTGAGTTGTTGTTATAGTAACATAGTTTTCAATAGCTTTTAAAATTCTGGATGTTGGGGCCATGGAGACTGTTCAGTGATTAAGAACATTAATTACCTTTCCACAGGATTTGGGTTCAATTAACAACACCCACATGGTGGCTCAGCCATCTGTAATTTCAGTACCAAGGCATTCAATATTTTTCTGACCTCCATAGGCACCCAATATGCAAGTGGTGCACAGATATACATGCAGACATAACACTCATACACATAAGACAAAAATGAAAACAAAGTAAATTCATTATATAATCTTTTATGTGTTTTCAAAACAATAAACATAATAAAAAGTACTATATTTTAAGTGGGAGGTATTTTCTGTATAGTTATGTTATTTTGCTTTGTGTTTTTACACAGGGAAGAAAACCAACAGAATAAATATGACTGTTTCATTTAGAAGTTAGAAAAGAAGAAAGGGAGGAGGAGGAGAAGGAGGTGGAGAAAAGAAGAAGGAGAGGAGGAGGAATAAAGTAGTTAGGTTGAGTAACAGAAGTCCAGGTGGTTGTTCACGGTGATCATGATGAGGTAGTACTTCAACAGAGCTTGAAAATCCCCAGAATCATCCAGAATGTTATGGCATACAGGGTTGGAATTTTATCTGGTATTCAAAAAAGAGATAAAGAAAAAAGTAAAGAAAAATTGCAGTTTCTAAGTTCAGAAATTGAACAGAGTTGGCAACAGAAATAACTGTATTGAAAGGGGTATGTATACATATGCAATACATATGCAATATATATTATACATATGCATTATATCATATGTAATATATGTGTTATGTATAATATTTAATACATCTGTATAATATATTATATATGTACATTATACATTACAATATTCATATATATAATATTTATATGTATATTTGTGTGTTAGTTGTTAGCATGTATGTGTGCACATGTATGTGTGTGTCTTAGTTATTTTGTTTAAATGTCTTGTTTGCTTTTCTATTGCACTGAAAAGATACCATGACCAAGATAGCTTATGAAAGAAAATATAACTGGGGGCTTATTTAGTTTCACAGGGTTTATCTATGACCATCATGGCAATGAGCAGACAGGAAGCCACAGCACTGGAGCAATAGCTCCAGTTAATGTATATTAACTCGTAAGCTAGTGGCAGAGACTGAACTCAACATGGGCTTTTCAAACCTCAGTGTCTACCCCAAGTGGCACAACTCCTACAGTGCCATGCCTTCCTAAAACAATCCAGCAACTAAGGACCAAGCTTTCAAATATTGGTCTATGGAGGCTAGTCTCATTCAAATCTGCACAATATGTATCTGATTAAGAGCATAGGTTATCTTTCCATTTTCTTATCTGTCTTTAGGTATATCAGGTTTCTTCAAGATACAGGTTTTAAAGTAGTATGCTTTTCATACAGTGATAAGTAGGATGAAAATGCCCCCCATAAGCTTAGATACTTCATTGTGAATCCTAGTTAGGAATATTTGGGAAAGATTAGAGGTGTGATCTTAGAAGGAGGATATGTCACTGGGAGTAGGCTTGGAGATTTCAAAAGCTGTCATCAATCTCAGTCTCTCTCTCTCTGTCTCCCCCACCTCTCTCTGTATAGGAGAAATGAGTCAGCATGTTCTGAGTACCAGCCTAATACAAAGACAACAAAGACAGAGAGTGTGACCTGGGCAACCAATTGGCTGGTGCCAGCTGAACAGGACAAGGAATTACAACCCGTGGGTAGGTGGAGGTTATAAAGTCACTCTTCACTATAATAATAAACAAGTCTGCTTCTGCTTTTCATCTGGCTCCCAGAATCTGTCATTGATTCCATGCCTTCTCAGCCCCTACCTTCTTATCCCCTACCCCCAAGCACTGTTTGGGGGGAAGATTAGGGCAGCATCTCTGTCTCTGTCTCTCTCTGCTCTCTTTTTCTCCTCTCCCCTCCCACCCCCCGTCTATTTGTCTGCCTTATGGTTTTTGTATCAACAAATAAGCTCTCTTTTAGTGTTCCAGTGTCATTCCTGTTTACCAGATGCAATAGTTGCCATGCTCCCTAGTGTATGGTCCTGGCCTAACCCTCAGAAGCATAAGCAAGTCATCAAGAGTATCTTTCTTTTCTAAGTTGTCATACTCAGGGTGTCTCTTCAGAGCAATAGAAATGTGACTAAGACAGAAATGATTAATTTGGATTAATTTTTAAGAGAGGGAGCGATTTTAAGTGTTTGTATTCTTTTTAGCAGTGGCAGGGATGGTGGCACAGTTCCACACTTCCACATTTTCATGAATTCCATGTCTCCACATATACAAGTCCAGGGAATTCTCTTCTGAGAAATTGGGCAAATCTGAGATTCATGGCTTAAGTGCAGAAGTGAATTGGAGGGACTATAAACCTCACTTGGAGTTAATTTTAAAAGATTTAAAAATATTTTCTAGTAATAAATTTTGTTCTTTTGAAATTAGGTACATGTATATAATGCATTCTTATTACTCCACTACCATTTTAATCTCTAGCTCCTATGAGTCTCCCATGTTCCTTACAATCTCTTTCCCATATACATGTCTTTCAGTTTTGTGTCACATGGAGTTTACCTATGGCTATTGGTTTGATCACAGGCATATGTAATTATCCATCACCTCTTTCTGGTCTCAACAGAGGTTTTAGAAATAGGTACTAAATTTCCCCTTCTACTAGAGTCTACAAGTTTCTAATAGTTCAGCTATAAGTGTCCCATGAGCTATATTTATATCACTGATATAGTTGGGCCAGTCTTGTGTAGGCTCAGTGCCAGTGTCTAGAGTTGTCATGAGTTCCTGATTGCTATGGCTATGCTGAATGTAGATGATGGGTTTTTTTTTCCTGTCTTTCTCCTTATCTTTCAGCTCTCTGAATTTTTTAACCACACTTTTTCAATTAACTTTGATCCTTATGAAGGTGCTAAAAATTGTATTATTTCAGATTAGTATTATTATTGACATCTTGTGCTGGCAAAGATCTCTCTGCATTCACTCCCATTTGCTCCAAAGAAAGGATTCTCTAAAGCTGAGAGTAGCTTTTGTCTCTTAGTATAAAAAATAGATACTTGGAAGGTGTTTTGATGCTGTGTCAGTTTACTTTGCAGCAGTACGTTCTCGTTGAAAAAAAAGCCTCATGTGTTTTGAACTAAGTTTGCAGTTCTAGGCGTTCATTCCATCTTGTGAAACAGGCCTTAAATGTAAGCTAAGAGTGAGTAGTTACCCCTAGAAGAGTTATGTCACTATTGTACAAGCTGCCATTTCTCACTAGACATGTTGGTATTGTAGTTGATAAAACTGACTAAGGCCAGGCAAAGCAGCCCAGTTAGAGCAATGGAATCCATAGGAAGGGAACAGACTCCGGGTCAGTCCCCACTCCAGTTGTTGGGGTACCTACATGAAAACCAAGCTGCACATCTGCTACATATATGTAGGGGACCTGGGTCTAGACCGTGTATGCTTTTTGGTTGTTAGTTCAGTCTCTGAAAGACCCCAAGGGTCAGGTTTAGTTGGTTCTATTTGCCTTTATATGGAGTTCCTGTACCCTCCAGGGTCCTCTATCCTTCCTCTAACTCTTGACTCCCAAAATTCCATCTAATGTTTGACTGTGGGTCTCTGTATGTGTTTCAGTCAGCTGCTAGGTGGAGCATTTCAGCGGACAGTTATGTTAGGATACAGTCTACAAGCATGACAGAGTATCATTAACAGTGTAAGGGATTGGTGCTTGCCATGGGATGGGTCTCAAATTGGGCCAGTCATTGGTTGGCCATTCCCTCTGTGTCTGCTCTATATTTCGTCCTGCATATCTTCTAGGCAGGATACAGGCAGGTTGAAGATTTTGTGGGTGGGTTGCAGTCTTTATATATTCCTCAGGGAGTCATGCTTAGCTAACCTGTACACAATTTCTAGGAATCTTGCCCCCATAGGCATCCTGGGTCTTCCTCCCAGTCTCTGGCATGTCCTAGAGATGGCCCCTACCTGTGCAGATTTCACTTCTCTCTCCCCTGTTCTCCCTACACCTAATTTACCACTACCCTGCTTCCCTCTCCTCCCCATCACCTTTCCCAACCAGTTTTCTCCCTCCATCCACTTCCAATATCCATTTTATTTTCCCTACTGAAAAATATTCAAACATTCTCCCTTGGGTCCTCCTTGTTATTTGGCTATTCGGGGGTGGGGGGTGGGGTTTGTTGATTATAGAATAGTTACCTTGTATTTTATGGCTAATATTAATTTATAAGTGAGTACATACCATGCATATCCTTTAGGGTCTGGGTTACCTCAATCAGGATGTTATTTCTTAGTTCTATTCATTTTCCTACAAAATTTATGTTGTCTTTGTTTATAATAGCTATCACTAGAATTTAGAATTAAAGTTAGCCACCCAGAAAGAAATTTCCAGTTAATTTCATGCTTGATTTCTCTATATTTCATTAAACAGTGAGTTGGTTATACCTTCAGCAATATTATCTTATCAAACAGCTCTGATATGAAAACCAGAGGAATGGCAAGAACTTGCATATTTTGGGGGTGGGGGGGTGACTTCTGTGGTTTCCAAATAGTAGGAAGAAATACATAGAAAAACATGTTAAAATTGAAGATCATCATGGAAAATTATACAGATAAAATAGTAGGCATAAAAATAATTCCAAGTTGATTGAAAGTGGAATTACGAACATTTTCAAGTAGAACTGCAGATTTACATGGAAAATATTTCTGATAAAATGAAAGAATTATATATAAAAGCACGTTAAGATTGACTATTTCATGGAAAATCATGCAGATAAAATGGTAGATATTAAAAAAAACCTTTCTAAATTAATTGAAGGTGGAATTAAAAACATTTTGTGATAAAATTAGAGATTTATATGGAAAATATTTCTGATAAAATAGAATATATAGAAAAACCTATTAAAATTGAATATTATTGTAGATAGCCTTATTGAGGTACCATGCCACCTGGCAGGAACTTGACATCTACCAGTGTAAAGTTCCTTTCCCAGCCTTTGAGTGGGAACTCCTGTGTCAGCCATAATCCCCTCCACCTAGGGTGGAGTGCTCAGACCAAGGTGAAGCCCATCGATCTTCAAGGACCTGCAGTTTCCTGAGAAACACTAGCCACCTGTGGAGCAACTGAACCCATTCTGCTGAGAAGCTTCCAGCCTTTTCCCCCTGCCTATATATATTGGTAGTTCTTCATTAAATTTTGAGACCCCGAATAGCAGGTGTTATCTTGGTCTCCATCTCTTTTTTTGCCGCCTTCCCATACATCCCCAGTTTCCCTTCCAGGTAACCTGTTTGATGTAATTGCAGGGAGTTACAAATTATCATGAAAAATAATGCAGATAAAATGGTAGACATAAAAAAAATTACTAAATTAATTGAAAGAGGAATTACAAACATTTTCTGATAAAATTGAAGATTTACATAAAAAATATTTCTGTTAGACTATGTCTTTTTATTGGGGAATTGAGTCCATTGATAAGAGATATTAAGGAATAGTGATTGTTGCTTTCTGCTATTTATTTTATTTTATTTTTATGTTTGTGTGGTTATCTTCTTTTGGGTTTGTTGGAAGGTGATTACTATCTTGCTTTTTCTAGGGTGTAGTTTCCCTCCTTGTGTTGGCATTTTCCATCTATTATCCTGTGTAGGGCTGGATTTGTGGACAAATATTGTGTAAATTTGGTTTTATCATGGAATATCTTGGTTTCTCCATCTATGGTGATTGAGAGTTTTGCTGGGTATAGTAATCTGGCATTTGTGTTCTCTTAGAGTCTGTGTGAGATCTGCTCAGGATCTTCTAACTTTCATAGTCTCTGGCGAGAAGTCTGGTATAATTCTGATAGGTGTGCTTCTATAAGTTACTTGCCCTTTTTCCCTTACTGCTTTTAATATTCTTTCTTTGTTTAGTGCATTTGGTGTTTTGATTATTATGTTCTTGGAGGGATGACTTTCTGTTCTGGTCCATTCTGTTTGGAGATCTGTAGGCTTCTTGTATGTTCCTGGGCATCTCTTTCTTTAGGTTAGGGAAGTTTTCTTCTATAATTTTGTTGAAGATACTTACTGGCCTTTTAAATTTTAAATCTTCACTCTCTTCTATACCTATATTCCTTAGGTTTGGTCTTCTCATTGTGTCCTGTGTCCAGGATTTCCTGGATGTTTTGGGTTATAAGCTTTTTGCATTTTGCATTTTCTTTGACTGTGGAATCAATGTTTTCTATCGTATCTTCAGCACCTGAGATTCTTTTTTCTATCTCTTGTATTCTGTTGTTGATGCTTGCATCTATGACTCCTGATTCTTTCCAAGGTTTTCTATCTCCAGAGTTGTCTCCCTTTCTGATTTGTTCATTGTTGCTACTTCCACTTTTAGATCCTTATGGTTTTGTTCAGTTCCTTCACTTGATTTGTGTTTTCCTGTAATTCTTTAAGGCATTTTTGTGTTTCCTCTTTAAGCACTTTTACCTGTTGACCCATGTTCTCCTGTATTTCTTTAAGGGAGCTATTTAAGTCCTTCTTGAAGCCCTCTATCAGCATCATGAGATATGATTTTAAATCTAACTCTTGCTTTTCTGGTGTGTTGGGGTATCCGGGACTTGCTGTGGTAGGAGAACTGGGTTCTGATGTTGCCAAGTAGCCCTGGTTTCTGTTGGTAGGGTCCTTGTGCTTGCCTTTAGTCATTTGGTTATCTCTGGTGCTAGTTGGTCTTGTCCTTCCTGTGGGCCTGTAAACTTGCGTCCATACTCCTGGGAGTCCAAATCTCTTCTGGCAGGGTATGTGCACAGAAGGCGGTGGAGCTGCCTGGCTCTCAGGAGCAAATGGCAGCCTGAAGACCTCTGTCCTAGCTGCTCCACTGATTATAAACCCTGTGCACTCCCAGCTGTTCCCGCCAGAGAGAAGGTGGAGATCTCACCTCCTTGCTCAGAAGTGAAAGCACTGCTGGAAGATCACTCCCTCCTGATGGGCTGTGCAAAAGAGGCTGTGGAACCACCTGGTTCCTTGGTGCAAATGGCAGCAGGGGATCATCTTTTAATTTTCTTTTCTTTCATTTGAAAAAAAGAGACTAGAAAATGACTTTGGAGGTGTCTTGGATGTAGTAATAGTATCTGACAAAGCAAAAAGTGGAACCTCAAGGTTTGTACATAGTGTTTATTTATGATTGGTCTTTTATTGTACATGGAGTTTATAGAGGAAATCCTAGAAAAATACTGGTTACAGCAGTAAACTTAGAAAGACCTTAAGTAAGTGTTAATAAGTTTATTTTGCAATTCTTGATACTCAGCTGGTGGGAGTGGCTTCAACCAGACTTAGGTTAGGGGTTCCTTTCTCTTCTGTCCCCATAGTTTTCCTCTCCAGCCTCAATTTTATATACTTTTGAGATGTTTACAAAGTTATGTCTCCATACCAGCACAGAAGTACAATTCACAAACCAATTTTTGACTATAAATCATTTAACAGAATAAATAAAAAGAATCAAAAGAAAAGCAAAACATAAACCTGCAAAAGAGTTACAGGTTACCAAGGAGAAATGATATTCCTTAAATGGGCTTCAAGCAACCCCTGCTACCTCAAACTTCCTCTCATTTGCATGCCATTTTAAATCATGAGGTGACAATTGAAAGAGAATATGATTTCTCCCTTAAAATTAGCATGTCACCAAGGATTTGGGAAATGGGGATTCACATATAATTGTGAAGAATGGTTTATTCTCAATGATCCTTAAGCCCATTAATAGGATCTAAGAATATCATTCCTGGGTATGTATTCAAAGTTTTCTCTGTACTTTTTTTCCAAAAATTATTGATAGCCTCAATGAATTAAATTCAAGCTGCTGTTTATATTCAGGACTTCTTGCCATTCAATATGTACTTCAAGATTGGCTTTTCCAATTTCTTTAGAAAAACACAGGTTGAATCCCAAGATTTCTGAAATTAGGATTAGTTACTCAACAATGGCAAGTCTTCCCATCTTCAAAGACTGGGTATCTTTCTATTAATTTAGCTCACTTAGGGGACAGAATATAGTTCAGTGTCCTTATTCTTGGCTAGCATACATGAGACCTTAGGTTCAATTTCTAGTATTGCAAATAAACAATAGAAAAATGAAACCCTTAGACATGTTAAAGTTTAATTAAACAATACATTTTCTATTTCAGCACACTTTTGCATGTTATTGTTTAAATTTTTAACCAAGTATTTATTTCTTCTGCATGCTCTGTAAAGAGAATTTATTACAAATTTTAAAATTATAATTTCTATTTTGTGAAACACTGCTGAGTTTCAAGTACTGATTAAACCTTCCAAATTTTCTTAACTCATTAACTAACTGTTAGTATTTTATGGACTTTTGAGGGGTTTCTAAATATATAACCATATCACCTGAAGTGTAATTACTATATTTTCTGATGTATGTATATATGTATGTATGTATGTATGTATGTATGCATTTAACCTATCAGTTATGTCTAGAACATTCCACATTGGAAGACTAGTAGTGGATACAAGCATTTATATCATGAGGAAGGGAATGTTGTATTTTTCTTGTTATTCTTTCTTATTGAGATTTCTTTCATCTTATAACATATGGACAGATTAAGAGAGTGTCATATGTGTAGTTGAAGGGAATATATTCTGCATTTGCTCAGAGCAGTGATCTGTATAGTTTTGTGAGGCTTTGTTGATTTATTGTATTGTTCATCACTCGATCCTCTTGACTTCTTCTGTCTTGTTGATATATGCATTTGCCTTTTCTTTCTGATCCCACTCCAAAATTGCTTTTTAAAGTCTGTTTCTACAGCAGTTTCTTCCTTTCAGACTTGTCTCTTACATTCATCAAGAAACACTTGAAGTCTTTCACCACCACAAGTTTAAGAGACATTTCCACATTTATAGACATTTTCAAAAGTTGCACCATTTTCTTGGATTCAAATCCTCATTAATTTGATAAGAATGCTATGCCAGGTACTAGAGACAGAGTCCATTAAATAACAGAAATGTATTTTCTCCCATTCATGTACCATAGAAATTAGAAGTAAAAGTATTTTCAGAATGTTTTTTTTCTAAGATTTCTTCATTTGGTTTGTAAAGGCTGTTTCCTCTGTATGTCTTCAGTCTTTGTGCAAAGATTTATCCAAAAATTCTTATTTAAAACAGTCACGGATTAGTAACCAACTCAATTTTTTTATATTAATTATCTTTTAGCATACCTATATTCAAATAGAGTTATAATATAAGACATTAAGATTCTATGTTGTGCATTTGGAAAGGCAACAAAAAGAAACTATAAAACTTATCAGTTTTCTAGCTAAAAATGTCTTAATAAAAATTGTGATATGAAATTTTCCATGTATTACAAAGCAGACTTCAATTATTACAGTTTTATTATATGCTTTTGGAGATCATTTATTATGCATATAAATACTTGTAATTACTATAACTTCTTTGCTGTTTATCAGTACTTTGTCATACTTTGTTTCTAATAAGAGATTTTAAATAAAAGTTTAAAAAAATTTCATCTCAATATTGCTCTTTTTGGTTACTATTTACTTTCTATTTTCTCATGTCATGCTTTGTTTCCATCTTTATATAGAGAATTAAACATGTACAGAAAGCAACCAGATCAATTATTTATTTTGGCTATTATTGATACTGTTTCTCATTGATATATAAATTTAATTTACTTGCATTTAAATAATTATTCTGAAGGAAGTACCATTATGATTTTGTTATTTAGCTTAACAGTGTTTTTGCTTGTCTTTGATAGCATCAATACCTTTTTGTTCCTTAGTCCTTTTAGTTGTGTTCAGCTTATTATTCAATTCTTATTTTCTTATGTGTCCATTTCACAAATATTATATGGCTAATATTAGCATTTCTTATACTATTTAAAAGTCATACAAATTAAATTGAGTTTGTTTCCATTTAACTTTTACAGTACTAAACTACATTATTTTTTCTTAAATTTAACTTTATATAATTATATGCATGTATACAATACATTGTGACTGTATTCATCTCCCAGCTTTATCTTTTGTCTCACATTCTTGTTGTCTCCTTCCTGTTCCCATGTGCCTCATTCTACATGAATTGATCTTGGTAACCTAGCTGGAGCAATGAGGGCATAAAGAAATGGCAGACAATGAAAAAACATAAGCATACAGAACAGTTGGGATCTGCTGGGCTGTGCTGGCCCTGATGGAGTTGTAATCAGGAAATTCAATGTGATTTTCATAAGGAGAAGCTAGCTATTCTCAGTGGGAAGTTTCTATAGAAGAACATTCTCAGGTTGAAGTTATCCAGGAAGAGGAAACTGAAATTGATAGTTTTTACACTCCCTGGTCAATTGCAAATACTCCTACTTAGATCAGAGGGTGGCATCTGAGTTTCACAGTTCTAAAGTATTAAGGTCTTTGGCATCGCTATGATTATATCACTAATACACATTCACTCAGTATTTCTTCCACTTCATACATCCCTGACTTATTTTTTTTTGTTGGTCATATGTAGGTGGACATATCTGTTGTGTATTCATGATTGTAGTAGCCATGGCATATCTAGAAGAAAGTGTTCCATAATGCTCTTTTTCATCTCTTGCACTCATATTATTTCTAGCCTCTATTCTGAGATCTTCTATTGGTGGACATAATTAGTTGGACTGTGACCATCAGTCACACATAGGACCAGGCCCCTAGTGTTCTGGCTGGACTGCATACCCACAGTTACCTGACAGGTAACACAGGCCACTATAAAAGGGGGCTTCTTGACCCCTCCTAGCTCTCTTGCATTTTCTATATTGCCCTGACGCTCTGGTATCCCTGTTCCCCCTCTCTCTTCATTCTTCTCCCCTCTTTCCACATGGTCATGGCCAGCTCTCACCCTTCTATCTTTTCTTTCTCTATTTACTTCTCTATCTTCTTTTCTCTTTCTACTTCTCCATAATAAAGCTTTGAAACCATGGACTGTCTCTTCTTATCAAAACCCAACAAGTAGGAGCATGGAAGAGGCCTCAGCATCTCCATCCTCTGGAAAGGACCAAAACTCTTCCCAGCCAGGCTCCCTCTACAGGTACATGAGGCCCATGCCAGAATGTCACTGCCTTCTGAGCAAGGACCTCTCCTCACTAGCTGGGCAGGCTCCCCTCCACAAGCACATGGGCTTACACCATCTCATGGGGTGAGAGCTGGCCATGGCCATGTGGAAAGAGGGGAGAAGAATGGGGCGAGAGGTGGAACAGGGGTACCAGAGAGTAAGGGCAAGATAGAAAAGGCAAGAGAGCTAGGAGGAGCCAAGAAGCTCCCTTTTATAGTGGGCTGGGTTAACTGGCTGTTGCCAGGTAACTATGGGGTGGGAAAACCTCGCTGTAGCCAGGCAACTGTGGGGGTGTAGTCCAGCCAGAACACTAGGGGCCTGGTCCTATGTGTGACTGATAGCCACAGGATTATGTCTAACATTCTTTGGGACACAGAGGGAGTAACATGAATGTCTGATTATTAACTGAACACTCAGCAAATATTTAATACTATTCACTCTTCCCAGTTATATCTCTTCATTCATCTCTTTAGCTTCTGCAACAACAAACTCCTCTGACTTTTACTGAGAGATGCAATGGGATAGAAATAGGAATTTTTATATGTATATAGGATAGACAGTGGGGATAAAACATAAATAAAAGTATGTTATGCTATGTATCTTTTCCTTCCTTCTTTTGTTATTTTTACAGAAATCATTATTCATGTACTATCCACATAAAAACTAAAGTAATTCTATTTATTTATTTACACTCCATATTTTATCCCCCCCCCCCAGTACACCCTCTGACTGTTCCACATCCCATATCTCCTCCCCACCCCCTTGTCTCCTTGTGGATGTCCCCACACCCCCACCTGACCCCTAGGGCCTCCAGTCTCTTGAGGGTTAAGTGCAGCATCTCTGAATGAACACAGTCCCAGAAGTCCTCTACTGTATGTATATTGGGGGCCTCATGTCAGCTGGTGTATGCTGCCTGGTTGGTGGTCAAGTGTTTGAGAGATCCTGGGGGTCCAGGTTAATTGAGACTGCTGGGCCTCCTACAGGATTGCCCTTCTCCTCAGCTTCTTTCAGCCTTTCCTAGGTCAACAACATGGGTCAGCTGCTTCTGTTCATTGCTTCAGTGCAAATATCTACATCTGACTCTTTCAGCTGTTTGCAGTGTCTTCTGGAATGTGGTTATGCTAGGTCCCTTTTTGTGAGCACTTCATACCGTCAGTAGTAGTGTCAGGCCTTGGGACCTTCCCTTGAGCTGGATCCCACATTGGGCCGGTAACTGGACCTTCTTTCCCTTAGGCTCCTATCCTTTTCCATCCCTGTAATTCTTTCAGACAGGAACTATTATGGGTTAGATTTGTGACAGTGGGATGATCCCCTCTTCCTCATTTGATGCCCTGTCTTCCTGCTGAAGGTGGGCTCTGTAAGTTCCCTCTCCCTACTGTCATGTATTTCATCTAAGGTTTCTCTCTTTGAATCCTGAGAGTATCTCACCACCCAGGTCTCTGCTGCATTCTGGACAGTCCCCCAAACTCCTAACTCCTGAGGTGGCCTCTTTAGATTTTTTCTGCTGGCCCTCAGAGCTTCAGTCATTTTCTAACACCCAATACCAGATCACTTTCCATTCTCACTCCAACTCCTGTCCACTTTCCCTCCCAGATGCCTTCTTCTCTCCCCACTTGTGATTGCTTTCTTCTCCCTACCAAGTGGGACTGAGGCATCCTCACTTGAGCCATTCAGCTTATTGAACATTTTGAGTTCTGTAGACTGTATGCTGGGTATTCTTTATTTTGGGGGCTAATATATACTTATAAGTGAGTACATACCATGCATGCTCTTTTGGGTCTGAGTTTCCTCACTCAAACTTTACTACAGAGCAATAGTTATAAAAAAAACTGCATGGTATTGGTACCAAGACAGGCAGGAAGATCAATGGAATGGAATTGAAGACCCGGAAATAAACCCGCACACTTATTGGCAGTTGATCTTTGACAAAGAAGCCAAAAATATACAATGAAAAAAATTAATGATCTTCAATAAATAGTATTATTCTATCTGGCTGTTTACATGTAGAAAAATGAAAATAGATCCATGGCTGGGGCCATTGAGAGGAACCTGATCTGGTATTGGGTGAGGGAAAAGGACCCCTGGGGTCTAGCAGAAAAAAATAGAAATTAGCCACCTTGGGATGTAGGAGTTTGGGGGGAACCCTCTAGAATGTAACAGAGACTTGCATGGTGAGAGACTCTCAGGACTGTAAGGGAGGGGCCCTAGATGTAATGCCCTACAGTGGGGAGAGGGAACTTGCAAATCCCATTCCAGCAGAAACACAAGGCATCAAGTGAGGAATGGGATTACTGTCCCATAGTCAAAACTCTGACCCATAGTTGTTCCTGTCTGAAAGAACTGCAAGGATAGAAATGGAGAGGAGCCTTAGTTAAAGAAGGTCCAGGGAGAGGACCAAAGTGGGGCCCAGCTCAAGGGGAGGTCCCAAGGCCTAATATTATTACTGAAGATATGGAGTGCTTACAAAAAGGGTTCTATCATGACTGCTCTCTGGAATACCCAACAAGCAGCTGAGTCAGATGCAGATATTTGCACCCAACCAATGGACAGAAGCTGCTGACTCCTGTGGATGAATTACGAAAAAACTGTAAGAAGGTGAGGAGGCAGGTGATCCTGTAGGAGGACCAGTAGTCTCAATTCACCTGGACCCCTGAGATCTCTCAAACACTGGGCCACCAAACAAGTAGCATATACCAGCTAATATGAGGCCCCCAACACATATATAGCCAAGAACTGCTGGGTCTGTGTCAGAGAAGATGCACCTAGTCCTCAAGAGACTGGAGGCCCCCAGGAGTTTAGAGGTCTGCTGGGATGGTGGAGTAGGATGGGGACAACCTTGTGGAGACAAGGGAAGGAAGGAGGAGGTATGGGGATATGATGCAGCTGGAGGGTGGACTGGGAGGGAAATCTTAAGTGTAAAATGAATAAATAATTAATTAATAATGCAAAGATCAAATAAAAATGCTCAAAAATATTAATTATAGTTAACTTAAGCATCTCCACCACTCTACTACATCTGTGTTTGTTTTAAATATCACCTTCCATACACCTTCCTATGACTTTACTCAAATCTTTCTATGGTCTGCTTATGTTCTGGAGCTGTGTGTTTTTCTTTAATTTTCCATTGTGAAAACTCCTTCAATTTTACCTCAAAACAAAATCTTATTTCTCATTTAAAATTTTTCTTCTGACAGTATCTTCCTTTCCTTTTAGCTCTTCTTATTAAAAGTATATACTCTTTGATATTTTCTTCATTTCTATCTCTTAGTAATTCATTTTCACTTTATATCACTTGTTTTAAAATTTTATTTTCATCACTTCTAATTATGTGTGTGTATCTGTTTGTGAATATTTAAATGTGAAATCAAATAAATGCCTACAATGACGAGGCATTGAATTTTCTGGAGCTGCAGGTACATGTGGTTTTGAGCAACTATGTGGATTCTGGAAACCAAACTGATCCTCTTTAAGAGCAGTATGTACTTTTAATTGTGGATCCATTACACAAGCCTCCATATCATTTACAAATATAAAATGTCCTTTATACTTAAAATCATATCTGAGAATAATATAGCAAATTTCTAATTTATTCACAGTTGCATCAAATAATATTTATAGCAGGATAAAGAAAACTAATATTACCTATTCACACATTGCTAAACTACAAGGCTCTTCTCCACTGCAAATATTAGTCAGGATTTATGTTAACTTGAATTGTGTTTAAAGATTGTTATCTCTGGGAACATCTCAATAGAAATGGCAGAACAACTGCAAGAATCGGAGGTCAGGGAGGGTGAGGGTGAACTAGTGTTTTACTGGACTTGACAAGTTTAATGCAAACATAAAATCACTGTAGTTGTGACTGCCTATAAAAGAATGCACATGATCATGGTAGTCGACATTCCACCACGGGGAGGGTGGGATGGCTCACAAGTTGAAATTAAGGTGGTATTGAATGTTAGTGATTGCTAGGGAAAAGAGCAACCTATGAAAACTAACTAGTTTTCATTAAGAATATAGCCCAGTAGATGACCCCACACTTAGACATATATGAGCAGCACAAATTTGATGTAGTGGTTTGTTTTTAAAAAGGAAAAAAAAGGACATATGAAGTGAGGGGGTCTGATTGTAGGTGTGAATCTGCATGGTGTTAAGGGGAGAAACAGTTGGTGAATATGATCCAATACATTGTATGTACATATGAATTTCTCAAAGCATAATAAAATTGCTATATTCAAAAGATCTTTGCATGCATTTTTTCTCTTAGAAAAACAATGTGAGAGTTAGAGAATATTATGTTCCCAAAAGTTCTGGTTATGATAAAAACAATTCCAAATGACCTTGAACTGCATAGCACACATACAAAAAATGCTGAAAGCAGACAAAATTTACAAAGAGCCAAACATCTTTTTTTATGGGAGCCCAGTACATTTAGATTAGAATACAAAATGAATGTGTTCTTCTAAAGAACAGGCTTGGGAGATAGGAGATAGCTAGCTACTTTCCCTTGAGAATCAGTGGGGGGAGAGAGAGAGAGAGAAAAGACTGTTACGGACTGGATTGAACTGGTTTTTGAGTCCAGTACATCAGCTTTCCTGCCTCAAAACCTCATCTTCTCTTTGTGAGTGTTGACTCCAAAGAACCTCAGGAGACTCTAGGAGACTCTGCCTGTTTACCGATCCTTGACTGGTAAGTACCCTGTGATTAATGTATGTAGCCTTTCCTAAATTTCTATGATCAATATATTATACTGAAGATTCCCATAATGCAGACTTGTAGATTGTGTTTAAACTTAATATCTGGGTGTAAATACTTATGTTTAATACCCTGGACTTATAAATGATTTTTGGTGTTACAGTGACCCTGTTCCTCTTGTTGAATGATCCTCTTTCCCAAATGGAAATTAAAAAAAAAAAAAAAAAACTACTAAGAGGTAACGTTGTCTTGAAGATACAGATTACAGATTCTGGAATTTTAAAAATTGCTTGAGAGTCTCCATTTTATGGTAAGACTTGGCAATACTTAATTTTGCTACGCCATCAAATTTCAAGTCAATGACATGTACGTAAGTGGCAAAGTAGTCTTATCCACAGGAATAAATTGTCTGAATAAGCATTTCTGGACATAATCTAGACTTTGTCTCTAACTACAATAAACAGAGGAGAGGCAATAAGTATATTTTGACCTAAGGAAATAAAGGGTCACCAGATGTCTTATACCCACCATAACAGGAGAAGAGCTGGAAAATAAATATAGGAAATATAAAAAGAATGAAGACATAAAAGGGATAATGTAGCAAGGGTAGAAGCTAAAGTCTGAATCTAGAACCAAGAGTTGCTTCCTGGTGAGTTAGGTTTGAGAATATTTGTGAACGTGTTTAGCTAGAGTTTTCATTCCATGAATTTTGTCTCATGGTTACTGGTAAGACCTAAGGTCTGGAAACTAGTGTGCCGCCTGTGTGACCTGACCCATTTTTCCTATTAACAGGGTTTTACAAAGGACTAGCACCCTTGTGGCCTTCAATAGCTAATTGTGTCTTCAAAAAAATGGAGAATCGTTCATCCTCCAACAGAGGAAGGAACATCGAGAGGAAAGTAGTCTCTTCACAGGTACAAGATAATTAAGACCCTTATGCTCTTGATTGGTAACCAAACAAGGCATCTATCTCCACTGTTTTGTATTATTAATTTATATGTAATATTTGATTAATAATTTCTATTAAATGCTAGAAGATAATGGTAAGTGTTATATTTTTTTGGAAATATTTTATAAATTTATATTTCAGATGTTTCCCTGTCCCACTCCCACCTCCCACAGTTCCTCATTCCATTACAGTTCTCCCTTTGTTTCTGAGAGTGCTCTGCAATCCCTGCCATCCCCCTTCCCTGAGGCCTTAAGCCTCTCAAGGAGGGTGAGACAGGTCTTCTCCCACTGAGGCCACACCTGGCTTTTCTCTGTTATATATGTGCCAAGGGCCTTGGACCAGCCTGTGTATGTTGCCTTGTTGGTGGTTCCATCTCTGGAAGCTCCCAGGTGTCTGGGTTAGGTAAAACTGCTAGTCTTCCTATGGGGTTACGCTCCCCTTCTGCTTCTTCAATCCTTCCCCTAATTCCTCCATAGGGGTCCCTGACTTTAGTGCACTTATTGGTTATATATATCTACATCTGTCTCTCTGAGTTTCTGTAAAGGCCTCTCAAAGGACAGCCATGCTAGGCTTCTGTCTATAAGCACATCACAACATCAGTAATCATGTCAGGCCTTGGTGACCCTTCATGAGATTGATCCAAAGTTGGACCAGTCACTGAACCATCTTTCCCTCAGTTTCTTCTCCATTTTGTCCCTGCAATTCCTTTAGACAGGACCAATTCTGGGTCAGAAATTTTGACTATAAGTTGGTATACCTGTCCCTCCACTTGAGCCCCGTCTGTCTGCTAGATGTGGACTCTTCTAGGTCTCCCCACTGTTGGACATTTTGGTGAAGGTCACCCCCATGGATTCCTAAGAGTCTCTTACCGCCAAGGTTTCTGGGACTTTAGAGGGTTGCCCATAGTTAACAAAGAAAGGATGTGTATTTCCATTCATTCACTTGACCTTCTGGGCTTATCTCTTGTCTCCCTGATCCTGTTCCTGTTTTCCCCTCCTCTTCCCCTCTCCCACTCATGTCCTTCCCTCCCTCTGCCTCCTGTGATTAGTTTGTTCTCCTTTCTTAGTGGGATTGAAAATGCATCACTTGGGTCTTTCTGCTTGTTAAACTTCTTATGGCCTGTGGGTTGTATCCTGGGTATTCTATAATTTTTAGCTAATATCCACCTATCAGTGAGTACATACCATGCATGTCTTTTTGGGTTTGGGTTCCTTCACTCAGGATGACATTTTCTAGTTCCATTCATTTGCCTGGAAAATTCATGATCCCCTAGATTTAATAACTGAATAGCATTCCATTGTGTAAATGAAGCACATTTTCTATATCCATTATTAATTTGAGGGACTTCTATGTTGTTTCCAGATTTTCACTATTATAATTAAGGCTGCTATGAACAGAGTGGAGCATGTGTCCTTGTGGTATGGTAGGTCATATTTTGGGTATATGCCCGGGGGTGATAAAGCTGGGTCTTCAGGTAGAACTATTTCCAATTTTCTGAGGAACTGTCAGATTAATTTTTAGAGTGGTTGTATCAGATTGCAATTTTTAATGTCTATATTTTGTTGTTTTCATCTCATTAATGTTTGCTTTTTAATGGGCAATAGTTAATTGAAATGTGTCATGAATTATTTCTTGTTTGTATAATAGGTATAAAATATCCTTTACTGTAGTTTATACTATTTATAATACATTTATTATCTTTAATACATGTTTGATTAATCATTGAGTACTCTCTACATTAACTAGTAAGAGTCTGAAATGTTTTAGACCTTATACTTTATACATGTTTTCACTTAGATTATGTCCTGGATCTCCTTCTGTAACACTGGTTTCATTATAGAGACCCTGCTGATGGACCAATGTTTTTTTTTTTTTTTCCTGAAGATTATTCTCATGGTAAAAGTAGAGGAGAAATAAGGAAAAGAGAACCACAGGGGATGTATCAAAGTCTTACAGATATTTATAATACTAACAAATTTCTACCCTCATTCCACTGTCTAAAGCAGTCAAAGGCCACCACCAAGAGCAAAGAAGAACAAAGGTCTGGAGAAGTTACAAACTCACACTGGAAATTGTGTAGCTGCTTCTAGGAACAAATCAAAGGATGAAGTAATATGTTAAAGCATAGGTAATCAGGAAAAGATGAGTGTGACTATAAAGGAATATAAAACTTATTTGAATAAAATTAATAAAACATGACAATTATTCATCTGTCTTCAAAATACATCTTTCAAGTTCTATAAACCTATAAAACATTTTTTATGTTTATGAAAGGAAAATCCATTAATCAACTCTCTTTCAATATGTAGATGCAATTATTTTTCCATTTTTATTATATTTTCCCATTTTACTAAGTGACTTGTTTTAACAATGGGAGAAAATGTGGAGAGGAAAAATACCATCTCTGCTTCTTTTTATATGAAAAGGAAAACAACAAAAAGATTGTTATCTTTCATTTATTGCTACAAAGCAATTACAACCAGATTGCATCTTCATAAGAAGTGTTATAATAAGCACATATCTTTAAGCATAGTGATGAAAAGTGGATGGTCTGTGAAGAATAAATGACATTGTATATATTAAGTAAATAAGTGCTAGAAAGTTTAGCACTTAGCCTGAAGCAAAACTGACTACTTAAAAAAAATGAAAGACACACTTTGGGCATCTGTGGTCCTTATCTTTAGAACTTCCTCAAATGAAGCTTTCATTGCTAATAGTTAAGTAGCTGAAGCAAATACACCTACTAGTGCTTATTTATTTTTGTATTGCAAGCACATTGGTTGTAGTTTATCACAATGACAGCAAAATCTATCATTCTCTACCTGAAGCTGTAATAAGAGCGTGTTCAAATCAACAAGTCTTTTCTTCAGTGCAAGTAAACTGTAAATTATCCTTGACCAGCCAAAGAAGCACAATGCAACCTCCCTGCTAATCTCATAAATATAAACAGTTTCGGCACTTCATCTTCAGCAATAACATGTCCCTGGTAATGATGCTTTAAATGTTGCATTTTCTACTTACTGATGTCCAGGAGAAAGATATTTTAAAAAATGTTATGCCTGCCTCTGATTATTCTCTATTAATCTGGTATGTGGAATTTGTCATTAAAGATACTTCGTGACTTAAATAGAAAATATATAGTGTACAGAAAATCAGGATCATCTTATCAGGAAAGTGAAGGATTATCAACAAACCAATGGGAAGAAATTCTTATATGATTACAACATTTCATTAGTTCAAATTTAATTTTCTATGTCAACATCACACACATGTATACACATACACAAAGGGGAGGGAGGGAGGGAGGGAGGGAGGGAGGGAGAGAGAGAGAGAGACAGAGAGAGAGAGAGAGAGAGAGAGAGATGGCTGATTTTTATTTATTTGAAATAATCTCACCATCATTTTAAAGTAATTACAACTTTGCAGGATTCTCGATATATATTGAAAAATAGTTATCATTGACATGACATTACAAAGTGGCTGCAGGAATTTATTGAATATAGAATTTGAAATATTTTTTCTATAATAGAATCATGGCAATAAACATATACTCTTTTCCTTGTCAATTGGTACAAATATCCTTGGTGGCAACAGACTAGAGCTTCTTTACAAAACTCCAGTATTACATATGAAAATGAATTATGGATGTGTAGATTTTAGGAAAAAAATGTCAAGAATCCACCGTGATATGTTTGTAAAACACAGTATGGTGCAGTGGGAGGGGCATCTTTCCCCCCACTGAGGTACCAGATATAAGACAGGTCTAGTATACACTAGCGTTTATTTGGGGGCATGGGAAGGGTGGTTGTGAAGGGAGTAGAGACAGACAGAGAGAAGCAGGACAGAGAAGGATAGAAAGAGAGAAGAGAGTAAAAGAAGAGAAAATGCTGGACAGGAAAAAATACAGAGGGTAGGGGGAGGAGAAAGAGGGATAAAGGAGTCAGAGGAGAGAGAAAAGGATCAGAGAGGGCAGAGAGGGCAAAACAGTTCTTTTAGTAGTAAGCCTGGCCTATCTGGCTGTTGCTAGGTTACTGCTGGCCTGAGCATAGAAGGAATGCTAACATGGTAACAGACTCTACCTAGTTAATTTAACATGTCTGTTATACAAGGGTTGCTGTGTGAATAAGCTACAACAAAATACCTCAAAGAGAACAATTTGAATGAGATAGGATTTGGATTTTAGAGGATTTAGTTTGTTTTCATTTGACTTTATTGTTAATGTGCCTGCAATATAGCAATGAATCATGGCAAGGTAGGGTATATTAGAACACATCAGCTCATGTTGTGGCAGACAAGAAGTAAAGACACAATTCATATATCAAATGACTCCCAAGAAGATGGAAGGAGAGGTCCTGGATCCTGAAAAGGCTTGTTCCAGCATTGTAGGGGAGTACCAGGACAGAGAAATAGGAGGTGGTTTATAGGAGAATGGGCAAGGGAAGAGGGTTTAGGGAACTTATGGGGAGGGGGGAACTGGGAAAAGGAAAATCATTTGGAATATAAACATAGAATATAGAAAATTTAAAAAAAGAAGTAAAGACAGAAAGCCAAAAATCAATCCAGATTTTCCTTTGGAAGCACACTTGAAGTGTGTCTAATTCCTACAAAAAGGAAGTTCTTCTTCCTCTTCCTCCTCTTCTTCTTTTTGTTACTTTACTTTCATTTTAAATTTATATATATATATATATATTTAGCTTTTGTATGTATTTCTGTGTATCATGTGTATGCCTCATGCCTACAGAGTTATATACTTTGGAACTGAAATTACAACTCTCACGTGCGTCCTGGTAATTGAACCCAGGTCCTCTCAAAGAGCAACAATGCTGTTAACTCCAGAGCCATGTCTTCATCCTCAGACTCTATTTCTTACTAGATCATCATTCATTTGAACTGATTAAATAACTCATTGAGGAAGTTTGCCCCCTGATATCTCAACATGTTTTAGTTTTTACACTAGCTAGGGATCAAACTTTTGCTCTGCCCCCTTACATTTATGTATCTTCAGTGTATGGGTAACAACTGAATTTTAGAATGGATGATAGAGATGGAAAAAAAATAATAATGCATTTTGTGAGGGTCCCAAATCTGTATGATTACAGATAATATTTAGAATTACTTAGAAAAAACATTACTTATTTCAAAGGATTTATTTAAATAATTATTACATTCTTATATTTTTCTATTACTGTGACTATTACTAAACACTTTGCAGTTTTTGAAGTTTTGAGCTGATAAATAGTGTAGCATTTTAGACTCTTATATCCCAATGTATACCACACAGTCTAGGCAAAGAAAGCAAAGTAGCAGGAGAATTTCAAGGCTATAGAGATTTTGGTAAGTAATGCATATAAATGGACTGAGATAGTTGATTCAAAACGTGCTAGCACCTAAGTAAATAAGGTATTGCCTTTTTATGCAAATTCACTATAATATACATGATATTTGTTCTCTTAGCATCCTTATGAAGTATGTATTTCTTGAAAGTGACCAATAAAAATGCTGACACATCTCATTATAGGGTATTACTCTGTCTTGAATATCATCCATCACTTTTCATTATTGTGATATAGCATGGGTATTTTGATGTATTTGAATGTGACAAGTCACCTAGGAATGTCATGTGTAAAAATTCTGAGTAAAAGACATCTATTTAAAACATAATTTTACATAATGTGGCGTGTGTGTGTGTGTATAATTCCATAGTCTCTTACTGAAACATTTAAAATTGCAGAGAACAGTTTCTGTGATTCAGAATGGTAGCCTGACAGAAGCATGTATGTATTGCTATGCAAAGAGAGTCTAAGTATATTATTTTACAGTTACTGCATCACTATTTAGAATATTCAAGGGCTCTTGGGTCAGCAGCTTCCTATTTATTCAAATTTATATTGACTAGCTTCAGAAAACAGATCTGACAAAATGATTAATTAGCCTTTATAGCTCATTGGCAGGCTGTAGTTTAATAAAATTAGCACAGCTCAAGTTCATCTTTAAATATCATCATGGTATTCATATTAAAAATGTCAAATTGCATTTTTCAGTTGTTGCAAAATTTAACAAGACTTATTCCAATTTCATAATGACAACAATGAAAAACCCAACAGGACACCTTATGTCCACAGCAATAAAAATATTTTTAGTATGTTTATTCACTATAGCAAGGTGTATAGATTTGTATTTCAAATACAAAATCGTGCCAAAAATTTTAACAAAATACAATTGTTTATGCATTGAATTTATCTTTAATAAACTAACTAAAAGAATAATATAATGTTCTAGCATTTAAATTTGTATGTTTGGTTTTCATTGTTACTTAGATAAGTTCCTATGAGTTTTGGCTAAAATAATTTATATATCAAATCATATTAATATCAAAATTGAATTATTGGTCTTATGTATTACAAGAAAGGAAGTCATTGCATTAAATGCATAAATATACAATGACTTAATTTGACTCCACGCAGAATATATATGTCAAGTAGACAATTTCCAAAACACCTTATCTTTTTATCTTTTATACTTCATGCCCCGCCCCCTCTGAATCTTCCTGAATCTGTTTCATTTTATCATTACTCTCTACTTGCCACTGCTCATACTAAACATTAAAGGTAATTTGAATACATTTTTGTGTGAATGCATGTATCTCTTTGTATGTTTAATATCCGCATACAATCTAATAGAAATTCGATTAGTTGTATTTTTAAAATGATACCTTCAAACTACGCCAACAATTTTACTTCACCCTCGTCTAAATTGTTATATTATATATAGACACTACAATAGACTGCTTTGATATATATCCCTGTATAGTGTATTTCCAGAGTTATTAGAGTGATCCTGTCAAATCCATTTAGTCAAGAATAAATTCAAACTCTGCAATGCATACAAATTTCCTAAAGATCTTCGAACAAGAGCCCACACCATTTCTCTTTACTGCTATCTTTTACAAGTTTCTTCTTCACTCTATCTTAGCCATCTTATCCTATGTAACATGTAAATATCACTCTGATCTCTAGGCATGTATATTAGCTTGCTGCTTTCCCTGAAATGCTTTTCTGGCAGTATTGTCTCATTTCTTACACTCATTATTTCATAGTTTTTACCTTGCTAAAATACACAAGTTTATGAGGGAAAGGATCATTACTTGCATTTTTCCCTGATAGATTTGTGAATATTGGTGATAAGTGTCAAGAAATAGAGGACAATCTTACAGAATTACAATTTAAACTTTGAACCTGAAGTACATACTTTCATACACCCAAAGCATTCCAAGAGTTGGGTGTTTTAGTTTGATATTTGAACTTGTCTCATGGAGCTTCAGTGATACAACAAAATGTACTCTTAAGATGAAAGTGATGTAATCCACCCATTTTCTTACTTTTCCTATCTTAAACACCTTTTAATTATTTTCTAGGTTTCAATGGGAAATACTAGGTTTGGAATGGAATGTAAGTGTTAATATTTCTAGTTTAATGTACTGACCTATGCATTATTTTGCACTCACTTTCAGCAACAGAGTTTGCAAAAATATAACAGTTATTAATCTTAAATATGTGTATTTTAACTGAAAAAGTTGGAAGATTGTCTTAGTGATAAAGTGCACATCGAAGACAAATGCCTGCTGCCATCAGGTCACCAGCATTAAAAAGGAAATCACAAAATGACAAAAATAGCCACTTAGCTGTAGAATTTGAGGTTGTAAATATTTCCCAAGCTTACTGGACATGAGAAAATGAGGCAGCTTCTATTTTGGAAGGAATATGCAGACATTTTCTCTTTGAAGTACAGGATATCTGTAAGAACAAAGGAAATGATAGGGAACTTTGGCTTGAAAATACACATTTTCATGTTTTAGTATTTAACTATGGAAAATCGGTGACTTTTTTCTGGATAAATATTTGAACAAGCAATTAATTTTTATATTGTTGTTGTTATTTTGCTTTTTTATTAGATTTTTATATGTACATTTCAAATGTTATCCCCTTCCTTTGTTTCCCCTCTGAAAACCCACTACCCCTGCTCACTAACCTTCCTACTCCTGCTTCCCTGTCCTGTCATTCCCATACAGTGGGGCATCGAGTCTTCACAGGACCAAGGGTCTCTCCTCCCATTGATGTCCTACAAGGCCATCCTCTACTACATATGCAGCTGGAGTCATGGGTCCCTCCATGTGTACTCTTTGGTTGGTGGTTTAGTCCCTGGGAGCTCTGGGGCTGCTGGTTGACTCATATCGTTGTTCCTTCTAGGGGGCTGCAAACCCCTTCGGCTCCTTGGGTCCTTTCTCTAGCTCCTCCATTGGGGACCCCGTGCTCAGTTCAATGGTTGGCTGTGAGCATCCACTTCTGTATTTGCCAGGCACTAGCAGAGCCTCTCAGGAGACAGCTATATCAGGTTCCTGTCAACAATAGTACCAGCTTGCAATCCCACCAACAATGGAGGAGTGCTCTTCTTTCTCTACATCCTCTCCAGCATCTGCTGTCACCTGATTTTTTTTTTTTTTGATCTTAGCCATTCTGACTGGTGTGAGGTGGAATCATTGGGTTGTTTTTGTTATTTTGATTTTTAGAGACAGGTTTTTTTTTCCCCACTGGTTTGGTACAGATTGGCCTTGCATGGAACACATTTTGTTGAAAAGTTTAGCCTTAAGCTCAAAATGATCTATCTGCCTTTGCATCATGAGTCGGCAGGGATTAAAGGTGTGCACCACTATCCCAGCCCCAAACTGTTATTTTAATTGCCTGCATTTTATATTCTTACACAGGTGGATACTCTTTATGAATATAATAGTCTAATAATTTTCAAAACTTGGATGTAGACTGGTAGTTGTAAACTCAAACTCTTCTTATAGAAGCCTCAGTTTATCTTGTAGGCTAGAATTTACTAAATACCAAGATTCTGAATAATATATGTGCTTTTAGGTATCTTTGGTAGTCCATTCTCAACAGTTTTCACAGTAAGAGTTCATAGTAAGAAAAGAGTTTTGATCTCTTCTATTCTAACTTAAAAGAAATTTAATATAAAAGAGTCTAATTAAAAGTACAGTGGTACTGAACAAATGTTATGATTCTTATAATAAGTGAAGAACACAAGCAGTGTGGTTAAAACTAGGAATAAGAATCTTTTACAGGAATCATCTAAGGGAGAAAATTCTTTCTCTGGCTTTACTGACAAGGAATAACATCCAACGCCACAATAAGATCTAATCAGCCTATATCCCCATGTTTCTTCAAACATGTTTTATATGTATTATCAGGTATGGCACAGATTGGGTGTAGGATTTTTTCAGTGCCTCACTGTTTCTAGTTATTGCTCTTAGACTTGCTTAGCACATCTCATAGGTACAAATACATTGTGCTTGGTCAAGTGCATGAAAGGGTTACAACGGAAAACTATGAACTGAACATGATCTAATCAAGGCTTTGTGTTAAGATGAACTTATAGAAGTTAATTAAATTGGAAGTCCACAGTATAGTAAGATTAATCCCACTGCTTTTTACCTTAGGATTCAGTTAATTCTGAACAGGATGAGAATACAGTATGTAAGCAGAATGAGTTGTAAATGATCTCAAAATACAATATTAATGTGGTTATAGGTTGGGAAAAATTTAATTTGTTAAGGCACACTTTAAACAGACTTTCTCAGAAACCACTCCTACATGTAGACTTAATGATTTTATAAACAAAAATATGAACATATACTAAGTTGTTAATATTACCTTAAACAATAGAACACACTGGAATTTGTGATTTGTCTTTATTTCTTTCTATTGAAGAGTATTTTTGCTATAATGATAATGTTTTAATATCACCATATATATGTTTTTAAAAATGCCTGAATTGTATGCATTTTTAATTAATAAGGGTATTTTCACACAATAAATTCTGATCATAGTTTGGCATTCCTCATCTCTTCCTAGATCCTCCTTACCCTTATAACTCCATATCTTCCTTCTTTTGCAACAAAACAAACAGGCTAATTAAAAACAAGAACAAAATGAAACAATCTAGCACAATTAGAAAATAAACTAAGAGTAGAGAAACATTCACATACAGACACATACACAAACAAAATCCATAAAATATCAAAATTGAAAACTACAATTTACAAACAACCAAACCAAACAATATGAAACAAAACATCTCCCAAAATACCTATGAATGTGTTTTGTGTTGACCATGTACTGATGATGAGCATGAGGCATGTCCCTAAGTGTGTGTTATATACCCAAGAAGATGCCCTTGAAGAAATGTATTTTTCCACTGTGAATTATTGTTAATTAGGAATAGCTCCATAATTAGGAATGGTAGTTCATGTTTACTTCTGCATCTAAGTGCTGGGATCCTATCTAGTTTGGATCTGTAGAGGATCTATTATGGGTACCGCAGTCTTTATCTTCCTCATATGTGCATCAGTCCTGTTGTGTATGGAAGTTACTGTTAACTGGTAATATCCATACTTTCTGACTCTTACAATCTTTTCCCCTCTTCTACAATGCTCCCTGAGCCCCAAGGAGAGGGGTTTTAAGAAGACATCCCATTTAGGGCTGGGTATTCCAAGGGATCTCTAAACATTTTCCAGGTCTGTTCCCATCTACTACAGAAGAAAGCTTTTCTGATTATGGGTGAGTAGGACACTAATCTATAAATATAGCAGGGTGTTCATGAGTCATTTTATATCTATGTACTTGTAGCAGAAACAATAGCATATGGTTTTCCCGTAAGTCCAGGGCCAACCTAGTGTCATATCCTTGGTCACCTGAGCAGGGTCATGCATGGGTTTTATACTATGGAGTGGGCCTTAATGTAATCAGATAAGTGAGTATTACTTTTGTAACATTTGTGTCACAATTGGACCACCATGTATCATGCAGGCAAGCCAACATTGTATATAGAAGAGTTTGTAGCAGGATTGTTGTTTATCCATCTCCTTTGTCAGGGGCAAAGTACCAACATGAATACTAGTTACTAGGGGTGAAGTCTCGAATTAGGCACCAGCTTGATTTCTCCATGTTCAATGAATTGTGTAGATGTTTTCTTCGGCAATAGGATGTCATCATCAGTTTGTGAAGAGTAACCAGCAGCCTTGGCAAACATTCTGAATTGTTTGAAGGGTTTTCATGGGACCTTTTTGACAAGAACTAAATTAGATTTAACCTATACCTGTTACTGGAGGTCTCACTTGGTGGCAAGAGATGTCTGTTTGAGGTTTTTTCTTTCCTGATATTTGGTGATTCTATTTAGAATTCTTTCATGTATGAATGTATTTTAAGAAATTTCTACTGTACTAGGATTCTGTTTGGATCATCAAAGATCTCTTAGTGTAATCTGCCCCCACCCCCATTTCATCTGTATCTCCCTCTTCTCTCCCCCCTTCTTTGGCCCTCCAGTTCTAGTTTCTCTCTAACTATACATTCTATTTCTATATATTCTATTCTTATGAAAAAAACTCTCCTCCTCTACTTTCTTCTTCTATACCCAAGATTTGTGGTTATTCAGATTGTAGCATGTCTATCATATGCTTACATGATAACATAAATATCATAGAATGCATACCATATTTGTCCTTTTTGGCTAGGAGTTACCTTACTTCAAAGTATTAATTTTTTAGATTTGGTTATCTTACTCACTCTGGCTACTATGAATGGGGTACCCATGAACATTATTGAGTGTGTGTCTCTATAACCATATATAGAATTCTTTATATATATGCCTAGGAGTGGTATAGCTGGGTTTTGAGGTAGATATATTACTGTCTTTCTTAGGAAATGACTCACTGATTTCCATAGTAACTGTAGAAATTTTCACTGTCACCTGCAATGGATGAATGCTCCTCTTACTCCACAGAATGAAGTGTTATTAGTTTTATTTATCTTGGTAATTCTGATTAGTAAAGATAAAATTTCAATTTATCTTTGATTTGCATATCCCTGATTACTAAGGTTAATTTCTCAGCCAGTTGCCATTTGTGTTTCATCTTTTGAGAACTATTAAGTTCTACAGTCCTATATTTAGTTGGGTTGTTTTCATAATATCCAGTTCTTCTGAAAGAAAAAGTCCCCCACT
Organism: Apodemus sylvaticus; assembly: GCF_947179515.1. NCBI lineage: Eukaryota > Metazoa > Chordata > Mammalia > Rodentia > Muridae > Apodemus > Apodemus sylvaticus. The sequence goes on from NC_067495.1 coordinate 73,755,154, forward strand.
GCTAGTAACAGAAAAGATGTACATTATTACACAAACAAGCCCTATGACCACAACAGTCATCTACACTCATAGAGGCTCACACTAGGTAGGCCCTATCCCAGGGCCAGCAACCATGTCACTCTGTCCCCACCAAGGTCAGCCTAGGCACATGAGGCTCCACAACACATTGAAGAACTGTTTGCAATAAGTGTATATGGGGAGAGGGTGTATCATTTTGTTCAGTAGTTTAACACTGAAAAATTACTTGTGTTCCAGTAAATAGCCCTCCACTCATATTCATGAATAATATTATGCTAGATATATTTTAAGCACACACACAAACAAATTAAAGTATAAAGAACCTTGTTAGAAGAAGTGATCCAGCAGGGAAAGGGTATAAGAGAGGGTAATGGCATTGAAAATCATCAAAACTCATAAGATATATATACACACTATGTGTGTGTATGTGTGTGTGTATATATATATATATATATATATATATATATATATATATATATATATATATATATATATGTGTGTGTGTGTGTGTGTGTGTGTGTGTGTGTGTGCTTGCATACATGTGTTTGAGTGTTCTGTAAGAAGTTGTCAAAGGATAAATAATGGAGAATATTTGTAATTAGATAAAGCATTCTCATAGCATATAAGGATAATTTGATGTGTTAATTAAGTTTAGAAGGGCCAATTTAATTTGAATTTAAGAAAATACAACTTTGTTAATTATTTATGCAATGATCATAATAATTTGAAAATATAAACTGATTATTTCATTCTGCTATTGGTTATCTTATCAAAGCATTGAAACTACTGAAGCTAAATATTATGTCATCACATTTATGAAAGCCTAACTTTTAGGTAGAAAACTTTATAAAGCATTTTTTTACAGCTTAAAAATGTACATTGGAAAATAATTCCCAATGCAACACCATTGAAATATAGAAGCGACTAAGAAGTGAATAATAGGTCATGAGGTTCTTCCCTTATAAAGGAACAAGAAGGAGAAAGCAGGGACTGGACCAGGCACTTCTAACATTTGTATCATCTATGCAGCTTTGTCTTCATATGAGTCCCTTAACAATTGGAATGCAGTTGGGCAACAGTGCTGTCTCTCACTCTGTTATCTGCCATTGAATCTCCTTTCCCCTTACTTGGACTACCTTATTAGACTTTAGTGGGTATTATGGTTTGTTTATGCTCAGCCCAGGGAGTGGCACTATTGTAAGGTGTGGCCCTGTTGGAATAAATGTGGCCTTGGAATAGGTGTGTCAGTGTGGGTGTGGGCTTTAAGACCTTCATGCTAGATGCCTGGAAGCCAGTATTCTGCTAGAGGCCTTCAGATGAAGATGTAGAACTCTCAGCTTTGCCTGCACCATGCCTGCCTTCTTAGATCCTGCCATGCTCCCATCTTGATGATCATGGACTGAACCTCTGAACCTGTAAGCCAGCCCCAATTAAATGTTGTCCTTATAAGAGTTGCCTTGGTCGTAGTATCTGTTCACAGTAGTAAAAACCTAACTAAGGCAGTGGGAGAGGAAGTGTTTAGTGGTGGTACCCAAGGGAGGAGAAGAGGAGAGGTTATGGAGGAGGGATTTGTAAGAATGGGGCTTGGAAGAGAGGAGAGAGGGGGACTGAAATTGTTTTGTAAAGTGAATTAAAAAATAAATTCTAAAGAAGTTCCCTAGGAGCTGGGACTGTCATGCTATACTGAAGATATTTAATAAACTGATGATTTTTTAAAAAAATAAATATAAAAAAAGGATCAAGGATCAATACAGGGGATTTCTGTGACCCTTTTACCATATGGGTTTGAATGGAAAAGGTGCTCTTCTTATGAAGAAAGTAAATTTTAACAAGATACTGAATCTATTGCATCCTAGATTTCTACTTAACCATTTGCTATACAACTATATGAAATAAATTTCAACTGTTCATAATTGTCATTACCTAGTGTAAGATTATTTTATAATCATTGTAATGAATTAAGACAGTTATCTAATGGGAATTGGGAAGGTAAAAATTTCTGAACTGTGTCAGTCAAGTTCAAATTATTTTAATACACTTTATCATATTTTATCAATTATATATTTGTGGTACTGAAAGTCTTTGAAAATGAAAAACCATTTTTGCCTTTTCTCATTTTTTTAATACTAAGGATCAACTTTTGATTTAGGCTCGTATCAACTGATAGCTTTAATGTCATTGCAATATAAAATGATTGAAACAATGATTTATTACATTCTGTCATTCTTTTTAGAGAAGAATAATCTTCTTCAGTATTAAAGTAGCTTTGAGGAAAATCAATCAACCATAGATCATGTCATAAGACTGTCTTCTGATGTTAATAAAGTATTTTGTAATAAGGAGTTTTAATGTGGTACAATTATAGATGGTGAAAAATATAATGGGATGCTTAAGAAAGAGCTACAGTGATGGAAAATTCTGATAATTTTAAATTTATGGACTTCATGTAAATAATAAGTACTTCACATAGATACCAAGTTTCCTTGTTCTGATTCATAAAATAAATTTAAAAACACTGGCAATATCCATTTTTAACTCATTTGTATTTGATTTGTGAAGATAAAATGAAAATGCTATGTTGGCTTAAGAGATATGGGTTAAAAAAAAGAGATATGGGTTAAATTAGAGATAATGCAATATATTTTTCATGCGCATGCTACTTCAGATATTTCTACATAAGAATTATATTCCATAAGATAAATGTACCTAATATTGACCCAAATATAAATCTCCTCCTTTTATAAACCTTTAAAACAATGCTTAGTACAATACTCGTTTCAGTGCCATATAATTTAAAGTTACTTCTATAGTATGTTGTTTCTACAGTTCACTAAATTATTTTTTAACTTAGCTTTTCTCTATGTTTGAATAGCACAAATAACATCCATGTCCTCAGAGAGTCATCCAACAAGAATGTGAGTTTTTAAAAATTCACTTATATTGTTAGATTACTTACAAGGATAGGCAGATGAGTTATTTGACACCCTCATGCTACTGAATTAGATTGCTAAAGTACAACCTTCACAATCTATCACCTTTTCAGGTCTTTTAAGTGTCATTGATATCATTTTGACAATTTCAATCACTACAGTGAGGAGGGGTTTTAAGAATTATTGATGTCTATTATATAGTAATCCATTGATGCAACAATGTCGTTTTGGTGTAGCTCCCAGTTTGTATAGATATTGAAGGAAATGAAATAGGAGATAAAGCAGTTAAAAGAGCATATAAAATCATTCAGGAGTATCAAATAATAATTCCATGAATATAATTTATCACTGAACAAAGCCAAAGTAGCAAATGAAAATTATAAAGTAATGAGTGTTAAACAGGTTTGCATAGAAATAAGGTGTTTCACATCTGTAAGATTTTTGAGTTTGTTTATAACATGTCAAGAAATATTCTCTTGTTGGAATCATAATATTCTAGTTTCACCAAAAATTTTAAATCAAGAAGTTGTATTTAGTCATATAAATTTTTCAATGAAAACTTCATGGACAAGGCTAAATGTTTGATTTTTATAGGAGTTGAAATTTTAGCTGTGAATCCATATTATTTAATTTATGTGACTACACTATTGCTGTTTTCAGATACACCAGAAGAGGGCCTCAGATCTCATTACAAATGGTTGTGAGCCACCATGTGGTTGCTGGGAATTGAACTCAGGACCTCTGGAAGAGCAAGCAGTGCTCTTAACCACTAAGCCTTCTCTCCAGCACCACATTATTTAATTTTTACAGTAGTTGAAAATATAACTGTGAACTCAAATCAAAATAATGGAATAGTTGTCAGAGCTAATAAATGGAATATAAAAGTGATTACGAAATGCAATTATGCCTCCATAGCTCAAAGAATATTGATGTCTTAAAATTATTGTTTTGAACCATCCACACCTACTTATAAAGTAAAATATATTTCAAATACTGCTCTACTGATTTTTTGAAGTCTTCAAATTGCTAAAGACAACAAATATATATATATATGTATAATATATATGCATATACATGTATATATAATATATTTGCTGTATATTATATACATAATAAATAATATATAGTGTACACATATATTATTATATTATAAATAATATATAATTATATATAATATATAATTATATAATACATATATAATATGTGTGTGTGTATATACATATATATCTATATTAGATTTACTTTATTTTATTTTATGTGTCTTTGTGTTTTTCCTGTATTTATGTATACATACCGTGTGCATGCTTGGCTCCTGGGGAGGTGATAAAAGAGAGTCATGTCTCCTACGATGAGAGTTACAGAGTGTTACGGGATACCATGATGTTTCTGTGAACTACAGCTAGATCCACTGCAGGAATACCAAGTACTCTTAACCACTGAGTCATTCCTTGAGCAACTAGATAGTTCTTTTTTTTTTTTTAATTTTTTTCGATATATTTTTTATATAGATTTCAAATGATTTCCCCTTTCCTAGCCCACCCACTCCCAGAAAGTCCCGTAAGCCCCCTTCTCTCCCCCTGTCCTCCCACCCACCCCTTCCCACTTCCCCGGTCTGGTTTTGCTGAATACTGCTTCACTGAGTCTTTCCAGAACAGGGGGCCACTCTTCCTTTCTTCTTGTACCTCATTTGATGTGTGGATTATGTTTTGGGTATTCCAGTTTTCTAGGTTAATATCCACTTATTAGTGAGTGCATACCAAGATTCACCTTTTGAGTCAGGGTTACCTCACTTAGTATGATGTTCTCTAGCTCCATCCATTTGCCTAAGAATTTCATGAATTCATTGTTTCTAATGGCTGAATAGTACTCCATTGTGTAGATATACCACATTTTTTGCATCCACTCTTCTGTTGAGGGATACCTGGGTTCTTTCCAGCATCTGGTAATTATAAATGGGGCTGCTATGAACATAGCAGAGCATGTATCCTTATTACATGGTGGGGAATCCTCTGGGTATATGCCCAGGAGTGGTATAGCAGGATCTTCTGGAAGTGTGGTGCCCAGTTTTCGGAGGAACCGCCAGACTGATTTCCAGAGTGGTTGTATCAATTTGCAACCCCACCAGCAGTGGAGGAGTGTTCCTCTTTCTCTACACCCTCTCCAACACCTGCTATCTCCTGAATTTTTAATCTTAGCCATTCTGATTGGTGTAAGGTGAAATCTCAGGGTTGTTTTGATTTGCATTTCCCTAATGACTAATGAAGTTGAGCATTTTTTAAGATGCTTCTCTGCCATCCGAAGTTCTTCAGGAGAGAATTCTTTGTTTAACTCTGTACCCCATTTTTTAATACGGTTGTTTGGTTTTCTGGAGTCTAACTTCTTGAGTTCTTTATATATATTGGATATTAGCCCTCTATCTGATATAGGATTGGTGAAGATCTTTTCCCAATTTGTTGGTTGCCGATTTGTCCTCTTGATGGTGTCCTTTGCCTTACAAAAACTTTGTAATTTTATGAGGTCCCATTTGTCAATTCTTGATCTTAGAGCATATGCTATTGGTGTTCTGTTCAGAAACTTTCTCCCTATACCGATGTCCTCAAGGGTCTTCCCCAGTTTCTTTTCTATTAGCTTCAGCGTGTCTGGCTTTATGTGGAGGTTCTTGATCCATTTGGATTTGAGCTTAGTACAAGGAGACAAGGATGGATCAATTCCCATTCTTCTGCATACTGACCTCCAGTTGAACCAGCACCATTTGTTGAAAAGGCTATCTTTTTTCCATTGGATGTTTTCAGCCCCTTTGTGGAGGATCAAGTGGCCATAGGTGTGTGGGTTCATTTCTGGATCTTCAATCCTGTTCCATTGATCTGCCTGCCGGTCACTGTACCAATACCATGCAATTTTTAACACTATTGCTCTGTAGTATTGCTTGAGGTCAGGGATACTGATTTGCCCAGAATTTCTTTTGGTGCTGAGAATAGTTTTAGCTATCCTGGGTTTTTTGTTATTCCAGATGAATTTGAGAATTGCTCTTTCTAACTCTGTGAAGAACAAAAAATTCTCACCTGAAGAACTTCGGATGGCAGAGAAACACCTTAAAAAATGCTCAACTTCATTAGTCATTAGGGAAATGCAAATCAAAACAACCCTGAGATTTCACCTTACACCAGTCAGAATGGCTAAGATTAAAAATTCAGGAGACAGCAGGTGTTGGAGAGGATGTGGAGAAAGAGGAACACTCCTCCACTGCTGGTGGGGTTGCAAATTGGTACAACCACTCTGGAAATCAGTCTGGCGGTTCCTCTGAAAACTGGGCACCACACTTCCAGAAGATCCTGCTATACCACTCCTGGGCATATACCCAGAGGATTCCCCACCATGTAACAAGGATACATGCTCTACTATGTTCATAGCAGCCCTATTTATAATTGCCAGATGCTGGAAAGAACCCAGGTATCCCTCAACAGAAGAGTGGATGCAAAAAATGTGATATATCTACACAATGGAGTTCTCTTCAGCCATTAGAAACAATGAATTCATGAAATTCTTAGGCAAATGGATGGAGCTAGAGAACATCATACTAAGTGAGGTAACCCAGACTCAAAAGGTGAATCATGGTATGCACTCACTAATAAGTGGATATTAACCTAGAAAACTGGAATACCCAAAACATAATCCACACATCAAATGAGGTACAAGAAGAACGGAGGAGAGAATTCTTTGTTTAACTCTGTACCCCATTTTTTAATAGGGTTGTTTGGTTTTCTGGAGTCTAACTTCTTGAGTTCTTTATATATATTGGATATTAGCCCTCTATCTGATGTAGGATTGGTGAAGATCTTTTCCCAATTTGTTGGTTGCCGATTTGTCCTCTTGATGGTGTCCTTTGCCTTACAGAAACTTTGTAATTTTATGAGGTCCCATTTGTCAATTCTTGCTCTTAGAGCATACGCTATTAGTGTTCTGTTCAGAATCTTTCTCCCTGTACCGATGTCCTCAAGGGTCTTATCTCAAAATGTACAGCTTCACATGGAACAATTAAAAAAATTTTAATAAGTAGGGTGTTACTTTCTCATTACTCTTTACATTTAGTTTACCATGATTTCACATTTGCTTTTCATTATTAACATAAAATTTTATTATTTAAAAAATTGTCATCATTGTCCATTGGCATGGAGTATTTATTCCACATTCCTTCAAATTTAAAGTATAAAGGGCTGTTCAGTGTAATATAAGTTTTATTCAGAAAATGCCTGTATGTTTAAATATTATATTCTAACATCGTTTTCTTTATGAAATAGATATATAGGATATTGCCTATTTAAAATGTATTTTCTAACTATTTACACAAAATAAAAATTAAATTGTCTCTCTTCTTTATAGATGTTTACACTGAAGCAAATTACTCAATCACTTATGTCTTCACATATCAAAGGTAGATTTTCCAGATGCTATCCCATACAATTTTTATGAGGACAATTATATAAATTTTTCTAATTGTTTATTTTCCAGCTGTTTCACTTTAAATTTTCTGCAGCAATTACATTGCTTACCACAAATATATATTTTTCTTCTTTCCCGTATTTATTCATTTTATTTTTTATACATATTTTAAACTAGTGCTATAAGTTTCAAAACATTCAAAATTGTTATTATAGCCATCTATGTTCAAATACATAATCATTTTTTTCTTGAAGTAGTTTTCTAATGAAGCATGAACATCGCTCAGACAGATGTATTTTGTTGTATGGAATAGATATATTCTATTCCCAATTATCTCTGGTTCTTTTGCTATAAATTGGTCATCTACTTTGACAAATAATATTGCAACATTTAGACAAATTTTGTCTTCCTCCATATGTGTGTTATTTCATTTGATTTATTAGAGAAATCTATTGTCATATAGATCTACAGATCAAATATTATACACATATTTCAGGGACAAATTGTGCTTTGTCTTGTATATAATTATTTTAATAACTAATAAATTTCATTAATTCATATTTAATACTGTTGTATGCACTTAATGTTAGCCAATTTGGCTTTCAGATTTCATCACGCAGCTTTTTCAAGCTTGTTATCAAGGATAGCTATGGAAAGAAATCAGTATTTGATTCTTTATGCTCTGAAATGAATTAAGTGAAATAAAATGCTTACAATTTGTACTTAACTTTGTTATAAGGTTTTCAGAATCAGGCATATTTTAGAGAAGAATAATGTTAATGCTTTAATTTCTTCTTTTTTTTCCTATTACCTATTTTAATGCAGTTTTGATTGCCTGAAAGGAATTTAAACTTCCTCTAAAATCCATATATTGAAAAACTAAAACTTACAATAGTGTTATTTGATTCCCTTTTACAAAGTTTTCTATCTTCAGTTACAGTATCACTATCATTTTAGTGTTGGAGATACTAATCTACAATACTAAGTAAGACAATAATCTCCACATCACTGTGAATTCTTAAGCCATATCATAATGTGAGGTTGAGGTTGTTACTTAGACAACCAGTTAAATTTTGGGAGGAAGGTATTGTCATTGTCTCAGAGTTTTCTAAGAAAGATATGGTTCTCTTTCGTCACTTCTACAAAAGCACAGGTTCACATTTTCCCTTGAGTGTATTTGAACTTTTATTAGCCACAAGAAAGGTTCATAACTAAGAATTAGAATCTCACCTTTTCCCTGAATCTTGTGGGATATTTAGTAGTAGTCAAAGGGATTGATAAGAAAATGAAATATGTTGCCTGGGTTCCTCTTTGGAATTTTATTTGCATTTTGCAAATTCTAATGTGATTTTGTTTCTTAGGCTATATGATTTTTGTAAAGAACCTTGTCCATAAAAGCTATATTTTTCTTGTGTTTCTTACCATTCCCTAAAAAGTCTTTTACTTTATGTGCATTCATCTAATCAACATAATTATGCTTCTATATTCTGATGTCCTGAATGAAGCCAAAATAATAGAAATTTAAATATTATTCCAAAATTGCCTACTTTCTCCCAAATTTCACTTCAATATTTTTTGTTACACTGAAATGAAATTATAAGTATTTTTTTCCAAAGTATTTATGTTCCTTGATATTTCAGTGTTGCCACTAACTACCCATTGGATTTTTTTCAATGCAATAGGTAAGGTGAAATCAACTAATTTATTTCTTGCTGTACTTAGTGAGAGTTATGATAACTGTCATTTTTAACTATTTTTTTAATATTTTTTATTTTCAATATCTAGACAAGGAAAGTTATCTAAAAATCTACAATACTGAAAAAATACAAATTATAAAGTTATTCTCAAATATGGTTTATAATATTAATTCATCAATAGAAGGATGTTTCAGTGAGGAAAAACTTAGAACAATGTGAATTCTAGAAATAATTTTATAATCTAAGAAAATGTTTTAGCACACTCTAGTGGCAAAATTTGTGATTTAGTCTAAAATATAATTTTTCTGCTTAGAAAAGCTAAATGTGTTACACATACAATTTATCTTAGAATAACCAGATATCAGTACTGTAAAATAAATTATAATATGCTCTAAATATTTCTAATTTATAACATGCTATTATTTTCTATATATTCATATGGGCTTTTGCTACTATGTAATAATGTCCTAAAACATATTTAACAATTTTATTGTCTAAAATAATATGACATGAATTGAATTGATTGGTTTTAAAATAATGATATGGAAGTAACACTAAATGCTGATATTTTTTGTTTGAATGAAATCGCTGAATATACTATTTTCTTAAGTCAGAAGTTATTACATTGCAGTTTAGCTACATAAGTTTTCAAGGTTGTCCAAATAGTGAAATTTAATATAGTTCTACTGCCAGGCAGTGGTGGCACACCCCTTTAATCCCAGTACTTAGGAGGCAGAAGCAGGTGGATTTCCATGTTCGAGGATAACCTGGTCTACAGAGTGAGTTCCAGGGCAGTGAGTACTATATAGAGAAATCCTGTCTGGATAAAAACAAACAAACAAAAATAGCTATGAGTTATTCAGGTCTATGACATATCAATACAGTTTTTTTTTTTGAAAAATAATGCATTTGCCATACAAAACAGTAAAGGTTTAGGTAATAGACATACTAATTATTCTGAGTTATCACAGACACATAAATGATAGAATATATCATATTATTCTTCTCATTGTTTGATTTCTGTTACTCTAATAAAACATTTTGACTAACATAGAAGAGGAAACAAATATTTGGCTTTTATTTCTGTCTTATAGTCTATCTTTGGACAAAAATAAGGGCTAGAATTGAAGCAGAAGCTCAAAGGCAGAAAAGAAACCTTATAGCAGCAGGGCTGACCAGCTTATTCATAGGCTCATGCTTAGCTAGCGTTAGAACATGGCCCAAAAAGACCTTCTCGGGGGATGATGTACATAGCATTTACTTGTACATTGCAGGATATACCGTTTTAAATAGTATCTTGAAATAGCCAGTTTGTGGACAGATGGAAAACAGCATTTATAGTATAGAATTAGGTACTTATTTCAGGTGAACAGAATATATACAAATGCTTGTTTTTTGTAAAGTTAGTATTTTACCTAGAGCAATGTGATTTGAAAAAGATTTTTGTTTGAATTTTATTATTTTAGAATTTCCTTTAAATTGAAAACAGGATGTTTTTTTTTGTTTGTTTCTTTGTTATTGTTTGCTTCCCACTTCAACTAAGGCCAGCCCTCATTTACAAGATTCTGGTTTGAAATATCAGGTAGCGTCAAGGTAGAATGATTTTATTGCTCAAAAAAGATATATGATTTTAATCTTCACAAAATTTAAGGTATCAAGATTCTGGTTTTATGGCAATAATCTTTCTCCTAAGATTTCTCTATTTGATCCATTTTTCCTAGTGAAAGCAACAGCTTCTTGTTCTCTTCAGCAAAGATAAAAATGCTTTCCCAACCTTAAAGTGCTTATCTTCTCCTCAAGATAAACTTTTCACTGATTATAGATTATTTCAAGCTCTGTTCTTTGTTTACAATAAATTACTTGCTAAATCTAAACGTCAATAGTGAGCTCCTGTGACTTAGAACTAAAATCTCATTAATTTATTTCCTGGAGCTGTGTTCCTAGGATCTCTTAAATGGAGGGCAAGATAATAATCTGTGGTGATTAGGGAGTACCCTTTGAATACAGGAAAACCTAACAAGATTAAATAATAGAAAATTGAATATCATTTAGAAAATGGCTTTGACAGCCTAAGTCCTTACTGTGATGCTGAAAGGTGAAAGAAATAAGTAGGAAAAATATACTCTAGTTATCCTTAATGTACATCAGATTGATGTCCAAAAACCAAATAAACATTTAGTTTATTGAATTTCCTGCAACAAGAATGTATGCCCTCAGGCACTTCTTCAAATAATCTTTAGTAGCTATATAAGGTCAGCAGAGCTGAAATTAATGTGGATTCAATCACATTTAAAAGTTTCAGGCAAAGTATGACAGATTCCAAAAGGATGTTTTCTACTTTATTATTTTACCTTTACTATACTGATAAGTATGGAAGATGAGATTCTTGGGATATGGTGATATGAATATGAAATAAGCCTGTAGATTTATTTTCGAAAACTAAGTCTCCTAAATGGTTTTCTAGTTTTTGCTTTCCAAAAACATGGTGTAAAGATAAATTTAGAAAAAATTAAAACCCCTCATCTACTACAACACTCCCTTCTCTACAACTAATATTGGATAATGAGTCAGAAGTCCTTGCTGAGATTTGAGTGTACTGATGGGGTAGAAAGAAAGATGATAAATGGTTGATAAAAGGCTTGTTTTAGGTTTGTTGGGCTTGTAGAAAGAAGAAAACAATGAATCCAACAAATTTAACGAAGTTGGAAAATAAATTCACTCTTCAGGTTTCATCTTAAGGATAATTTAATCAGTCACAAATGAAATAGTCACATTTATCTAAAAGACTTTTGTTATTTCAGCTCAAAATGTCTAAAAATTAAAGTTCATTTGCTCTTTTCAAAATGATTCACTTGTTTATTGCTATCTTAAAAAAATAGAGTGCTAGTTTAGGAATTGTGAACTGTCCAACATTGACATTATGAGAAGACGAACCTTCACCACTGAACCATCAATGCGAAATGCAAGCGCAAAAAACTTACCAACAGAAACCAAGGCTACTTGGCATCATCAGAACCTAGTTCTCCCATCACAGTAAGTCCTGGATACCCAAACACACCAGAAAAGCAAGATTTGGATTTAAAATCACATCTCATGGTGCTGATAGAGGATTTTAAGAAGGACATAAATAACTCCCTTAAAGAAATATAGAAGAACAAAAGTAAACAGATAGAGGCCCTTAAAAAGGAAACACAAAGTCCCTTAAAGAATTACAAGAAAAAAACCAAAGAGGTGAAAGAAATAAACAAAACCATCCAGGATCTAAAAATGAAAATAGAAACAATAAGGAAATCATAAGAGAGACAACTCTGGAGCTAGAAAACTTAGGAAAGAGATCAGGGGTCATAGGTGCAAGCATCACCAACAGAATACAAGAGATAGAAGATAGAATCTCCACTAGAGAACTCCTACAGCTGATAAACAACTTCAGCAAAGTGGCAGGTTATATAATCAACACAAGCAAATCAGTAACCTTCCTATACTCAAAGGATAAGCAGGCTGAGAAAGAAATTAGGGAGATGATACCCTTCACAATAGCCACAAACAGTATAAAGTACCTTGGGGTGAAAGATCTGTAAGACAAGAACTTCAAGACTATGAAGAAGGAAATGGAAGAAGACCTCAAAAAAATGGAAAAACCTCCCATGCTCATGGATCGGCAGGATTAATATAGTTAAAATGGCAATTTTGCTAAAAGCAATATACAGATTCAACGCAATACCCATCAAAATCTCAACTCAATTCTTCACAGAGTTAGAAAGAGCAATCCTCAAATTCATCTGGAATAACAAAAAACCCAGGACAGCTAAAACTATTCTCCACAATAAAAGAAATTCTGGGGGTATCAGTATCCCTGACCTCAAGCAATACTACAGAGCAATAGTGTTAAAAACTGCATGGTATTGGTACAGTGACAGGCAGGAGGATCAATGGAACAGGATTGAAGAACCAGAAATGAACCCACACATCTATGGCCACTTGATCCTCGACAAAGGGGCAGAAAACATCCAATGGAAAAAAGCCTTTTCAACAAATGGTGCTGGTTCTGCTGGAGGTCAGCATGCAGAAGAATGGGAATTGATCCATCCTTGTCTCCTTGTACTAAGCTCAACTCCAAATGGATCAAGGACCTCCACATAAAGCCAGACACTCTGAAGCTAATAGAAAAGAAACTGGGGAAGACCCTTGAGGACATCAGTACAGGGGGAAAGTTCCTGAACAGAACACCAATAGCTTATGCTCTAAGATCAAGAATTGACAAATGGGACCTCATAAAATTACAAAGTTTCTGTATGGCAAAGGACACCATCAAAAGGGCAAATCGGCAACCAACAAATTGGGAAAAGATCTTCACCAACCCTACATCAGATAGAGGGCTAGTATCCAATATATATAAAGAACTCAAGAAGTTAGACTCCAGAAAACCAAATAACCCTATTAAAAAATGGAGTCCAGAGTTAAACAAAGAATTTTCACCTGAAGAACTTCGGATGGCAGAGAAGCAGCTTAAAAAATGCTCAACTTCATTAGTCATTAGGGAAATGCAAATCAAAATAACCCTGAGATTTCACCGTACACCAGTCAGAATGGCTAAGATTAAAAATTCAGGAGACAGCAGATGTTGGCGAGGATGTGGAGAAAGAGGAACAGTCCTCCACTGCTGGTGGGGTTGCAAATTGGTACAACGACTCTGGAAATCAGTCTGGCGGTTCCTCTGAAAACTGGGCACCTCACTTCCAGAAGATCCTCCTATACCACTCCTGGGCATATACCCAGAGGATTCCCCAACATGTTATGAGGATACATGCTCCACTATGTTCATAGCAGCCCTATTTATAATAGCCAGAAGCTGGAAAGAACCCAGGTATCCCTCAACAGAAGAGTGGATGCAAAAAATGTGGTATATCTACACAATGGAGTTCTCTTCAGCCATTAGAAACAATGAATTCATGAAATTCTTAGGCAAATGGATGGAGCTGGAGAATATCATACTAAGTGAGGTAACCCAGACCCAAAAGATGAATCATGGTATGTACTCACTAATAAGTGGATATTAACCTAGAAAACTGGAATACCAAGTTTTATCCACACATCAAATGAGGTACAAGAAGAAGGGAGGAGTGGCCCCTTGTTCTGGAAAGACTCAGTGAAGTAGTATAGGGCAAAACCAGAACAGGGAAGTGGGAAGGGTTGGGTGGGAAAATAGGGGGAGGGAAGGCGGCTGATGGGACTTTCAGGGAGTGGGGGTCTAGAAAAGGGGAAATAATTTGAAATGTAAATAAAAATATATCTAATAAAAAAATAGTTGAAAAAAAAGAATCTCAGGTGCAGAAGATATAGAGAACACTGACACAGCAGTCAAAGAAAATGCAAAATGCAAAAAAACTGCTAACCAGGGGTTTGCACCCCTGCAACAGCAGCCTTCAGAAGATGAAATTTATAGCACTACCATTAATGCTCTATGTTGCTTACCACCGTGGGCATTACATAACTTCTTCCATTTTATCTGGAGCACTACATAGACTGTCCCTCAGTTGGTTTCTCCTTGTCCAAGCCCCTCATTCAGGCTCCACCTCTTATAGTTTTGTGGCCGTGGAGAACTGGGTATATATACCCAGTGGAAGGCTGAGAATGGAAAAGAAAGGATGGTCAGGAAAGAGAAGAATGAAGCCAAGACAAAGGTTCTGATTGAGGCTCAATGTTTAATATCTTAATTCTGAAATATATAGGAGGAAACCCTGAGACCAGTTCTTTGTTCTGGCTGAGTTCTGTCTCTTTGTTTAAGCTATATTGAATTGCAAAGTAAGATCAGTAGGCAGTTAACTTCTCAAGGCTTGGGCAGGGAAATATAAATGTGGAGAGGCCAGAAGCAGGCTCCATCAAGGTTGGAAAAACCTTCTAGGATTTTGCCCCCTCAAGGCTAGAGGAAAGAGCACACAAAACATCCAGGAAATCCAGGACACAATGAGAAGACCAAATTTAAGGATAGTAGATATGGAAGAGAGCAGATTCCCAATTTAAAAGGGTGCTTCTCAGTCATTCGAAGTTCTTCAGGTGAAAATTCTTTGTTTAGCTCTGTACCCCATTTTTAATAGGGTTATTCGGTTCTCTGGAGTCTAACTTCTTAAGTTCTTTGTATATATTGGATATTAGCCCTCTATCAGATATAGGGTTGGTGTAGATCTTTTTCCAATGTGTTGGTTGCCATTTTGTCCTTTTGACAGTGTCCTTTGACATACAGAAACTTTGTAATTTTATGAGGTCCCATTTGTCAGTTCTTGATCTTAGAGCATAAGCTATTGGTGTTCTGTTCAGGAACTTTTCCCTTGTGCCCATGTCCTCAAGGGTCAACCCTGAGATTTTACCTCACATCAGTCAGAATGGCTAAGATTAAAAACTTAGGAGACAGCAGGTGTTGGCAAGGATGTGGAGAAAGAGGAACACTCCTCTACTGCTGGTGGGGTTGCAAGTTGGTACAACCACTCTGGAAACCAGTCTGGCGTTTCCTCAGAAAACTGGGCATGACACTTCAGGATGACCCTGCTATACCACTACTGGGCATATACCCAGAGGATTCCCTGGCATGCAATAAGGACACATGCTCCACTATGTTCATAGCAGCCTTATTTATAATAGCCAGGAGCTGCAAAGAACCCAGATGTCTCTCAATGGAGGAATGGATACAAAAATATGTGGTATATTTACACAATGGAATACTACTCAGCAATTAAAAACAATGAATCCATGAAATTCTTAAGCAAATGGTTGGAACTCGAAAATATCATCCTAAGTTATGTAACCCAATCACAAAAGAACACACATGGAATGCAATCACTGCTAAGTGGATATTAGCACAGAAACTCTGAATACCCAAGGCACAACTCACATATCAAATTTTTCCCAAAAAGACGGAAGGAGAGTGCCCTGGTCCTGGAAAGACTTGATCCAGCATTGTAGTGGAGTATCAGCACAGGGAAGTGGTAGAGGGTTGATTGGGGAACTGGTTGAGGGAAGAGAGCTTATGGGACTTATGGGGAGGGGGGAACAGGGAAAGGGAAAATCATATGAAATGTAAACAAAGATTATAGAAAATAAAAAAGCCAGTAAATATCTTCAACAAAATTATAGAAGAAAATGTCCCTAACTTAAAGAAAGAGATGCCCATGAACATATATGAAGCCTACAGAACACCAAATAGATCGGATTGGAAAAGAAATTCCTACTGTCACATAATAATCAAAACACCAAATGTACAAAACAAGAAAAAATATTAAAAGTAGTGAGGGAAAAAGGCCAAGTAACATATAAAGGCAGACCTATCAGAATGACACCAGACTTCTACTATAGACTATAAAAGTCAGAAGATCCTGAGCAGATGTCATACAGACCCTAAGAGAACATAAATGTCAGCCAGGTTACTATACCCCACAAAACTCAATATTAGATATTCCATGACAAAACCAAATTTATACAATATTTTTCCACAAATCCAGCCCTTCAAAGGATAATAAATGGAAAACTCCAACACAAGGAGAAAACCTTACCCTAAAAAAAGCAAGAAAATAATCATCATTTTACAAACCAAAAAGAAGATAGCCGCATAAACATAATTCCACCTCTAATAACAAAAATAACAGGAATTAACAAGCACCTTTCTTTAATATCTCTTAATATCAATGGACTTAATTCCCCAATAAAAGACATAGACTAAGAGACTGGATATGTAAATAAGACCCAATATCTTGCTGCATACAGAAAACCTACCTCAGTGACAAAGGCAGATACTACCTCAGAGTAAAAGGCAGGAAAACAATTTTCCAAGGAAATGGGCCCAAGAAAAAGCTAGAGTCTAATACCAAATAAAACTGACTTTCAACCTAAAGTTATCAAAAAAGATAAGCATTTGACAGTATCCACCACCTCTTCATGATAAAAGTCTTGCAAAGATCAGGAATTCAAGGCCCATACCTAAACATAGTAAAAGCAACAGACAGTTTTCTGTTGTTTCTGTTGTTGAAGTCCAGCTGTTTTTTTTTTTTTTTTTTATGTTTTACAAAAGAAATCTTAAATTTTATTAGGTCCTTTTTTATTAGATAAATTCTTTATTTACAGTTCAAATGTTGTCTCCTTTCCTGGTCCCCCCACCTGAAAATCCCCTAACCCATCCCTGCTCCCCCTGCTCACAAATCTACCCACTCCTGCTTCCCTGTCCTGACATTCTCCTATATTGAGGCATTTAGCCTTCTCAGGTCCAAGGGCCTCTCCTCCCTTTGATGTCCAACAAAGCCATCCTCTGCTACATATACAGCTGGGGCCATGGGTAACTCCATGTGTACTCTTTGGTTGATGGTTTAGTCCCTGGGAGCTCTGGGAGTACAGGGTAACTCATATTGTTGTTCCTCCTATGGGGCTGCAAACCCCTTCAGCTCCTTAGGTCCTTTCTCTACCTCCTCCATTGGGAACCCTGTGCTCAGTTCAATGGTTGGCTGAGAGTGTCCCCCTCTGTATTTGTGATGCACTGGCTTTAATCCTTGGTGATCTGTTAAGACACAAGGGGTTATTTCAGTCTTCTGATATTAGTACAGGCTTGCTTCATGATCAAATATATGGTCAATTTTGGAGTAGGTTCCATGAGGTGCTGAGAAAAAAGTGTATTCTTTTGTGTTTGAATGAAATGTTCTATAGATATCTGTTAGTTCCATTTGATTCACAAAGTCTGTTTGTTTCAGTATTTCTCTGTTTAGTTTCTGTTTTGATGACCTGTGCTTTGGTGAGAGTAGAGTATTGAAACCCAATAGTACATATGTTGGGTTTGATATGTGATTTAAGGTTTAGTAATGTTTCTTTTACTAATGTGTTACCCTTGCATTTGGAGCATAGATGTTCAGAATTAAGATGTTGTCTCAGTGAATTTCTCTTTCATGAATATGAAGTGTCCTTTCCCATCTCTTTTGATTACTTTAGGTTTTAAGTCAATTTTATTAGACATTAGAATGGCTACTCTGGCTTGCTCCTTGGGTCCTATTGCTTGGAGAACTCTTGTCCAGCCTTTTACTCTAAAATAGTACCTTGTTTTTTTGCAGAGAAAAGTGGATCCTGTTTTTCAATATACTCTGTTATCCTTTTAAAAAACTGGGGAATTGAGCCCATTGATGTTGAATAATATTACTAACCAATGATTTTTAATTCTTGTTATTTTGATGTTGATGATGGTAGTGTGTGTGTTTGTGTGTGTGTGTGTGTGTGTGTGTGTGTGTATGTGTTTCTCTTTTTGTTTGGTGGTGTGAAATTATTAATTTCTTGGGTGTTTTCTTGGGTGTACTTACCCTTCATGTATTGGAGGTTTCCTTCTCCTATTCTCTGTAGGGCTGGATTAGTAGAATGATATTGTTTGGTTTTGTTGTGGAATATTTACTCCATCTATAGTCATTGATATTTTTCTGGGTATAGCAGTATGAGATGATATTTGTGGTGTCTTGGGGGCTGTAAGACATTTGTGCAAGACTCTCTGTTGAGAAGTCAGGCATAATTCTCATAGATCTACCTTTATGTGTTACTTAGCCTTTTTTTCCTTTGCATCTTTTAATATTCTTTCTTTGTTCTGTAAATTTAGTGTTTTGATTTACTGCCCTTTACACACTTGGGAGATTATGTTACATAGGCATAGCTTTTTAACCGCCAAATATCATATTGTGTATGGCAGAGGAATTTTACTCTAGCAACATTGCTGTTCTGGCAAGGGACTCCATCCAAAGACATTCCAGTTCTGTGGGATCCAGCTGGAGTACAGACATGCCACACACCTTTAATCCCACTAGCAAGAATAAAGACACTCCTTTAGTATAAACCTTTAATTCTAAACAATGACATCTACTTGAAGGACAGTTGAAGTGATGAATCAGATAAAGATTTGACAGAATGAGTCAGAGATAGGATACACCCCACTCACTCAAGAACAGAACAGGAAATAAAGGACTTAAGAGACCAGCACAGAAACAGAGAGAGGGAGAGGGGGAGAGAGGGAGAGAGAGAGAGAGGGAGAGAGAGAGAGAGAGAGAGAGAGAGAGAGAGAGAGAGAGAGAGAGAGAGAGAGAGAGAGAGAGAGAGAGAGAGAGAGAACAGTTTTACTGAAACAGGCTGTAGGTGAAGACAACAGACAGTACTAACTAGAGAATAAGAAGGAGCCAAAGATTAGAACAGATTGCTAAAGTTATGATGAGGCCAAGTAGAGCAATCAGTCAGAAGCTAGAAACCAGTTTATATCAATCAGTTTGGAAAGATTATTCCAGAACTGCTGATTTGAAGCCACCAATCAAGAGTTTAGTAAGAACTAGAAAAAGTGAGCTTATTCAGCAGTAAGCTTGTGAGTTGATATTTTACATCTGGTAAATAAATAGTGGTTTTACAATATACAAATAATTTAAAACTAGGTAGCTTCAAATATTTTTTGCTTACAGATATGACTTATCAAGTGCCTTAGTTTGCTCTCTGTTACCTTGACCAAAACCAACTTGGGGAGGAAAGAATTTGTCTTATATTTTCCTGTCACAGGCCATCAGTGAAAGAAATCAGGGAAGGAACTCAACCAGACATTTGGAGTCAGGAACTGAAGCACAGACCTTGGAGGAATGGTTGACCTGACCTGTGATAGAATTTATGATGACTGGCCCAGGGATTGCACAACCTACAATGGGCATGGCCCTCTCACAGGGATTATTTTTTTTTTAATTTTTTTATTCGATATAATTTATTTACATTTCAAATGATTTCCCCTTTTCTAGCCCCCCCCACTCTCCGAAAGTCCCGTAAGCCCCCTTCTCTTCCCCTGTCCTCCCTCCCACCCCTTCCCACTTCCCAGTTCTGGTTTTGCCGAATACTGTTTCACTGAGTCTTTCCAGAACCAGGGGCCACTCCTCCTTTCTTCTTGTATCTCATTTGATGTGTGGATTATGTTTTGAGTATTCCAGTTTTCTAGGTTAATATCCACTTATTAGTGAGTGCATACCATGATTCACCTTTTGAGCCTGGGTTACCTCACTTAGTATGATGTTCTCTAGCTCCATCCATTTGCCTAAGAATTTCATGAATTCATTGTTTCTAATGGCTGAATAGTACTCATTGTGTAGATATACCACATTTTTTGCATCCACTCTTCTGTTGAGGGATACCTGGGTCCTTTCCAGCATCTGGCAATTATAAATAGGGCTGCTATGAACATAGTAGAGCATGTATCCTTATTACATGGTGGGGAATCCTCTGGATATATGCCCAGGAGTCTCACAGGGATTATTAATCAAGAAAATGCTCCACAGGCTACCTAGGACAATGAGATGGAGGCATTTTCTCAAATGAGTTTCCCTCTTCCCAGATGATCCTAGCTTATGTCAAATTAACAAAAATCTAACCATCATACTAATACTACATCCTCGTTCACATGAAAGAAAAATTTGGTGTTCCATTTGTCTGCAAATGCTAGTAATTTATAAATACAACTACTACAATTTAAAATTACTGTTTTGATTTAATATCTGCTCCTTGGGGGATTTAATGACTTGGTAATTGAGCCTTAGCCATGAAATTAATTGATATCCTCTCCCAGTCTAATGTTACCCTTATAGAAAATTCAGCAGCTGTATTTATGTGATGTGACTATTTTGTTGCTCAAACATAGTTCCTACAAGTGACAAAATTAAGTGAATACAAAATGAAGTTTAGTTTTATGACAAAGTTCCTTGATTTCTTAACAAGAATGGTTTTGCTGTTTTTCTTTTAATCAGTTGTTATATTATTTAGGAGTCTTCTTTGTTTTGTCGTTGTTTGTTATTATTTTATTTTAATTCGTTTATTTACTATACACACTAATGAATTTTGTTTGTTTGATTGTTTGTTTTGAGACAGTTTCTCTCTGTAGAGCAGGCTAGCTTTGAATTTAGGGATCTGATTGCTCCTGCCACCTGAGTTCTGGGATTATAGGTGTGTGCCACCACTTCTCAGCAAAATGAGGGATTTAAAATAATATTTTCATACACATGCATCATGTACTTGGCTCATGTTCAGTCCTATTACTCTTTCTTAGTCTCTTCTTTCTTCTAGATAGTTATCTTTTCTTTTACATCATAACAAAGTCAGAAAACAAAAAGACATCTGAATCTTACAAATATAATTTATACTTTAAGTAGTCACAAATAGAAATGTAGATAAATATTATATTTATAATTTTGAAGTTATAGTGGTTAATATATAATATGAGAAGGATAAACTCTTACCAAAGTATAAACATATCTACATGGAATTAAAATCTAAATGCAAATAAAATCCCATAATACTGACAATGTAGAAACAAAAATTAAATAAAGTTCAAGAAGATGGTAATAGTGTTGCTCCAAGTTTTACAGGGAAGAAAAGTTAGTTTCTTTACATGTGTAGCTTTAGTAGATGATCCAACATCTATGTACCTTATATAAGCAGCACTAATTGGGCCCAATGGGCTTAAACACAGTACACAGAGGATATGAACCTTCTTCTACCCTCTGCATAAAAAATGCATGCATGTTGTATACATACCTACATGCAGACAAACATGGAAATAAAATAAATAACCTAAAATACAATTAAAACAGAGTGCATGAGATTGGGATGGAAAAGTGATGGGACAGATAGGGGATAAAATGGAGTGGACTGGATCAGAACATATTATATGTACATATAAAATTCTAAATATAAAATTAGAAAAGAATACAATCTTAGCAGAGTTTTGTAGCAAATACCTGTAATTCAAGCATTCAAGAAACTGAGGTATGGTAGCAATAAGTTCTGTCAATTGTGGAAAATCAAAAAAGGATGAGGAGGGTGGGAGAGGAGAAGGGAGCAATATTAAAATGAGCAGAGCAATTTATAGAAAAAATATGAAATTTATCTTTTGAACTTGGTCAGCTTTATAGAGATATGAAGAAAATAGTGTGTTTAATGAGCTAGAGAATGGAGTATTATAATCATTGTTTAATGCATATAAATTTGCTTTGGAAAAAATCTGAAAACTGAAGATTAATATAGGTTGTTTCAGAAGAATATGAATAGTCTTAATTTCCTTTGTGTCCAAAATTGTTAAACTGATAAATTTTATGTTATGTGTGTATTCTACCACAAAAAATGGTAAAATAATGATAATGTGGAAAGGTTAGAAGGAAATGGCAAAATCCAAATTGTTCAACTGCAATATTTTTTGTTTGTTTGTTTTATTTTGAGATCGGAACTTTCTAAGTAACTCTGACTGTCCTGGAATTCACTATGTAAGCTAGGCTGAGCTATAACTTGATCCATCTGCCTCTCTTCCAAGTGCTGGGATTAAAGTCATGTGCCACGTTGTGCAGCTCAAATGTTATGTGTGTATTCTACCACAAAAATGGTAAAATAATGATAATGTGGAAAGGGTAGAAGGAAATGGCAAAATCCAAATTGTTCAACTGCAATATTTTTTGTTTGTTTGTTTTATTTTGAGATCAGAACTTTCTAAGTAACTCTGACTGTCCTGGAATTCACTATGTAAGCTAGGCTGAGCTATAACTTGATCCATCTGCCTCTCTTCCAAGTGCTGGGATTAAAGTCATGTGCCACGTTGTGCAGCTCAAATGAAATGGTTTTTGAAAGTGCATAGAAAAGAAAATAAGTTTGGCAAAAATGAACAAAGAATAAATATTTTTGAGAATAAAATTAGGTTGGGAAGTTTCTTTAATCAGTTCCTTCCTTCCTTCCTTCCTTCCTTCCTTCCTTCCTTCCTTCCTTCCTTCCTTCCTTCCTTCCTTCCGTCTTTCCTCTTCCTTCCTTCCTTTCTATTATTATTATTGTTATTATTATTATTATTATTATCATCTGTGTATGGATAAGTTACATGTAAGTATGTCTATGAGCCAAGGGCTCATGTAGAATAGAAGAGGTTCCAGATGCCCTGAACTGGAATTACAGATGGTTTTGATTCTCCATGTGAGAACTGGGATATGAACATGGGTCTTTTGCTAGAGCAACCAGTGTTCCTAACAACTGAGAAATAGGCTTAGCCTATGAAACCATATATTAAAGAAAAGTTATTTCTTGAAAGTGAGACTGGCATAGATGGACATTCGGTTTGTACTTAGAAAGCTGATTGATGTTCTTAATAGGATCACTGTCAATATAGATATCAATATGTATGCTTATGTATTTTTTCATTAGAAAAATCATCAGTATCATAGCATGTTTGTAGTAGAGCTTTTCAGATAATTTCTTTCAGAAATTGGAAGCATGCCCTGTATAAGATATAGTGTATATTTTAAAAATCCAAAGCTCCAGCAGAGGGACATCTTGAGTTAGAAATTAACAGTGCTGGGAAAAAGAGAAAGAGGAATTGTCTTCTTCTCAGGCAACAGTCAGTATTATCACACAATGAAAACATTGTGTTTTATTAAACATTTTGCTCTATTCACTGTGGGCATTTGTCTTTAATAGTTAACTTTTTAAAATACAATAGAAATAACACTTGAGATTACAAATTTAATAAGGTGATTGGTATTTGGATATAAAATGTGAGGTTTGGAAAACTATTCATTTTACACATAAAGTACATTTCCTGTTTTTGTTATTTTGTCTCATTATTTTCCCTGATTTACAAGTTTCTTCCTTCCTCAGATAACATCACCATTTAACAGTAAGCCTTATATTAAATATCAGTAGCATTAGCTTGAACTGAATAAAACCCTACTACAAAAAAAGCAGATTAAGATTAAATAATTTTACAATTTGAGATAGCAGTTTTGCATTACTTTGTTTTATCATATGTGTGTGCATATGTGCATGCGTGTGTATGTGTATGTGCATGTGTGTGTGCACGCAGCATGTGTGTAAACAAAAGAAGCTTCTCTCTGTATGATTATATATAGGTGGACACTACATGAAGAATTGATGCTCAGACTCATACTGTAACAGAATTGTGTGCACTACAGCAAAATATTTTATAAGATACTCAATTTACAAGAAATAATGTAAAATCAAATGATTTCTTCTTGCAGTTTTGGAAACATACGTAAAAATAAATATTTTCCCTTTTAATCATATAGATATGCTCCTTCACATTTTTATTCTTTTCTCCCCTTTTCCTCCCTCCCTTTCTTCCTTTCTTTTGTGATAAAAAAATAAACAAAATATATGCTTCTTTATTTTATATTTCAATGATTTGCTTGCATGTATATCTGTGCATTATGTTCATGACTGTTACCTATAGAAGGCAGAAGAGAGTGCAAATTTTCCTAGAACTGGAATTATAGATGACTATGAGCTGCCGTGTTGGTGGCTCTGAATGGTGCCGGGTTCTTTGGGAAGAGCATCTGATGTTCATAATTGTTGAGCCATCTCTACATCTTCCTTTTGTTATTTCTGAGATATTACTGTGTAGTCCAAACTGGCACATCTTTTACTCAACATATCTCTGCTTCCAGAGTTCTGGCATCGGGGATTGTATATGTGTGCATCCACACCCAGTGCTAGCATTAGTTTTTAATTAAGCAAATACTTATTAAGTGTATAAATGATGGCTCAGGTAGGTATACCACAGGTTTTGACTGATATGGATTGAAATAAGGCAAAAAGTCAATTTTTCTTGAGGAATTTAGACTGTGCTTGTCATAATTTTTCAGACCTGTTAGTTCCATGTACTTTGAAATATATGTATATATATATATCAAAAGGTTAAGAAAGGTTTGCACTTCAAAGACAAGAGCAAATTCCTCTGCAACTTCACAGAAGTCTATTTTTACCCATTCAAATAGCAGACTACAGGTTTATCTTTGGAGAGGGTAAATAAGCTGATATTAGGTGAGGATAATACACAAGAAAAAGTTGAAGTTGGGTGTAGCATATTGCAAATAGTAAAATTATTTGAAAGATACACTCACCTTTCACAATACTGTCTTCTAAGCAGAAGTTTCAAGAAAAAATAATCATATTAAAATAAAGGAGAAAAGGAGACAGATAGCAATGGACACCTCAGTCAACTGACCCTGCAGACACTTTCAGGTCATCATGTAATAAAGCTGAGTAAATAAACCCCCAGACTGGAGCAAATGACAGTGATATGGAACCTAGTAAAGATGAGAAAACTACAAGTCCATTTATAGTAACAGGCATGATGAGTTCTCTACTGTGCAGTGTGCCCCAAGTACAGTCAGAGGGGAGTTTGTAAAGGCCCATATCAGGAAGCCTTTTCAAAGATATGCAAACTCCATATATAGAAAAACAAATATATTTAAAAGACCTAGATACTAGGATTTATGCAAGAAGTAGAAGAATGCTATGTCTTCTGTGAAAAGAGAATAGACTGAACATGGAGAAAATCATGCGTTTTGGGAGAAGAGCAATTTAGTCTACAGGACGACTCTCTTAGTCAGGGTTTCTATTCCTGCACAAACATCATGACCAAGAAGCAAGTTGGGGAGGAAAGGGTTTATTCAGCTTCCACATTGCAGTTCATCACTAAAGGAAGTCAGGACTGGAACTCAAGCAGGTCAGGAAGCAGGAGCTGATGCAGAGGCCATGGAGGGATGTTTCTTACTGGCTTGCTTCCCCTGGCTTGCTCAGTCTGCTCTCTTATAGAACCCAACAGCACCAGCCCAAAGGTGGAACCACCCAGAAGGGGCCCTCCCCACTTGATCACTAATTGAGAAAATGCCTTACAGTTGGATCTCATGGAGGCACTTCCCCAACTGAAGCTCCTTTCTCTGTGATAACTCCAGCCTGTGTCAAGTTGACACACAAAACCAGCCAGTACAATTGACCCCTTGTCAACTTGACACAAAAACACATCACTATTAAGCCTCAACCTTTACTTTCTTATTCATCCTCAAGATCTAAATTACTTTCAAAGTCCCACAGTCATTACATATTAAAATTTCAATCACTATAAAATGTCCAATATCTTTAAAATTCAAAGTCTTTTAAAAATTCAAAGTCTCTTAACTGTGGGCTCCACTAAAATACTTTCTTCCTTCAAGAGGGAAACATATCAGGGCACAGTCACAACCAAAAGCAAAACTCAAACTCCAATGGTGCAATGTCTGGGATCCAACTCACGATCTTCCGGGCTCCTCCAAGGGCATAGGTCACTTCTCCAGCTCTGCCCTTTGTGGCACCCAGCTTGTCTTCTAGGCTCCAGCTGCCTGTACTCCACTGCTGCTCCTGTTCTTGGTGGTCATCACATGGTACTGGCATCTCCAAAACACTGCTATCTTCCCCTGTAATTAGGCTTCACCAATAGCCTCTCATAGGCTCTCTTCATGGTGACAAGCCTCCGCTCCCATGCATGACCCCTTCAAGTCCTGGGCCAACAATTGCAACTGAGGCTGCACCTTCACCAATGGCCTTCCGTGGCCTCTCACTGTGCCAAGAGCCTCAGCTGCTCTTCATGACCCCTTCATGCCTTCAAAACCAGTACCATCTGAGTGACTCTTACATAGTACCAAGTCCAGCCACAGCACAAAATACAACTGTGGCTATCTCTGGAACACACGCTCTGTGCTCTCAGAAAACACTTCCAAGAAGATTTCATCTCAGTGATGCTGGTCTCTTCATAATCACCGCTAATTTCTTAGCTCCAGCTAACCAGCATCAATAGTCCCAGTAACACAAAGGTTTGCTTTAGTGGTTCTGGTATCTTGTTACTCACAGCTGATTCTTCAGCCCCAGCTAACCAAAACCACAGAATCTTCACAATCAAAACACAGCCACTCTAAGAGTCTTTAATCTTCCTTCTGAAATTTCACAAGCCAGGCCTCCATCTTTTGCACTGTTCTTAACATTGTCTTCCAAGCTCCTACAGAACTTTTTCACCGAGCTCTTAATATTCTAATGGCTTTTCTAGCTCAAAGTTCCAAAGTCCTTCCACAGTCCTCCCCAAAACATGGACAGGTTGTCACAGGAATACCCCACTACGCTGGTACCAATTTGTCTTAGTCAGGGTTTCTATTCCTGCACAAACATCATGATCAAGAAGCAAGTTGGGGAGGAAACGGTTTATTCAGCTTACACTTCCACACTGCTGTTCATCACTAAAGGAAGTCAGGACAGGAACAAAAGCATGTCAGGAAGTAGGAGCTGATGCAGAGGCCATGGAGGGATGTTTCTTACTGGCTTGCTTCCCCTGGCTTGCTCAGCCTGCTCTCTTATAGAATCCAAGAACACCAGTCCAAAGGTGGTACCACCCACAAGGGGCCCTCGCCACTTGATCCCTAATTGAGAAAATGCCCCACAGCTGAATCTCATGGAAGCACTTCCCCAACTGAAGCTCCTTTCTCTGTGATAACTCCAGCCTGTGTCAAGTTGACACACAAAACCAGCCAGTACAATGGCAACTATTGAGAACTTATTTGTAATTTTCAATGACATTTTAAAGAGATTTACATGTTTTCCTTTACATAATCCATACAAGGTCACTTTGTGTAGATATTCCTGTTATCCCTACTTCATGAGCTCATCCTGCTGTGTCTAGAAGATGTTTCACACCAATACTCTTCAACTTCTGGCTTTTAAAGTATTTCTGCATTCTTTTCTGCAATGATCCATAAGCTTTGTGGGTAAGCAGTATGATATGTTCCATTTATGGCTAAGCACTTCAAAAACACTTTATTCTCTGCACATCAGCTAGTTGTGAACTCCTTTGTCAACTGCTGTCATCCGAATGAAAAATCTTGTCTTGAGAGCTGATCAAATTTTTGGCGGTAAAAATGTACGTGTAGAGAGCAAAATACCAAAATTCACACTTACTAAATGAATACTAGTAGGCTTATAACAGGGGCCTGCGAACTACTCAGTCATGGGTTCTTGGCTAAATTTATAGTGCTAGGCATAAATTTTATTGTGTGGCATGTTCCTTAATTAAAATAAAATATTGGCACAACATTCAGTGCCACATTTGCACCTCATGGGTATATCTTGCTATGCTGGTCATTATTGTAGTTCTCAGGGCTCACAGCTGAGTCAGACTTATGATGATGTAATTTTTCTCCAGCTGCCTACACAGCACCTGTTCGAACTATGGATGCTAAGTAGTAAGAAAGAAGCATCTTGATGAGTAGCCATTTTAATTTTTATACAGTTTGTAGCCAATGTGTTTGCTCCTTTCTGCAAAAAAGATCTTACTATCAACTGCTGCTGTAAACCAAGAACAAAGGAAATGGCCTGTACTGTTTAGTAGGTCTCCATGGCATGTTTTACCAACAGATCAATGGAAGATATCCCACAATTAACACTGTGGTTTTGTTTGTAACCTATGAATTCTGAGAGGAGCATTATCCACTGTTATGGTACCTCCAATTAAACTATTTTATATGCATATGTAAACCTGTCTATCTGAAGCTTTTAAAATAGCACTCTTCCATATGGTTCCCTCAAACATCCTCAGCATTTGTTACTTCATCCATGTCTTCTCTTCTTTACTCTACCATCTCTTTCTGATTGTAGCTTCCTCTCCGTAATTCCTCTTTTTCCCCTCATATCACCTATATTCTATTATGCCCCATATGTTTATGTCTTTCATTCCCATTCTAATTACCTTGAATTTTTCAAATTCACTAGATTGTACACATAAATATAAGGATTTGGTACTAGAATCCACACATAAGGGAGAACATATAACATTTGTCCTTCTGACTCTCTGTTACTTTACTCTGTATATTTTCCAGATTTATTCTTGTACCTGAAAATGTAACAACTTCATTTCTCTTTATAGATAACGAAAATATAATTGTGTATAGTCATCATATTTTCACTAAACATTCATCAGTTGTTAGATATGTAGGGTTTTGACATGTCCTAGCTATTGTGAATAGAGTAGCCATGAATATGAAGGAACATATATACCAGTGGTGGTTTGAATATGCTTGACCCATAGGGAGTGGCACTGTTAAGAGGTGTGGCCTTGATAGAGGAAGTACTTCACTGTGGAAGTGGGCTTTGGAGGTCTCCTCCTATGCTCAGGCTCCACTGAGTGCAGAAGAGAGTGTCTTTCTAGTTGCCTGTTGATGCCAGTCTTCTCCTGGCTGCCTTTGGATCAAGATGCAAAATTCTCAGCTCCTTCTCCAGTACCATATAGAACTCTCAGTTCTGCCTACACCATGCCTTCTTGGATGCTGCCAGGCTTCCTGCCATGATGATAATGGATTGAACCTGTAAAACTCTTAAGTTCGCCCTAATTAAATGTTCTCCTTTTATAAACGTTCATGGTGTCTCTTCATAGGAATAAAAGCCAAACTGAGATAACCTCTATAGTGGGAAACAGAGCCCTTTTCTGTATGTGGATCTATTTCTACGTTCTTGTTTTGTTCTTGTTGTGTTTTTGTTTTTGTTAAACTACTACAATGATTTCCATAATGGTTGAGCCATTTCACACTCCTACCAACAGTAAATAAAGGCTCCCCATTCTCCATATACTCATCAGCCTTTGTTTACCTTTGTTTCCATATACTTAGCTAACCAGACTAGTGAATATTTATGAGGTTTTAAACTTCATTTTTCTTGATGGCTAAGAATGCTGAATAGTTTTTATAATGTTTACCACATATTGGCATTACTACTTTTGAGAACTCTGTTCAGTTCAATATCCACTTTTTATATATTTTATCTTTTTGGTGCTCTCCCTCCCTCCCTCCCCCCCCCCCTCTCTCTCTCTGTGTGTGTTCTCTTTATGTTTTAGATACTAATATTATCAGATATACTTAGAGGGAAAATGTGTTTTACTCCCATTCTATAAGTCCTCTTTCAGCAGATTGACAATCTTTTTGTTAAGTCTCACCTGTTGATTGTTGGTCCTATTTCCTATGTGAGAAAGGCCTTATCTCACTGAGCCTATCTCATGAGTATACATACATTCTGCTTGTTCTAGAAGTTTTAGTTTCAGGTCCAACATTGAGATCTTTGATTAATTTAGTATTAGTTTGTGTGCTGGCTGAGAGAGAAAGATCAAGGTTGGTTTTTCTACATGTAACTATTCACTTTCCAAGCACCATTCGCTGCAAATGTTATCTTTTCTTTCTTTTTTTTTTTTTGTCATAATTGCAAGGAGTCAGGTGGTTGTAAGTGCTTGGAGTTAACCCTGTATTCTTTCCATTCCAGTCATCCTTGTGTAAATTTCTGTGGTAGTACCACACTGCTTTTAGTACTATGCCTGTGGAGTATAACTTTGAATTCAGAAATAAAGCTACCTCAGGCAGTGTTCCTCTTCAGGTTTTGTCTTGGTATCTCTGGTATTTTTGGCTTCCACTTGATTTTTTAAGATTATCTTTCTATTTCTTTGAAAAATCACATTGACATTTTGATGAGGACTACACTAAATCTGTAGTTTGCTTTAGATAAAATGGCCATTTTATCTAAATTTATCTGTGAATCTTACCACTTTTGTGTATAGGAAGTCACTCTATTTTCTGGCACATTCTTCAATTTCCTTACCTTGTGTTTTCTGTTTTTATTATAAAAGTCTATCATTTTCCTGGTCAAATTTACTGTGAGGTGTTTTATATTTTTGAGGCTTTGGAAATGGAATTCTTGCCCCAACTTTCTTCTCATTCTGTTTTTCTTTGGTTTATGGAAGGGCTACTGGTTTGGGGACATGTATTTTTTTAACTTTCAACTGTGCTGAAAGTATTTATCAGCAATTTGTTAGCAATAGGATTTTCCTGTTGGGGTCCTTTGGGAGTGTATCATGCATCCAGTCATGCCAAACTCAAATTGACATACCCATATTTAGAACTTGAAGATATATCACACATTATTCAGTGTGCAAGGTTCTAAAATAAAAAAAAATCCCGTTTATACATGAAAAATGAAGTGACTCATGAAAGATTATTAAGATAAATCCATACTTCTCTAATAATTATGCATTTATTAGGGAAAATGACTCCCATGAAGAAGTATGGAGAGGGTCCTGATCCTGGAAAGGATTGATCTAGCATTGGAAGGGAATATAGGGACAGAGAAAATGGAGGGAGGTGATTGGAGAAGGGATGGAGAAAAGAAGGTTTATGGGATATATGGGGAGGGGGGATCTGGGAAAGGGGAAATCATTTGGAATGTAAACAAAGAATATAGAAAATAAAAATATTAAAAAATTAGTTTATATCTTTTTAAATGGATTGCTTAAACTCAATGAGACACCAATGATGAAAATGTAATTTATTTGAAAGAAAGTAAAAATCACTGAGTTCAGGAAACACTGTCTGGCTTCAAAATTATTTAATGTCACTTCTGTGGGAAGTACAGTGGAAACTGTTTTCCAGAACTTTCCATGCAAACAATATTGTATATTTTAAGGTAAAATGCAAACATTTGTCAGCAAGTTACTGTGCAGAAGACAGGAAGTGAATTAGAGAAGTGTAGAAAAGTCTGTCCTTGGAAAGAAAGGAATGTTTATTAGTAACAAATTCAATGCAAATTTATTGTACTTAAAATATTTGTCTGTAATAATAGAATATAATTGTAACATATAACATAATGATTGGTTTTAAGGTAAGAAGCTAAACGTTTAATTTCATTGGTTGTTCATCACTACTATTTATATTTTTTATTCTCTAAAGTCCTGAGACATGTTACAATATAAATTAATGCTATTTAAGTGGCTATATTGTGGAAGACACAGCAATTAACATTTAAACAGTTTAATGCAATTTTATTTAAATACATAAAAATATTATTTATGATGATAATTAAAATAAACAACAATGCAGTGTGAGTAGCATTGTGACTTGTGATTTGCTATAAAAAGGTTAAATTAAAAATATTGGTAGCCAGGCAGTGGTAGTACATGCCTTTAATCCCAGCACATGGGAGTCAGAGGGAGGCGAATTTCTGAGTTCGAGGCCAACTTGGTCTACAGAGTGAGTTCTCAAACAGCCAGGGCTACACAGAGAAACCCTGTCTCAAAAAACCAAAAAGGAATTGCTTAATTATTGATCGTCTTTTCATTTGCAATGAGAATATACATGCCAAATGAAATAAAAGCAGGGGAAACTCAATTTCATGAAAATAAAGAAACTGAAAAACTCTTTTGTCTGTTATCAATGAAGAGAATAAGTTCTTAAGTTAAAACTAACTTAACACATGAAACATCAAGTAGATAGCTATTAAATACAGTATTTTTAATTTAAATAAAATTATATTTTGTTTGTATTTGTATCTAGTATACTAAAAGAAGTTATGAAATATTTTAAATATAATGCCCCTTAAAATAAGTTTTATAAATATTTAATTACTACAATGCAAATCTGTCATGTAGAAAAAATTATATAAGTATACTTGGTCTAAGGTTTAACAAAGACACTCATTTTTCTCCCTCTTATTTCTCTAAAGTACTTTTCACACACGCATACACACAAAAAAAAAACATTTATACTGATCTCCAAAAATTACTTTGATCTGTTTTGTTATTATAATTTATATAATATATGTTTCAGATAGTCCTTAGGAATATATTTGTCTGTAAAATCAGGAAGGTTTACTTTTGTTGTTTTTATTGTTAATAAAAATAATAAAATTTAAAATAGTGAAAATTTTCTTAACTATGCATCTACATTCAAACTCCTTTTTGTGTGAATCCCTATGATTTGAGTAGTCAGGGCACATTTAGATAGCAATAAAACACTTAGAAAAAATTAATGATATTAATTTTCCCATCATATTTAAAAATAGGCATTTAAAGCACATCTTTCAGAAAACAAGAAAACTTCATTATAGAGTTTTTTTCCATCTAGAATAGCCTATTAGTCTATTCTCAATAGACAGGATTACTCATTCAATTATGATAAATTAATTATTTGTCTAATTGTAGTGGGTAGCAAATTATATAAACAAATGCATAAGCATGACTTATTTATATCATACCAATGCAGTTAGGATATATAAGTATATATAAGAAAACTTTTGTTTACTTGAGAACTGTTCTATATTTAGAATAGAACTTAACATCATATTGAACTACCAATATAATGCTTGAATAAACATTGTTAAATTTTATAGCCTTTTTATAAGTATTCAAATGTTTGATAAGTCTGGACAAAACTGGAAATTCTAGAAAATACAAACAATAAAGACTGCAATAAACAATAAAACTTGCCTGCTGTCTTACAGTAAGTTGCACAGAACATAATCACCATTATTAAACCTTAAGTTAATATCTTTGTGATACCGGGCAGTACTGTGTTGTTCAATGAGTCAATTACACAAGAAATGTGCACAATTAGAATGTAGAGATGAAAAGGTTTTAAAAGCTGTTGAGTGTTTCAGAACAAAAGCAAGCCATCCATCCATTCCTGTATTATCACCACAAAATTCACTACTTCTCCATGCAAGGCACACTATTATTTAATATTTATAATGAACTATTACCTCTTATCTTTGTGCAAGACTATTTCCTACTTTCATGACTTCTTTTGAAAGTGGAGTCTAGAACCATTACTCCTTTATTTAGACAAAAGTCATATATCTTAAATTTTAAATATTAATTCTGAGATATCTATTGCAATCAAATTATTATTGTAGCAATAATTTCTTTTGCAATATCCCTAAGTTTTCAGAATTGACCTGTAAACTTCCTGCAGTGATTAAAACATTATTTTAATAATAATGGTTTAATTAAGATACAATTCAAGTACTTCATATTTTTTCTGTTTTACATATATATATATATATATATATATATATATATATATATATATATATATATATATATAATTCAGAGACATTTGGTAATATTTCTGTTTTGATAATGTTTATTCATTTTTCACATTTAATTTAAAATATTTAGATAACATTTTATTAATGTCATTTATTTATGCAACAGAATATAATCATACCTACCCTTTTATTTCCCCTGACTCATCCCACATACTCCTCAACCTGTTCTATTCTCAATGTCATGACTTTCTTAAAACAATATGTAATAAATCCAGTTAGTGTGCCTATATGTAAATGAGTGTGTGGCCATTTATTTGATGACAGGAATCCTGGTTATCCTTCCTTTACACAACTATGAACAGCCATTAGCTCCTCAGTAAAGTGTTGGGCCTGAAGAATATCTATATCATGTATGCCTACATTTGGCTGTGTTGATTTGGCAGGCATTGCACAGATAGGTGGTTGTGATGAGTTCCCAAGTGTAGTAGCAATGTTATGTCCTGAGAATATCATTTCACATCACTCATCTCAATTCTGCAGCTCTCACATTCTTCTCATCTCCTCTTTCATGGCATTCCCTAAGCTGTGGTGATAGCAGTAATAGGGAGGTGGTTAGTATAGGTATCTATTGAATTTAGAAATAGACAGTCTCTAATTCTCTGAATTTGGATTAGTCATACATCTCTCCATTGATTGCTACCTACTGCAAAAAGTATTCTCTGACAGAGGTTCAAGCATACCAAGTCTATGAGAAAAAAATAAATATTTAGAAACCATTATGACAGCATGACAATTTAGAAAAATAAAAATACCAGTTTCTACCCTAGAGCTTCTAATCTCCTCTGCCATGAGCTTTGGAGAAGGATTACAGCACCAGTCATAAAATCTCCTCCTATGAAACAGGTTTAAATGTAATAAGAAAGCCATTGATTACCCCATAATTCTTGTGCCACTATTACACTAGTGAGTCTATTTTGCCAGGCATTTTAGTATTTCAACATGCAGGGACCTGTGCTGGGTAACTAATAGGTTTTCTCTGCCATCAGTTTGACTTTCACATTCTGGCACTATCAAAGCTAGCCAGAGGAAGGAAGTTTCCTGGTTTGAGATTTTTCTGTTATGTCTTACCTCCCAAGTATGCTGTGTTTCCATCAATAGTGACTTATCATGTAATGATGGAAGATAATCCAGAGCAAAAGCAATAGTGTATGTTGTTCTGAAGACCTGTGGAATTTCCTGACTAGTAATTTGGAATTAGACATCCCAAGTGAATCCTTTTGCACTATGATTTTCATTTAAAATTTTACCTTCTCTGAGAGGGACATTGTCATCCCATGTATCATAATTTTATTTGAATTATTGTTTAAGGTGTTATTATGAAAAGAGCATACTAACTTGTAGGTATTTATAAGGATTTGTCATGCAACAATATTTTTGGTTAGATCATCTACTCCTTCCCATCATCTAGCCTCCCATCTCCCACTTAATTCTTTAACCCCAGTATTCTCCATTCTTCTTTCTTTTCATATGTTTTACACTATTCCCACAATCATTTTTAATTGAATTCTTAGAGAGTAGGCTTTATTATTACTTTATATAGCCCTTTCTCTGTATTAGACTTTCCTTTTACCTTTTGACTCTCCCCAAACTCATGCATGTTTACATTTCTGTTCATCGTATCACCTAGCTCTGATATCCATCCTCCTATAATGTATCTTCACAAAGATCCTTTTCTACTTTTCTTGATTCCACTTGTGTTTCAAATAAAACACTTAAAACAAAATATTGGAATCTAGAATCTATATATAAACATGGCATTTGCTTTCTGGACCTGAGTTGCCTTCCACAATGCAGTTTTTAAATTACTATCTATCTACAAATTTCAATACTTTTCTTTACAGTGAAGTAATACTGCATTCTGTGTATGTACCACAGTGTTCTTATATATGTATCTCTGTATCTACATTTTGTTTCTTAGTTATTCTGAACAGAGCAACAAGTACATTTATGTACACATATATCTGTAGCAGGAAAGGAGGTTCCTAAATGTGAAGTAGATATTTGCCTTTCAGGACTAGGTTTTCTTTTTATCCCATGATAATCCCTTAAAGTACTCTATAACTTACTCACGAATATGTGAACACTTAAAACTCCCAAGATTGAGAGAAGAAACCATATTAGTCGTGGCACAATAAAGCAGTGTAATCACAAATATTTTTCCCATTGGATTCCACTTCTTCCAATTACTACAAGGACATTTAAACCTGAGCCGTGGGGATACACAGAAAGGAGTTTGCATGATATTTGAGAACACAGAGCTTAGTAATCTATTCATTTAGTGTCATAGTACACAAACATAAACTGAAGAGAAAATATCACCTTATAACTCAAGGTCATAATGTCAGTTCATAAAATGGCCTGGGTAAAACACATGAGTGCCTCTTGTTTGTGACACCTGGTCAATCCCTGTAGGAATAAACACGAGAGCTCATGGACCGCTGCTTTTTGTAACCTCTGTGTGCCTTTCATTACTGTTCCATAAGAACCACTTTCTCAAGCCAGGCTGTGGTGGCGCACGCCTGTAATCCCAGAACTCTGGGAGGCAGAGGCAGGCAGATTTCTGAGTTCCGGGTCAGCCTGGTCTAGAAAATGAGTTCCAGGACAGCTAGGGCTACACAGAGAAACCTTGTCTTGAAAAAAAACCAAAAATCCAAAACAACAACAAAAAACCCTCAAAACAAAACAAAACAAAACAAAACAAAAGAACCACTTTCCCTATATACACAGGCTCCCTGGATTCTCTATGGAAGCTAGGGTATGATAATGCATCTATAAATTTTTCAGTGCTTTAAGAAACATTAATAGATTTTTTTAAAGGACATAGAAGTACATAGAAGAGTTTTCCTTATAAAAATATTATTGAGAAAAGAGTTGTTACTGTGTGTGTGCCTGACAATTCTCCATTAATATTTATTGATAGTACTTCTATCTCCGCCATCTTTAGGACCCCAACTGAATTACTATGAAATTTACCTTCACTCCCATGTTGTAGCTTTATTTACTTACTTATTTTTGAATTTATAGCATAATTATAACTATTCCTCTCTTTCCTTTCTTCCTTTCAAACCCTTTCATACATGCCTCCTTGCTCTCTTTCAAATTCATAGCCTCTTTCACAATAATTGTTCTTATACACACATGCACACACACACATGCAAGCATACACACACACACACACACACACACACATTCGATATATTCTGTTTCATCTGTATAAGATTACTTTTGTATATGGGCTGATCATTTGTTACTGGATAACTAATGGATGTGCTCTTTCCTGAAGAAGACTAGTTTCCCTGCTCTCAGCATTCTTTAATTTCCTGTAGGTCTCTGTGCAGGATTGAGGACTCAGGAGTTTTTCCCCACCCACTTTGTCATATCTATTGCTTTCCTTTGCTTTGCTCATGTTAGGTATTTTATCTTTAACTACTACTACCATTTGACAATTTATTTTTAATTTTTTAAATATTAAGAATAATGTATTATATAATTATTAAATTTATATATATTGAATGTTTGAGATAACAGTGTTTATATGGCTCAAGGTCTAAAATGTTTTAATTCTATAAAGAGAATTATAACATTCTATATAACTAGTATTTTAAAATACCCTTAAGAATGAATTAAAACTCTGATTCATATACTTGGTTACAATAGCAATGCAGCTAAAATTAATCACACTGAATTTTTCTATAAGGATCTTTAGTGATTCAGTCTGACAACAGGAAAATGGTTGAAGTGAGTGTAATATTGAGGCACAATAAAGTTAAATTATACTGTGCAAATGTATGTACAGATATGTCAATAGTTTATAAAAGGATATTACAGAATAGCATATGATATAATTTATCATTGCATAATTATTAAAGCCTATATAAATCACTAAACAGTTGGTAAATAAGAAAATTATAGTTGCATTCATTTTCTTTTCAGTTTTATACACAAGAAAAATTTCATATGAGTACACTGATGTAAATTATAATCTTAGTTTACTGTAATACAAAGTGTATACTTTTACAATCAAAATTATTTGGTAGCATTTGAGGATATGATGAAATATCCTAACTTATTTTAGATTTTTAAATAAAATTTGTTTATTTTCAAACAGAATTCAAGAACTACTAAATATGGGTTATATTTTAAACTCTAAAATATCAAAGCATTTAAAGAAACAGAAGTTATTTTTCTAAATTTGAAAGTACTTTGTGTGTCTGAAATGAAAGTGTTATATCATTCAATGATTAGATAAATATAGCAAAATTTGTAGAACAATTTCTTTGCTATGAAAGAAAAGTAAATATTAAAACTAATGTAGAATATAATACTATATATCATAAAGCAGGAGAAATATGACTCCATTTAAAATAGTTTTTCTTTAAACTTTTAGAAAATTCAAAATAAGTTTTCTGTTTAAATAAATTACTTTTATTTTATGTTTATTTTTATTATTGTAATTATGTTTATGTAGGAGGGAGTGTTATTTACATGTGTCCACTGGAGCCAGAGGAACTGATTTGCCTGGAAATCAGTAGGTAGTTTTGAGCCAACTAACATGGGTACTAAAAGCTAAACTGGACTCTTCTTCAAGAATAGTACCAGCTCTAAACTACAGAGCTACTTCCCACCTCTAAACTACAGTGCTACTTCCCTAGTTCCTTAAAACATTTTAATGAAAACTCTATTTCTTATGAAAGGCTTTAAAGCATTCAAAGTTTGCCCATTTATTAAATGAAGATAATAAATAAAGACTATGAGAACCAATATAAATGTATACTTTCTAAATACTTCTGAAAATAAGAGAGAATAAGAATTTAAAATAGGTTAAAGAAGTCAAAGAAGTCCTAATGGATGATAAAATATAATTTTAGTTCTTTTACCTCCCTCTGGGTAAGGTAATGGAAATACCAAACCTTCAGACTTTGCCAAAAAACTGTACAACTAATCTAGTCATACCCAGAACATAACACAGTTCAGTCTGTTTTTTGTAAACAATAAAGCAATTAGAACAAACAAAATGCACTGTACAGGACATTAAAAGATAGAAACATAACACAAAGGAATGTAACTTGTTAATATTTTTTGAAAAATGCACTGGGGAGAAGTTGATATTGATAATAGCATAAAAAATACCCAACTTCTTGAGAAAGACAACAAATGACTGTCTATTGCAGACACTCGCTACTGTAATGTTAGTAATAACCCCAACTGTGGGGTACAGCAATATTTTCTCCATGGTCCACAGCACTGTATATTATGATTGATATTGATGTATACAATGAAATAATTGAACTGTTAAAAAAGGAAAAATAATACAGTAAAAGAACACATAAGTTATTCCTAATTTTCTCTCATGATAAAAATGCTTTGTTATTTGATAAAATAAATGATAAAAAATGTTACCTTGCAAAAGGTATAAGGTTAATATAAGGAAAATAATCTTCAACTGTAATGTCTCTTGATATTGAACAGTGTGCTGTACAGTTATCTAAAATTATCTCTAAGATTTCAAAATAAGTATAACCTTATAAAATCTAGTAATTTTACTGCGACTATTTCTATTTCCCATTCTTTTAATTTACATGAAATCCAAAAGCAATCAAAAGTCAAAAATCAAGTACTGTATGAGAGAAGGTAGGATATGTAATTTACCTCATTTTCATTCCTCCAGTATCTAAATTTCTGCTTTCTACAGATTATGAAGTCACTGTTTCTCAAAGAGGTATAAGGCATTTTAAATTTATTGCGCCACAAAATACATGTGCAATAAAATTGTAGGTGGGTAAGAGAAAATAGCATATAGGTAATAAACATCATTTTTAGCAGATTTTGTTTACATTGAGGTTAACAAAGTAACACAACTATGAAAAATTAAAAGAAAGTCTTGTTTTTACCTTACTGAACCTTGTTTCCCTTATGTTATTGAATTATGCTAAATATTATTTAATGACTTAAAATTTTATATGAGATGCTAGAAAACTTACATAACACAATTATCAGTCATGGATTTAAAAGCTTGCAGAATTCATGTTCCAAATGTGATTATATTTTCCACATGATTAAATTATAAATTTTCTGCATAACTGATTTTTCAAACTTATTTTTTGAACAAACCAAGTACTGAAAGCTTCTATAGTTCAAATAAATCTTCAACTGTTTTCTGGAAGTTCATTCACAATATTCAATGTATTTAAAGTTAGTATAGGAAATAAGACAAGTTTTTGAAACCATGAAAAAAATCAGCACTTTCTGATATAATGATGAATAAAATCCCCTAGTGAAAATTCATTGAAAGCATTAATAATTGGCTAGTTTACTTAAAGTGTTTTCGAGGGGACAGTTTGAAATTCTTGAATGACAGTTTAGACAAAGATTTACTACATAGGATATATGTTTGGGAACTAGCCTTTGATTGCTTGTTCCCTGAAATAACAAAGCTGGATACCAAAGAACAATGGGAGCACAGAATATTGTTGACACTGGAAACAAAACAGTATCATGAGATTTTCCACAGTATGGTGGAATGTTTTCTAATGATAGAATTTCACACCATTCTTTCCTTGAACAAACACATCTGTGAGAAAGCTTAGAGTAGTAAATGCATATGCTAGAATTGTAAGGGTAAGTTTTTATATGGCCATTATCACTTTTAAATGAGATAAAATTTAAAAGCTTCTTAGATTAATTGTATAATTTTAGATCTAATGCAAATGTACACAACTATTGAGCAATTATGTTTATTAATCCATGTATTCAGAAAGTTATTGTTTATTGACTACATATGCCAGACACTGCAGTATAAATTTGTACACAAAAATGAATGAAAACCAGTTTATATTTTAAATGTGTATATGTTTATTTAGACTCAGTAGAACATACTTGACTGCAAATTGGTTGTTTCTTCAATCTATCAAAATGGAATGACTGCTTCTGTTAATAATTCCAGTGCTATTTCAAAACGTGTGTGTGTGAGAGAGACACAGAGAGACAGAGAAAGAGACAAAGAAAATATCAATGTATAGCTCTGGCTATTCAGAAAACACATTATGCTGAGGAGACTACCTTCAATCTTGTGGCTATCTTTTCACATCTACAACTCTATTAGGATTCTGTCTAAGCTCTACCCCACAGTTACCCAGCAACAGCCAGGCATGCCCCTCCCCACAGTTACCTAACAACAGCCAGGTAGGCCTGCCTCACTATGAAAAGGGATGGTTGCCCCCTCCTCTCTCTCTTTCCTCTTGCCCTACTGGGCTCTTCTCTGTCCCCTTCCCTTCTTCCCTCTCTCCAGGTGGTCATGGCTGGCCTCTACTTCTCTACTCTCTCCTTCTCTGTGCCTTTCTCTGCCTCTACTACTCTCTTAACTCCCTTCCCCATGACCTAAATAATTTATATTCTATGTTATACTACTGTGTGGCTGGTCCCTCAGGGGAAGGGATATATAGGCATGGGCCCACTGAGACACCCCCTTCCCCCACACTTCACCACACCCCCATAGAACATAGTCTTATACTATTTATCTTTTTATAATTACAACATTCTATATTGGGATTACAGGCATACACCCCTACGTCTAGTAATCTTTCTTAAAGAGATATTATTTCTATAGTTAACTCATGAAATACGCTTTCATATGGAGTATCTGAAAGAGGACTTTTGGGGAGTGGGGGTCCAGAAAAGGGGAAATCATTTGAAATGTAAATAAATATATCAATAAATTAAAAAAAAAAAGAAAAAAAAGAATCAGCTTTTATATGTTCTGCTGGTGTGTGTAGGTGTGGTATATAAGTATGTATATATGTGGGGTGTGTGTGTGTGTGTGTGTGTGTGTGTGTGTGTGTTGCTTCCCTAGACATACATTGATACAAATATGGAGATCAGAGAACACCTGTCCAGAATTGGTGCTCTCTTTCTATCATGTGAGTCCTTGGGACCAAATACAGGTCATTAGACCTGTGAGTGCGTTTAGTCACTGAGACATCATACCAGTCTTTCTTATACATAAACTACTTAAATAAAACTACTTAAAGTTTTCTGTTTGTATTTACCTCTTTCTTCCTTTTGTTCAGACTTCAAAACATCTTTTATTTTACTAACAAAATATTTTTTATTCTTCTCTCATATATAACATCCCAACAACATCCCAACAGCAGTTTCCAGTCCCTCTCCTCACCTCTCTCTGAGACTCACTTCCTTCCACCTTTCCTCAGAATAAAATGACTTCCCAGAGACATTATCTAAACACAGCATAAAAATACTAAAAAAAAAAAAACAAAAAAAAAACAGGCACATACCATCATATCAAGACTGAACAAGGCCACCAAGTAAGAGGGAAAGGGCACTACATGTATCCAAAAGAGTCAGGATCACGCCAGGCTCCCTGTTGTGTTTTATAAAAAGATAAGAGAGGAAGAGGTATGTTCGATGAAGGCATGGCATGGTATAGGAGAAGAGGGTGCCTCTGCAGTTCCATGCTGTGGCATCCCTTCCCCTTCTGAGGTACCAGCCACATGATAGTATACTATAGAATATAGAATAGAGTTATTCAACACATGGGGAGGAGGTCAGGAGAATGGCACAGAGAGAGAGAGAGAGAGAGAGAGAGAGAGAGAGAGAGAGAGAGAGAGAGACAGAGAGAGAGAGACAGAGAGAGAGAGACAGAGAGAGAGAGACAGAGAGAGAGAGAGACAGAGAGACAGACAGAGAGACAGACAGAGACAAAGACAGAGAGAGAAGAGGAGTGGAGAAGTAGAGGCTGGCCATGAGTACATGGAGGGGTGGAGATAAGGACAGAGGGTAAGGAGCCAGAACAAAATCAAGAGAGCAAGAGAGTGGGGAGGGGACAAGCAGCCCCTTTGATAGTTAAGTCAGGCATACCTGTCTGTTGCCAGGTAACTGTGGGGCAGAGCCTAGACTAAATGACAACATTCCGATTGTTAGGATTTTTACAAGAACACCAAGCTACTCAGCCATAACATACATGTAGAGAACATCAATAACACAGGCACTAATATCAACAATTAATAAATAGGACCTCATGAAAATGAAAAGCTTCTATACAGCAAAAGACACCAAAAATGGGACAAATAAAGCAGATCACAGAATGGGAAAAGATCTTTACCAATGCCACATTTGACAGAGGGCTACTATCGAAAATATATAAAGAACTCAAGAAACTAAACATTCAAATAATCCAATTTAAAAATGGAGTATAGGATCAGGACCTTCTCCATACTTCTTCATGGGAGTCATTTGTTATGCGATTTGTGCCTTGTATATTCAGGGCTTCTGGGCTAATTAATATCCACTTATCAGAGATTGCATTCCATGTGTATTCTTTCATTACACATGGAATTACCTCACTTAGGATGATATTTTCCAGATCAAACCATTTGCCTAAAAATTTTGTGAATTCATTGTTTCTAATTGCTGAGTAGTATTCCATTGTGTAAATATACCACATTTTCTCTATCCATTCCTCCTTTGAGGGGCATCTGGGTTCTTTCCAACTTCTGGCTATTATAAATAACGCTGCTATGAACATAATGGAGCATGTGTCTTTATTGCATGCCGGGAAATACTTTGGGTATATACCCAGGAGAGTTATAGCAGGGTCCTCTGGAAGACTCATGTCCAGTTTTCTGAGGAACTGCCAGACTGATTTCCAGAGTGGTTGTACCATCTTACAGCCCCACCAGCAGTGGAGGAATGTTCCTCTTTCTCCACATCCTTGCCAACAGCTGCTGTCTCCTGAGTTTTTGACCTTAGCCATTCTGACTGGTGTGAGGTGAAATCTCAGGGTTGTTTTGATTTGCATTTCCCTAATGACCAATGATGTTGAGCACTTCTTAAGGTGCCTCTTGGCCATCCGAATTTCTTCAGGTGAAAATTCTTTGTAAACAAAGAATATAGAAAATAAAAATATTAAAAAAAGAATTTAAATCAGAACCTTATACTGTAATATGATTATTTGTTAATAGCAATAAACATTTTAGTGAAATGCTATTATATTTTTTAAAGCTTAAAAAAATGGAGTATAGATCTAACAGAGAAATCTTATCAGAGGAATCCCAAATGACTGGGAAACACTTAAAGAAATGAAGAAATGTTTGACATCCTTAGCCATGAGGGAAATGCAAAATCAAAGTGACAGTCATATACCTGTCAGAAAAGCTATGATTAAAAAAACTTGTGACAGCTTATGCTGGGATGCAAGGCTCTGGAGCAAGGGGATCACTCCTCCGTGGCTGGTGGGACTGCAAAAGTGTACAACCACTTGGAAGGCCATATGGTGGTTTTTCAGAAAATTGGAAATCAATCTACCTCAAGACCCTCCCATCCCACTCCTTGGCATATACCTAGAGGATGCCATGCTCTGCCACAAAATACTTACTCAACTATGTTCTTAGCATCTTTATTTATAATAACTTGAACCTGGATTTTTTTAATGAAAGACTTCCTCCAGGTTCCAGGGGACAATCTGGGAGGGGTTTGGTGAAGCAAAAGGATATTATCAAAATATACTGTATGAAATTTT
This sequence comes from Apodemus sylvaticus, assembly GCF_947179515.1. NCBI lineage: Eukaryota > Metazoa > Chordata > Mammalia > Rodentia > Muridae > Apodemus > Apodemus sylvaticus. Next base: position 73,799,517 of record NC_067495.1, read on the forward strand.
CAAATAATAGATAAAAACACAAAGTGCAGAGATACCTTATATATCTTTCCTCACATTTACTCATAGTATTGTTTTTCAGTACTGCATTTCAGCGTCAAATCTGGATGTTAACATTGGTAGAGGCATTATACTGGATAGTTTTGACACCACAAAGCCCAGTCTACTGCCTCTGAAGAAGTACAATATTTATCTTGGACATTGGTACTAGCATCTAGAGACCAGTGTGTCATTTTTCATTTCTATAAGTTGGTCATTTACACATACCTAAAAATAGTATTCATATTCCTTAAGGTTAGATTTTTTCACTCTGTATTAGTTCCTGGAGATTTCATATAAGTTTATAACTTTATATTTGGTATTGTGTTTCATTTTGAAACTGATCATCTACTGTGAATCAGAAAGCCTTTTCTCCCTTATCTGAATTTATTTCACATAAAACAGCTATAAACATTCATGTACAGCATTTTGTTTAGGCATAAGTCTTCATTTATGTGTTATAAATACTCAAAAATATAGTTACATAGTCACATTGTAATATATCTTAAGATAAATAAGAAACAGTCAAAAAAGATTTTCAGAGTGATTAAACAATCAATTTTACCTTCTCACCAGCAATATCTGTGTTTAGTTTCTTAACTTCATGATGACTATATAGTATAGCCAACTTTCCATTAGTTTTAACCATTCTAGTGGGTGTTTAGCAATATGTTCTTAAGAATCTAATTTGTACTTCCAAAAAAATCTTACAGCATTGGACAGCTTTTTGTGTGCTTACGTGGTATCAGATATAATTTTTGTAATATTTTCAAATTAATTGATAGTACTTACACACATTTATGGAATATGATGTAACATGTCTGTAGAGGTATTTTAGTCCATCAACATGATTACTCTAGCAAGGAATCACATTTAAAGGCCTAGGTTTTTTTCTGGCTGGAATACTAACATGCCCTTAATACACACCTTTAATCCTTCTGGCTAGAATACATACATACCTTTAGTAACACCTTAAACCTCAAATAATGATGTCTAATTGAGAGCCAGATCAAAGAAATATTTGACAGAATATGGGATGCTCATAACTCTCACAAAGACTGCAAAGAATGATGCTTAAGAGTAGTTCAGGGAAGAGAGTTAGTTCAATGCAGTTCAGTATAGTTCCGTTGAATGAATTTGAGTTCACTTGAGTTTATGTGGGTCTGTTAAGTTCCATTGTGTTTGTGGAGTTCAGAAGCAGTTTTTTTCCAAGCAAAATAATTCAGTCAGAAGCTGAGAAAATCCAGTTTTGATCAGTCATCTTGGAGAGGAGTTTGAGTCAGCAGATGAGTTGAACATGCCATCCAGAGTTTAAAAAGAGCAAGAAAGGGTGGGTTTATTCAGCAGTAAGTGTTGGAGGGTGGAACATTCTAGGCCTAGGTTAGCAGATGGAGGTTATAATCTGAAGATCCACACTTGCAAAATATTAGCTTATATGGAGGCTATAAGCTTCCATCCCTAAGCCTAGAGATAGTTAGAAATACTCTGGTCTCAGCCCAAGCCATGTATTCACACAGCTTTGGTACTGTTCTCATCTCCTCCCTTCATCAAGGAAATAAGAGACATTTACAATTTCAAGAGAAGTATACAATGTATAATTATTAGATAAATGCAATTGACTCATCTATCACCTAATATATTGTTTATATTGTAAATATTTAATTTTTTCCACATTCAAGTTACTGAAATTAATTGTTGGTAATACTTATCCTCTCATTCTTTCTGTCTCATTCTACTGTTTCTTTGAACATGTTATCCGTCCTTTCACCACACATTGTATGTTTGGAAGGATCCACTAAACACTGTTCTACTTTTGATTGCATAAGGTGCACTTCAGCTTCCAAACAAAAGTGTGAACATGTAGTATTCAGCTTCCTACACCTGCCTTATCTCACTTAGAATCCGCATTGTGACAAGTACCAGAACATTTTTATGATTAAATAATACTTAACTTTATATATACACATGCTATTTTTCTTCCCTTCCATTGAGACATTGTGAAATGTTATATTATAAACTTCTCCAATATTCTAAATAAGTTGTTGATATACGTTTTAACCTTAAATGAAGACAGCTTTATATATTTGGTAGCACATATATTTATGTTTAATTTCTTTATTTGGTCCTTGGTCCTTGTCATGTGAGTTGTAATGATGATTAAAATTTTTATTCTATTCTTTACTGAGTTTCAGTCAGCTAGATTTCCTTTAATTCGATATACATGTAAGTTTATTAAGCTACCAATACAAATTGTATCACTCTCATCATCAAATAAAGAGTTTAAGGGAAATCTCATCTTTGCCTTTCAACCTGAAAAGTCCTAGAAGTTAAAAAGTTTGTTGTTGGTTGTATTGCTGCTTTGTTTTGTTTTCTCATCATCACTGTAAGTTGTTATTTTCCTCTCATATATCGAATCAGAATCAGGCCTTTTAGTGATATCAAAAGAAATTGCCATAACAAAATGCAATAAAACTAGGCACAAAACCTTGTATCAAGGCTGGACCAGGTAACCAGGTAGAAGAAAAAGGTCCTATGAGCAAGCAAAAGAGTCAGAGGTGACCCAACTCTCACTGTTAGGAATTCAACAAAACCCCACAGGAAAGAGTCACAGCTTGCATGCAGTGGGTCTGGTGTAAACTCATGCAGGTTCTATGATTGCTGCTTCAGTGTCTGTAAACCCCTATTAGCACTGCTTAGTTGTTAAAGTGGGCCATGTACCTTTGGTATCTTTGACCCCTCTGGTTCCTGAAATCTTTTCTCCTCCCCATCTTCTGCAGAGTTCCCAAGCTATACCTAATGTTTGACTGTGGGTCTCTGTATCTGATCCTATCAGCTGTTGGAAGAAGCCAATCTGATGAAAATTGATCCTATGAGTATAACAGAATATCATTATGAATCATTTCATTGAATTTTTTTGTCGGCCATGTTTGATCCATATATTTTAAGAGCAATTCTCTGTATTCAATATCCTATTACCCTTTATAGTACAACCCTTTTTGCATTTTCTCTGATTGATTGTCTTTCTTCCATCAGCATTATCCCATAAACATATGTCATGCATATAGTTTTTGTTTGTTCATTTGTTTGTTTGTTTAAGAGATAGTCCTACAATTTTCCTAAGGTAGATTAGAACACATTTTGTATTCCACATTGGTTTAAAAATCCCATCAATCCTCATGTTTTGGCTTTTCTTTAATTTTCTTAATTTATTTATTATTATATGTAAGAACACACCAGAAGAGGTGTCAGATTTCATTACAAATGGTTGTGAGCCACCATTTGGTTGCTGGAATTTGAACTCAGAACCTTTGGAAGAGCAATCAGTGCTCTTAACCTCTGAGCCATCTCTCCAGCCCTGTGTTGGCTTTTCATATGCTTGGATTATGTGCACAACACAACAGGCATAGCATGTCACAAAACGTTTTGATTTTTTTTTTTTTGAGAACTTATACATTGGGTACTGTATCCACATCACTCCTACCCCCTCCCATTTCTTTTATAGCCAGTCTCCTCCCTCCCACATTGATGATCTCTTATTCCTTAATTATTAATGTTTTATACACACATAAATGCACATGTGCACACATGTGCACACTCACACACATAAAATGTATATTCAACCTATTGAGTCCATTTTGTATTGATCATTTATACACTACAACAAGGGCTTGTAATGGATACGCTCCATGGTAGCTTGTTCCTGGAGCAGACAAATTTTTGCTCTCTCCACAGGGATTAGTTACCTAGATCTCTTCATCTAGTGGTAAACTTAGTTACATTTCCCTCATCTATGTTGGCATATCTGTTGGTATCATGATGCCAGAATTTTTCAACTATTCATATTGTTGTGATATAATGGGTTCATCACATGTTCTCTGTCATGTCTAAGGGACTATTCAGTAGGCTTTCTGGTTATCTGGCTCTTATAATCATTTCATTCTTGGTCCTTGATTTTGCCTGAGTCTTCATTATAAAGGTTGCATTACAATTAAGATTGGGCATTCCACAGTCACTTATTTTATACATGTTGACCAATTGTGGAACTCCTCAATGTTTTCATCTGTTGCAAGAAGAAGCTCCTTGATAAAAAGTGAAAATGCCACATAACTGTGAGTATAAAGATAAGTATTTAGAACACATTAGAAATTGTATTAATTTAAAATAATGTCAATAATAAGTTCTTCTCAAGGGCCTATAACCTCTAGTTCTGAGTAGCTGAAGAGGTTTCCAGCACTAGGTGGGCATGGTTTCCCTCCCACTGAGTTGTATTAAGTCCTATTAGACAAGTTCCCTAATATAATGGTGATTTCTACAGGTCATAGACTGCTGTGAAATAGAAACTGGTTTGGTTTTAACGGCTCCATATTGTTCCTGGACATATACTTATTTCTCTGTGCTTCTTGCACGTCATGAAATAAGCAGCTTTCCTTTTTCATGCTCTTTATCAGCATATATCATTGTTTTTATTTATTTGGTGTTCAACATGTATTTGATTTTTTTGTCTCTCATTCAAGTTTTTGTTGGTGGATTGCTATGTTACAATTTTTTCTTATTATTGTTTCACTTAACTCTTCTAGTGGAATTTTTACTTCTACAAGATACCATGAGGGCTATTATCTTTAATCTACTTCTAAATTAGACATCCTTAAGCATCTTATGTAAGGCTAGTTTGATAACCATGAATTCTCATAATTTTTGACTGTCTGGAAATATCTTTAATTTCAAATTAAATTATATAAAATAGCCTTGCTGTTTATAGTAATTTTGGTTGTCATCCAAAGGACACCCCAAGCACTCTTAAAGAACAGACCCACTAACTTGCTCCAAGATGATATAGTCTTGGCTTAGATCAAACTAGGCTAGTAAGACTGCTGGTGGAAGAGATAAATCCTCACAGGCAGCATTCCTCAGGAACATGTGAAACAGGTTTTCTGACTGCCCAAAGAAGCCATTTCTATTATCTTCCTTTGCATCTGGAGAAAGGGGCATATGTCTCTCTTGAAATATGTAGCAGAAGTTACATATCAAAACCCAAAGCTAATCTCCAGACTCTAACCTAATCACATGAACCTGTTATGCAAATCAAAACTTGCTCACTACCCTCCTACCCTTGTTACCTCTCTCTTTCTCTGCCCTAAACTCCCAGGCTGTTTTACATACCAAGTTTACCTCCAATCAGTTACTCATCCTTTTTAAAACTAGCATGATGTTTCCACACTCCTCTTCTCTAGCCACAGCATAGCCAGTCTACGTCTATCTGCTCTGGACTCATCCTGATGTCTCTCCCTGTGCTCGTTCTCTGGGGAAAAAAATGGTTATTACATCAAATAGTATTCCGGTGAGCTTAATTTTGATCTCTCTCATTTTTCTTAGAGGCATTTTATTTTATTTATTATGTAAGCATTTATTTATTTATTTATTTATTTATTTATTTATTTATTTACACTCCAGGTTTTATTCCCCTCCCAGTCTACTCTGCAATGATTACACATCCTTTTTCCCACACCCTGTATACACAAGGATCACACACACACACAAACACACACACACACACACACACACACACACACACACACACCAGACCTCTAAACTTCCTGGGGCCTTTAGTCTCTTGAGGGTTAGGTACATTTTCTCTGACTGAACCCAGACATGGCAGCCCTCTGCTGTATATCTGTTGGGGCCTCATATCATCTAGTGTATGCTGTCTGGTTGGTGGTCCAGTGTTTGAGAGATCTTTGGGATCCAGGTTAATTGAAACTGCTGGTCCTCCTACAGGGAGGACCTCCCTTCTCCTCAGCTTCTTCCAGCTTTTCCCTAACTCAACCACAGGGGTCAGCTGCTTCTGTCCATTGGTTGGGTGCAAATATCTGCATTTGACTCTTTCAGCTGCTTGTTGGGTCTTTCAGAGGGCAGTCATGATAGGTCCCTTTTTGTGAGCACTCCATAGCCTCAGTAACAGTGTCAGGCCTTGGGGCCTTCCCATGAGCTGGATCTGAATTTGGGCTGGTCACTGGACCTTCTTTTCCCCAGGCTCCTCTCTATTTCCATCCCTGCAGTTCTTTCAGACAAGAACAATTGTGGGTCAGAGTTTTGGCTATGGGATGGCAATCCCATCCCTCACTTGAAGCCTTGTCTTTCTGCTGGAGGTTGGCTCTACAAGTTCCCTCTCCCCACTGCATTTAAGATTTCTCCCTTTGATTCTTGAGAGTCTCTCACCTCCCAGGTCTCTGGTACATTCTGGAGTGTCCCCCCAACCTCCTACCTCCCAAGGTTGACTATTTCCATTCTTTCTGCTGGCCCTCAGACCTTCAGTCCTTTTCTCTCACCTAATACCAGATCATGTTCCTCTCTTTGCATCCCTGTCCACTTTGACTCCCAGGTCCCTCCCTTCCCCCCTTGCAATTGCTTTCTTCTTCCTGCCCAGGGGGACTTAAGCATACTCAGTTGGACACTTCAGCTTGTTAACCATTTTGAGTTCTGTGGACTGCATCTTGTGTATTCTGTACTTTTATTGGCTAATATCCACTTAGGAGTGAGTACATACCCTGAATGTCCATGCGACAGTTACCTCACTCAGGATGATATTTTGTAGTTCCATCCATTTGCCTGCAAAGCTCAAGATGTCCTTGTTCTTTTTTTTTTAATTTATTTCCATTTCAAGTGTTATCCCCTTACCCCAGTTTCCCCCATCCCAGAAACCCCCTATCCCATTCCTCCACCCCCTATTTCTATGAGGGTGTTCAACCATCCTCTAACTCATTCCTGCCCCCCTACCCTCCGATTCCTCTACACAGGTGCATGTATTGATTCTTAATTGGATCAAGGACTTCTCCCCCCATTGATACCTGACAAGGCTGTCCTCTGCTACATATGCAGTCAGAGCCATGTGTACTCCTTGGTTGGTGGCTTTGTCCCTGGGAGCTCTGGAAATCTGGTTGGTTGATATTGTTCTTCTTCCTAGAGGGTTGCAAAACCCTTTAATTCCTCCAGTCCATTCTCTAACTCCTCCATTGGAGATCCCACACTCAGTGCAATGGTTAGCTGCAAGCATTCAACTCTATATTTGTAAGGCTCTGGCAGGGCCTCTCAGGAGACAGCTATATCAGGCTCCTTTGAGCAAGCCTTTCTTAGCATCAACAATAGTGACAGAGTTTGGTTAATGTATCTGGGATGAATCCCCAGGTGGGACAGTCTCTGAAGGGCCTTTTCTTCAGACTCTGCTCTGCAATTTGTCCCTGTATTTGCTCCCAAGAATAATGTTTTCTCCTTTTTAAGAAAGACTGAAGCACCCACACTTTGAATTTAATGTGGTCTGTGAGTGGTATCTTGGGTATCCTGAGCTTCTGGGCTAATATCCACTTAGCAGTGAGTGTATACCAAGTGTGTTCTTGTGTGATTTTTGTGAAAATAACTAGGACGATATTTTCTAGGTCCATCCATTGCCTAAGAATTTCATGAATTCATTGTTTTTAATAGCTGAGTAGTACTCCATTTTATAAATGTACCATATATTCTGTATCCATTCCTCTGTTGAGGGAGATTTGGCTTCCTTCCAGCTTCTACCTATTATAAATAAGGCTTCTATGAATGTAGTGGATCATGTGTCTTTGTTATATGTTGGAGAATCTTTTGGGTATGTACCCAGGAGTGGTATAGCTGGGTCCTCAGGTAGTACAATATCCAATTTTCTGAGAAATAACCAGACTGATTTCAAGAGTGGCTTTACCAGCTTGCAATCCTAGCAGCAATGGAGGAGTGTTCCCCTTTCCTGACATCCTTGCCAGCATCTACTGTCTCCTGAGTTTTTCATCTTAGCCATTCTGACTGGTGTGAGGTGGAATTTCAGGGTTGTTTTGATTTGCATTTCCCTGATGACTAAGGATGTTGAACATTTCTTTAGGTGCTTCTCAACCTTTTGAGGTTCTTCACTTGAAAATTCTCTGTTTAGATTTGTTTCCCATTTTTAATAGGGTTATTTGGTAAGGCAGAGTCTAACTTCTTGAGCTCTTTGTATGTATAGAATATTATCCCTCTATCAGATATAGGATTGGTAAAGATCTTTGCCCAGTTTGTTGGTTGCTGTTTTGTCCTAATGACAGTGTCCTTTGCCTTACAGAAGCTTTGTAATTTTATGAGGTCCCTTTTGTCAATTCTTGGTCTTAGAACATAAACTTTTAGTGTTCTGTTCAGGAAATTTTCCCCTGTGCCAATGTGCTCGAGACTCATCTCCACTTTCTTTTCTATTAGATTCAGTGTGTCAGGTTTTAGGTGGAGGTCCATGGCCCACTTGGATTTGAGCTTTGTACAAGGAGATAAGAAAGGATCAATTTGCATTGTTCTGCCTTCTGACCATCACTTGAACCAGCACCATTTGTTTGACTTGAAGATGACATTATTGTGATCAGGCCCAATGTGAGCCTTAAAAGTCTGGCTAATTTTCTGGCTGGCAGCAGAAGAGGCAAAGAAAGGGAGTTTGGACAAAAGGTTTGAATTGGAGGGAAGTGGGCATCTTGAAAATAACACAGCAGAAGAGAGCAGAGAGCAGAGCCAGCAAGGAATTTTAGCTCCATGTTGCAAAGCTAGGTTGTGATGACTGAATAAGCCTAAAAATTTTTCCACAGACACTCACATGAACCTGTTCTAGAAGATGCATTTTGCCTTGAGAGATCCTAAACTGAGAATCCATCTAAACAAAGACTCTCCACAACTTCTGACCTACAGAATTATGGACATTGCCCGAAGACCACATGCTTGTCATGATTGTTATGGCAGCAATAAAAAAGTAGACTGTGGGGAAAAAGAAAAATTGTGCTTCCTTCGCTGGGCTTGAAAGAGCTGAAGGGAACTCTACTGTTGGATAGAACTACATAGAATTCTGGTTTTTCTCTGCCCTCTGCAGGTTGAGCCCAGAGATTAGATTGTGTCTCTAGGTGGATGTGGACAGTTGGCATATAGTTCCATGTATCCATCTGCTTCCTTTTATTTAAGAAGGAAAACAAAATGCAATACAAGAGTGCGTTTACAAGTCAGCCATGGGGGAGCCTTAGGGTTGGAGTGGTTAAGAGGGCATTTGACAGCATGGCTTCTCCTTGTCATGTTTAAGTGCATTGTTTAAAATGTGGGTTTTTTTTTTTTTTACAATGATACTTTTGAAATAAAATTCCCCCCAATGATAATAAAACAAAAAAGAAAGAAAATGCTGGCTTTTTTTCCAATGGATAGTTTTAGCTCCTTTGTCAAAGATCAAGTGACCAACCATAGGTATGTGTGTACACATCTGGTTCTTCAATTATATTCCATTGATCCACCTACCTGTCACTGTAACAATACCATGCAGTTTTTAATACAATTGCTGTGTAGTACAGCTTGAGGTCAGGGATGTTGATTCCCAGAGAAGTTCTTTTATTGTTGAGAATAGATTTGGCTGACCTTTGTTTTTTGTTCTTCCAAATGAATTTGAGAATTGCTCTTTCTAACTCTATGAAGGATTGAGTTGGAATTCTGATGAGGATTGCATTGAATCTGTAGATTGCTTTTGGCAACATGGCCAATTTTACTATAGTAACCCTGCCAATACACAAGCATGGGAGATTTTTCCACATTCTGAGATCATCTTCAATTTCTTTCTTCAGAGATTTGAAGTTCTTGTCATGCAGATATTTCTTGTGCTGGTTAGAGTCACACAAAGATATTTTATATTATTTGCGACTATTGTAAAGTGTGTCATTTCTCTAATTTCTTTCTTAGCCTATTTACCCTTTGAGTAGAGGAAGGCTACTGATTTGTTTGAGTTTTATATCTAGCCACTTAGATAAAGTTGTTTATCAGGTTTAGAAGCTCGCTGGTAGAATTTTTGGGTTCACTTAAGTATACTATCATATCACCTACAAATAGTGATATTTTGATATCTTCATTCACAATTTGTATCACTTTGACCTCCTTTTGTTGTCTAATTTTTCTAGTTAGAACTTCAAGTATAATATTGACTAGATAGTGAGAGAGTGGGCAGTCTTGTCTTATCCCTGGTTTAATGGGATTGTTTCAAGTTCTCTCCGTTTAGTTTGATGTTGGCTATTGGTTTGCTGTATATTGATTTTACTATGTTTAGGTAACTGCCTTGAACTCCTGATATTTCCAAGACTTTCAATATGAAGAGGTGTTGAATTTTGTCAAATGCTTTTCCAGCATCTAATGAAACAATAATGTGTTTTTTCTTTTGAATTTGCTTATGTATTGGATTACATGGATGGATTTTCATATATTGAACCAACCTTGCATCTCTAGGATTAAGCCTACTTGATCATTGTGAATGATGGTTTTGATGTATTCTTGGATTCGGTTTGCAAGGATTTTATTGATTATTTTTGTAACCATACTCATAAAGCAAGATTGATTTGAAGTTCTCTTTTTGGGTGGGTGCTTGCTGGGTTTAGATATCAGAGTAATTTTGGCTTCATAGAATGAATTAGGTGGTATTCCTCCTGTTTTTATTTTTTGGAATAGTTTGAGGAATTAGGTCTTCTTTGAATGTCTGGTAGAATTCTGTACTGAATCTGTCTGGCCTTGGGCTTTTTTGCTTGGGAGGTTTTTAATGACTTCTTGTATTTCCCTATGGGATATGGGCCGGTTTAGATAGAGTACCTGCTGTTGGTTTAACTTTGGTATGTGATATCTTACTAAAACATCATCCATATGGCCTATGTTTTCCAGTTTTGTTGAGTATAGACTTTTTCTAATAGGATCTGAATATGTTTTGAATTTCCTCTCTTTCTGCTGTTATATCTCCCTTTTCATTTCTGATTTTGTTAATTTGGATACTGTCTCTGGACTCTTTAGTTAGTTTATCTAAGGGTTTGTCTATCTTGTTGAATCTCTCAAAGATTTTTGGTTTTTGGTTTGTTGATTCTTTGTATTGTTCTCTTTGTTTCTATTTGGTTGATTTTTAGCTCTTTGTTTGACTATTTCCTGATGTCTACTCCTCTTGAGTTCTATTCTTTTTGTTCTAGAGCTCTCAGGTGTGCTGTCAAGTTGCTAGTGTTTCTTTACCAGGACACTTTGTGCTATGATTTTCCTCAGTACTGCTTTCATTGTGTCCCATAAGTTTGGGTATGATGTATCAACATTTTCATGAAATTCTAGGAAGTCTTAATTTCTTTATTTATTTCTATTTTGAACAAATTATCATTGATTAGAGAGTTGTTAAGTTTCCACATATATGGGGAATTTCTGTTGTTTTTCCTGTTATTGAAGACCAGCTTTAGGCCATGGTGATCTGATAGGATGCATGGGATTATTTTAATCTTCTTGCATTGGTTTAGCGTTGTTTTTATATGGCTGATTTTGGAGATAATACCATGATGTTCTGAGAAGGTGTAATCTTTTGTTTTAGGGTGAAATGTTCTGTAGATATGTTAAATCCATTTGGTTTATAACCTCCGTTAGTTTCACTGTGTTTCTGTTTAGTTTCTGTTTCAATGACCTGCCCATATATGAGACTGGGGTGTTGAAGTCTCCCACTATTATTATGTGGGTTTCAATGTGTGTTTTGAGCTTTAGTAAAGTTTCCTTTGTGAATGTGGGTGCTCTTGCATTTGGAGCATAGTTGTTCAGAATTAAGACTTTCTCTGGGTGGATTTTCCCCTTGATGAATATGAAGTGTCCTTCATCATGCTTAATAACTTTTAGTTGAAAGTCTATTTTATTGGATATTAGGATGGCAACTCCTGCTTGTTTCTTTGGACCATTCTACCACATTCTATGTATAGCAGATCTCCTGGGATGGCTTCAGGCTATGGTACCAGATACCCAAATTGTCTGAGTGTAGCAGATCTTCTGGGATGACTCAGGATATGGTGTCCTTAGCGGAGCTAACTATCTAGCTGTCTGTCCCCCAGGAAGGACCAGGCAACAGAAGGGTGGTATTTGGTGGACAGGGGTTTTGGGGGGTTTATTGGGTTCCTAGTGGGATTTTGCAAGGGTTCTTACTTACCAACTGCTCTGAGTGGAGCAGTTCTTCTGGGATGGCTCAGGATATGATATCTTCAGGGGAGCAGATTAGCTAGCAGACTGTCTCTGCAGAAAGGACTGGACAGAAGGACAATATTGATCTCTTAATGGTATCCCTAACTCTATGTATTTATATTCCAATCTTTATCATTTTCCTTCTATTTTTATCCAAATATGATGTTTTAAAGGACTTGTTTTCATGATCTCATACTCTTTCTTCCACTTAATCTATTTTTTGAGGCTTTTTAAAAAATTGTCTTATTTATCAACTACTTGATGTCTAACGATTCTGATTGATTCATTTTCACAATATATCTTAGCAGAATTCTTATTTAAACATTTTGTTTTTATCTTTTTGAAAATTTTATTTTATTAGATATTTGCTTTATTTTCATTTCAAATGGCGTCCCTTTTTCTTGTTACCCCTCTGAAAACCCCCTATCCCATCCCTCTCCCCCGTTTATCAACCCCCCTCCCACTGACCTGGCATTCCCCTACACTGGGGCATCTAGCCTTCACAGGAGTCTCCTCTCATTGATGTCTATAAAGACCATCCTCTTTTACATATGTAGTTGGAGCCATGGATCCCTCCATATGTGATCTTTGGTTGGTTGTTTAGTCGCTGAGAGCTCTGGTGGTACTAGTTGGTTCATATTGCTGTTCCTCCTATGGAGCTGCACACCTCTTCAGCTCCTTGGGTCCTTTCTCTATCTCCTCCACTGGGGACCCTGTGCTCAGTCCATTGCTTGACTGTGAACCGTAGGTGTTTTGTTCCCCCTTCTAAGAAGGATCAAAGTATCCACACTTTAGTCTTCCTTCTTCTTGACCTTCATGTGGTCTGTTAATTGTATCATTGGTTTTCCAAGCTTCTGGGCTAATATCCACTTATCAGTGAGGGCATACTATGTGTGTTCTTTTATGATTGGATTACTTTACTCAGGATGATAATTTCTAGTTCCATCCATTTTCCTAATAATTTCATGAATTCATTGTTTTTAATAGCTGAGTAGTATTCCATTCTGTAAATGTACCACATTTTCGGTATCCATTATTTGTTGAAGGACATCTGGGTGTTTTGTTTTTTTCTTATTTTATGCAACTGTTTTAGTATTCTCTTAAATTTAATTTTCCTGGGATATTAAATTTAATATCCTGATTCGATATGTGAATTGTGTCTTGGGTATTCAGAGTTTCTGATCATTCCCAAGAAGATGGAAGGAGAGGGTCCTGGTCCTGGAAAGGCTTGATGCAGCATTATAGGGGATTACCAGGACAGAGAAGTAGGAGGGGGTTAATTGGGGAACAGGCCGAGGGAGGAGGGCATATGGGACTTATGGGGAGGGGGGAAATGGTAAAGGAAAAATCATTTGGAATGTAAACAAGAATATAGGAAAAAGTTAATTTTCTTATTTTTATTTTTAAAAAATCATTTTGACTTCTTTATCAACTATTTCCATCTACTATGACATCTTTGTAATCTGTTATTAAAAGTATGTTTAAAAATATCATATTATATTTTTCAATTTTTTTTTAAGTTTTAGTTCAGAAAACTGTATATTAGTGTGAAAAATATTTCTATGAAATCAAGACAATTATTTTAGTAAGCACTTTTCTCCTTAAGAACAGTCTTAGGGTATCAATATGCTATACACTACTTCATGTGTATGTATATATATACATATATGTATATATATACATATATACATATATACATATATACAATGATAGAATAAAGAAATATATTTTTTTCTTTATTCCATCATTGTACCATATACTCTCCCTATGTCCTATGTCTTCTTTTGCAAACAATGAGTTTTGTATATTATACACCAAATCAGAGTCACAGAACACTGCCCCCTCATGTATCTTATAGAGTTGAAAGATCCTAGCACTACAGCCTGGTATGATGTTGACAGCAAAACATGGAGAGTCAGTTCTCTGTGATGATTCTACTCAGGATTAGTAAGCTCTTGTATCCTAGTGGATAATGTAATATAGCTACTGTATTAGACTAGCATTATTGCAGATATCTATCCATTTATAGATTTTTAAAAATTATTTTAATTATATGTAGGTGTATTTCTTTGCCTTTAAGTGGGTATATGCACATGAGTGTAGGTGTTTATGATAAATGAACAAATATATTGAATCCCCTGGATCTGTGATTGAATTTAGATAGTTGCAACTACATTATTTTATCCTGTATACCAAGGATACTTTCAACTGTTATAAATGAATGAAAATATGAAAATATCAAAGTCACTAATCATATGCATAGACTTCATCAATAACAATCACTTACATAATTTTTATAATTCACTTATATATTTTATTCTGAGAATAGACTTTTTTTAGGGTTTTCATTGCTGTGAAGAGGCACCATGGTCAAGGCAATTCTTATGAAAGCAAACATTTAATTGCAGCTGGTTTATAGTTTCAGAGGTTCAGTCCATTATCATCTTGCAGGATGCATGGCAACATGGAGGCAAAAGTGGAGTTGGATGAGCCTTGATCCAGAGGTCGCCAGAAGAAGACACACTTCCACATTGGGTAGAGCCTGAGAGTAGGGGTCTCAAAGTCACTCCTACAGTGAGTGACACACTTCATTATGTCGTACACTTCCTCCAATATGGCCACACCTACTCATTCTGCCTCTTCACATGGACCAAGCATATTCAGGGCATCACAACATAAATATTTCAATAAGCACCTTAAAGACTATTTGTGTTCTAGATTAACGAATAATAAGATTTATCTTTATTCCTATTCAGAAAATATTATTAATATTGCTACTCACTATACACACGTAATGTCCATTTCACCTATTAGCTGTGAACAAAATGTCAACTTCTATAAGTCAGTTTCTCAGAATTAAATAATATCTATTGGATAATTTGGGTTGATAACTAGGATGATAAGATATTTTAAATGTTCTGACCTGGCAGAGAAAAAAAATGTATAATATTATTATGTTTCATTACCCTTAAGAAATACATTGAACTGAGGTATTTTCTGGGAAAATGTGCATGCAGAATGAGACTGAAATATTCTAAAAATTTAATTTATTTTTTTCAGTTTAATACTGCATGCATATTTACATCTTGATTACATTTGTATTTTAGAGTACTATAGAAATCTAAGACAAACATCAATCAAACATATGTTCCTTTAAATATCTAATATAGAAGAATGAGCTTCATGAACTGATATGTGTCATCTACATGAACCAATTTATATTTATATCTTATTATTGATATATTTTAATGTATTCTTTTATTGAGAAAAACACCTTCTATCAAGAGAAGTAGTAGCCTTACACACTATGCTTAGCTGCACTGTGAGCAACTGCATTATAGAAGACCAAACTTTTGAAAACTTTAAAAATAGAAAAACAGCAAAACCTAGTCTACAGAGAAATAAAAGACCATATAAGGAAAACAATATTTTCATTCTTTGTAATCAGATGTTAACATTCATGAACAGTACCAGGTCATAGTTGCATGTTTTAATTATAGAAAGTAGCAAGTGATGGTAAGTAGTTATGTTAATATTTTATTCAGTATTTCAGGACTTTTATTTGGTTGCTTTTCAAGTATTTATCAGGTAAGTATGTATTAAGCACCAACTATTGCATATAACTTTAGTAAGTTAAGCTAAATTGTTTCAAAAGATACTGGCTACCATTATCAATGTGAATTGTCACTCTAAAGAGAATAAATACTTCTCATCTATTTTAAATTTAAAAATGTGTGTTTCTATGTATATATATATATATTTTTTTAAACATCTCTCATGCAGTAATAATTTTCACTGGAATTTTTATATCACTTAAAAGAAATAAGTTAATTTGAAAACTAGATCCTGCTATGGTAAACTAACACTTTTAAGAAGAAACAAGGAAGCTGTGTGTCTCAGCAGATATTTTTGAGACTCTATCTTAGTCTATTAGGTTACTATAACAAATTACCATAAACTCAGTGTTTAAAAAACAATGCAAAGCTATTTCTCACAGGCTTAAGGGCAGATACATCATGATTACATTAGCCTGAGGTGTAAGCTGGCATATTGCTAGTTTATCAAAAGCATGTGCTTCTCTCTTCACATGGCGAATGAATGGGGGTCTCTTTCTGGCCTCCTGTAGTAGAGCATTAACTATGTTAATGAAGCATCTGTCTACCTAATCACCCCAGGAAGGCTCTAAATTCTATTACTGTCACTTTGCTCATTAGAATTTCCTGTACAGTAATTGGGTTTACACCAGCATTGAAATTGTTGCACCATAGCACGCAAAAAGTGCTTTGACTGAGATAGTAGTAAGACCTATGCTTGTCATCATAGACCACAGTAGGATGATCCTTAATGAATTAGGAGAGTATGACCAATTTGTCCCTCCAAATCCCAGTTACTTCATATAGTGCTGCATATTACACAAGCAATAAAGAACCAATACACCAATATTCACTTTTAGAAATGCTACTTTTGATCACCACTGACTGCATTAAGTACACATATTTCCATTGGTGAAAGTGGAGTGTTGAAGTCACCCACAATTATTGTGTTAGGTGCAATGTGTACTTTGAGCTTTAGTAAAGTTTCTTTTATGAATGAGGGCGCCCTTGTATTTGGGGCATAGATGTTCAGGATTGAGAGTTCTTCTTGTTGGATTTTTCCTTTGACCAGCAAGTAGTGGCCTTCCATGTCTCTTTTGATGACATTAGGTTGAAAGTCAATTTTATCTGAAATTAGAATGGCAACTCCGGCTTGTTTCCTGTGACCATTTGCTTGTAGAATTGTCTTCCAGCCTTTTACTCTAAGGTAGTTTTTGTCTTTGACATTGAGGTGTGTTTCCTGTAAGCAGCAAAATGTAGGGTCCTGTTTATGTAACCAGTCTGTTAGTTTATGTCTTTTTATTGGGGAATTGAGTCCATTGATGTTAAGAGATATCAATGAGTAGTGGTTATTGCTTCCTAATATTTTTGATTTTAATTTTATATGTGTGTGGTTATCCTCTTTGGGTTTGATGAAAGAAGCTTAATATCCTGCTCGTGCCAGGGTATAGTTTCCCTCATTGTACTGGTGCTTTCCCCCTATTAACCTTTATAGGGCTGGGTTTGAGAAATCAATTTCAGTATATTTACTAAATTTTCTGAATTGTGATTGTTTTATATATATTAATCAAACATAGACCTAGTATATGTATTTTCATGTTTGCAACTCTAAAACAAGTGAAACAAGATTTAGTCATTATATAGCATATAGATAGATAGATAGATAGATAGAGATGTAAATATATATACACACACACATATACATATACATACACACACATACACACACATACACACACACACACACACACACACACACACACACACACACACATATATATATATATATATATATATATATACACACACACACACGCACACACTTTCACATTCGTGATATCATTTTTCCTGAACTGCCATCAGGAGTTTCTACAGCTTGTTTTTCCTTCAAGGCCGATCAATACTTTATTAGATGTGTTCTAAAATCATACAATGTTTTGCTTTCTTTCCGACTTTTAAAGCCTAGTATAAAATGTGCCCTTAAATTTGTTTTAAAGCAAACCCAGAAAAGGAATTTTAGCCTTATTGTCACTGAATTTATATTTTTATTGCTCCTAAAAGTAGTTATCAGTAATGTTTCAAACATATCCATGAGTAATTTTCAAAAGGCAAACATAGATTTCTGAAAAAAAGCAATAATTTTAAAATAACTTACACATAGGCATGCATATGCACATGTATCTAGATGGTGTATTTGAAACATTTGTCTGTTCAATTGAGCTATATTTTTGCATAAAATTTCAGTGTACATGATATGTTAAGAGTTAATTTTATGTAAAACTTGTTATATAGGTCACTGGAAGCCCCATGAACACTGGGCAAAAACATTTTTTCTAAAAGAGATTCAAAAGTAAGGAAAGATGATTAACATTAAATATATGGCCAAAGTAAAAGTTGTTTTTTTCTCTACCTCTTCTGAACTAAGCCTCATTTTATTATGAAATGACAAAGTAGATGAGGGGAATTAATCTTTTTTATGTAATTATGTAAAACTTCGCAAAATTTTACAACTTTGTGGTTTGCATTAGCTAAACTATGCAGGTTCATTGCCAAAGACTTAAGGTAAAAAAGAAAAAAAAGCATGGAAATTTCCCTGTGATATTATAAACTATATGCATATGAGTTTGTCTAATCTTTTGATATTGTCTTAGAATAAGGATTATTTGGGTGGCATACACTTGAAATTGCAGCACTCAGTATGTTTGGATTAGTAAGATTACTAGCTCAAGTCCACATGATGTTTTGACATAAAACATTCCTCATACATCAGAGTGAATAAGAAATAATTTATTCTGAGCCAAATATGAATCCTTTATAAAAACACAAATTCTGGCTACTCTAAAAACAAACTCCGATGTGAAAATGATTCCATGAATTTTATAGTCACAAAACATATATTTCATTGTATCCATACATGGAATCGTCAAAGGATTAAAAAACAAGAAAGTAAAATATAAAATTATTTTTATGTTTAGCTTGCATAGAAATTTTTTTAAATTGCATTGAAAGTTTTACATTTTATAGTTTTTGAACCAAAAATGATACTACCTTAAAATCTTATATACTCCAATGGAAAACAGTGATCCCATATTGAAAAATGAATGAAATTATATGTTTTTAATTCAAGTGACACACTTGTTTGATAAAGATTATATAAGTTTATTGTACATTTTTATTGCTTGGCATATTAGTATTAAAATCAAATCAATTAAAGTATCTATTTGTATAATAGAGACCTTGAACTTGTTAATCATATAAATTCAAATTTTAATCCATTAATTTCAGTATTTATTTGATCACATTTTATTTATATCATACATGAAGAAGAGAGAGACAGAGAGACAAAGAAACTGAAACAGACACAGAGATATACACAGACACACAGAGACAGACACGGGTAAGAGATAGAAAAGACCAACATAGAGAGAGATGAAACAACACAGAAATACAAAGACAGGTGCAACGAGAGAGAGAGAGAGAGAGAGAGAGAGAGAGAGAGAGAGAGAGAGAGAGAGAGAGAGAGAGAGAGAAGAGAGTGAGAGAGAAGCAGTGTGAGGCTATAAAGTCTCACAACCTGTCACAATGATGTATTTCTTATAGCAAGGGTCCACCTCCTAAAAAATTCCATTACCATCCTAAATAGTACCACAAACTATGAACCAAGTGTTCAAATATATAAACGTATAGGAGACATTTCTCATTTAAACCACCATCCTTCCTTACTCTATTTCCTTAAGTTGAGTTTTTTCATATTCTACCTGTAAATTACATCACACAGTATTTGCCTTTCTGTTTCCAGCTTTTTGCATTTGGTACAGTGTTCTTCAGTTCATCCACATTGTCTCAAATGACAGGATTTTCTTATTTCTATGACTAAGTAGTATTCTATTTAGTGTATACACATATCCATGCACATATATGACACATTTTATGTTTTATAGAAATCAAAATCATACAGTATTGACAGAAAAATGCATATATAGACCAAGAATAAAGAATAAAAATCTACAGAGAAACTCATTACATATGGAATAAACTAAACTTTTTTAATTATAATAAAAATGCACATAAAGACAAGGAAACATTTTATTAATAAATGGTATTAGGCACCTGGATCCAAATGTGCAAAATAATGAGATCTAACCCTTGTCTTATGCAATAAACTAATATCATCTCAAAATCATTACTGTGTTAAACATTTGATTTCCAAATGGTAAATCACTTAGAAAAAATGTTGCAGAGTGTAAGAGTTTGTATATGCTTGGTACAGGAAGTAGCACTATTAGAATGTGTGGCCCTGTTAGAGTAGATGTGGCCTTGTTGGAGTAGGCATGGCACTGTGGATGTGGGCTTAAGATCTTCACCCTATATGCCTCTAAGTCAGTATTCTGCTAGCAGCCTTCAGATGAAGATGCAGAACTCTCAGCTCCTCCTGAACCATGCCTGCTTGGATGCTGCCACGTCCCTGCCTTGATGATAATGGATTGAACCTTTGAACTTGTAACCCAGCCACAATTAAATATTGTCCTTTATAAGACTTTCCTTGGTCATGGTGTCTGCTCACAGTAGTAAACCCTAAGAAAGACATAGAGTAGATGCTCACTGATACTAGTGTTAATTTTTAATATAAAAATTATTTGAATAAACTCAAATGACAAAAGCAAAATTACAGTTGTTGTCACAGTAAATTAAGCCTTTTCTCCACAGCATAAGACATAATCAGAAAAGTTAAATAGCAGCCTACCAATGAGAAAAATATTTTCCAACATGCATTAGAAAAATTAATTAATATTCAAAATCCATTAGTAAACCACTCAAATAAATTGAAAAATTAAAACTGGAATAAATTCAAGGCAAATGTACTGAAATAGACACTGTAAAGAAGACATAAAATGGTCATTTATGGTCAATATCACCAGACATGAAAATTGAAATCATGAGATTTAGTGTTACATTTCTGAGAATGACTATTATAGAATTGAAAAACATTATGTGATAAATGATTATGTAAATGCATTGCACATTGTGATTATTTGACATAGGTGTCAACTGAAAAATGAGTATTAAAACTAAATTAATTAAAATTCTGATTACCATCTATGCTGTAAAATAGGACACCAAGACTTACTTCTTCTGAAATGATGAAAGGGACCACCTGCTGGTAGTAGTATAAATTCATCAACCATTATGGAAATAGTATGTAAATTTCTCAAGGGGCTAAAAATAAAACTATGTTATGATTCATCAGTCTTCTAGATATATTTCTAAAAATATAAAATCACTATTCGAAAGAGATACCTGATTCAGCAGTGCACCACTTCTTTCAGAAATTATTTAAGCTAAACTCTGGGATTGTAGCTGTTAAAGAAATAAAAAAAAAAAACCTGCACTTCAAGAAACTATCATTTCATCTCAGAATAGAGATAATAGAAAAATATAAAAGCTAAAATACACTGATGAGGGTATAGAAAAATAGGATCCAGACTAACTCCGTTTTTACTGAATGATCAAGGAATTGTAAACCAACATGAGAGAAGCTTCCTCTTACAATAGATGGAAACTTGAATACAGAGACCTACAGTGAGACATTATACAGAGAAAGAGACCTTGGAGCACTCAGCCTTAAACAAGATGTCTCCACCAAATCTTTCCCCTCAAGACTCAGGGAACTCTCAGAAGAAGAGGAGAAAATGAGTGTAAGAGTCAGAGGGGATGGAGAATACCAAGGAAACAATGCTTCCTAAGCATAAGAGAGCTGACATATATACGAACTCATTAAGACTGGCAGCATGTGCAGGCCCTGCATTAATTTGTATCAGACAAGGTCCTAGGGCTGAGAGTAGGCACTGACTTCCATCCTTATTCAAGAAGCCTAACTCTATTTGATAATCACTTGCAAACGAAAAATTAGTTTTCTTCAAGGGAGTCTCACTGGAAAACAAACTAATCTTAAATGTAGGCCCCATGCTCAGCTGTAGATAGCCAATAGAAATCAAACTCAATTGTATGTTTGGAGATTCTTTGTCTCATAATATTGTGTCCAGGCAATTTTTAAACACACACAAACATTGTATATGTATATGTAGATGTTTATGTGTATATGATGTAAATGTGTTTCATGTTTCATGCTTTTCGGGGGAATTCTTATTTGTATAAAGAGAAAATTCACCTGAATCATGTATTCAGTGAAACATTATCCACAGTAATTGAGACATTAAAATAGGTATTCTATGATTGATGAATTAGTGAACTATAATATTTAAAACGTTTATTTTTGTTTTATGATATAGTATAATACTCGTTGCTAGAAAAATTACCTATGATTGAACTATTTTGCAGAAAAGACAATTATCTAGCTTATCTAGTTTTGAACATGCAAGTGAAGATCAGTGGCCTCATATCTTTGGCTTCTGCTTCGGGTCACTTTAACTGTATCACAACTTGATTGAGTAAGGAGGAAAAATGGCTAGGGGCAGAAGATACCAAGTATGAGTATATGAGTTGGCCATAATTTTAAGCAAACCCCTCCTCTGAAAAGGGTAGTACCTCTAACACCTACATTTTTGTGGATGTAGTTTGACTAAGCTTATTATAGCTCAAAACTTCAAAATTGAGAAAAATGTTAATACTAGAATCTTGTGGGGCACAGCCAAATTATTGCACCTTATTTAACTTACATTTAAATAATCTAGTCAAAGGAAAGTTCCATAGTCTATTAGTAATATCATTAACTTAAGCTAACTTATAGTTTTATTTCAGAACTGCTAAGTGGTCTTTCATAGCTAATGAAGCAAAAATTTGAGTCTTTGAATATACTTAATTCATCAAGGATAAGGAATGATATTATAATATGGGTGATAAAGAAGAAATGCAGCTAAAATGGTTGCTGAAGATCATTTGGAAAACAACTCTACTGACAGAATTTTCACATTTTTAAGTGTTAACTTTGGGAGTGGAGTTATTAATACTACACTGAGAAAAGCAGCTGATTGCTTAGCAACAATCCAGAACTGTTTTATCCCATGAAGCAAAGATTAAATATGCTATTCCTGTTTCCATACATGATATTTGATATATCAAGAAGTCTTAATGTAATCAATTTGGAAGCTCTGACAGATTCCAAATGTACCTTTTGCTTGAGAACTTACCACATGCTAAACCACTCTCTTCACTTAACTAAAATAAACCTTATGAAATATATTTTATTAACTTTAATTTTTATATAGGAAGGTGGTTACAACTTAAATGTACTATAATTGGGCTGGAGAAATGACTCAGTTGCTGAAGGGTATGCATGAGGATTTCATTTTGCATCCATGATCCCACTAAAAAGATACAGTTAATGGTGTGTTTCTGTAACTCTTGTGCTGGGTTACAAGTACCTAGGATCTCATGAGCTTCTTGATTGGCCAATGTAACTTAATGAATAAGCTCCAGATTCAGTGAGAAATCTTTTCTTAAAATCTCAAATGACTGAGAAGCACCTAAAGAAATGTTCAAAGTCCGTAGTGATCAGAGAAATGCAAATCAAAATGACCCTGAGATTCCACCTTACATCAATCTGAATGGCTAAGAACAAAATCTCAGGTGACAACAGATGCTGGCAAGGATGTGAATAAAGAGGAACTCTCCTCCATTGCAGGTGGGATAGCAAACTGGTATAACCACTCTGGAAATCAGTCTTGAGGTTCCTCAGGAAATTAGAAATATATCTACCTGAAGACCCAGCTATACCACTCTTGGGAATATACCCAAAAGATGCTCCACCATGCCACAAGGGCATGTGTTCCACTATGTTCAGAGTGTCTTTGTGTTAGCCAGAAGCTGGAAACAACCCAGATGTTCCATGACAGAAGAATGGATACAGAAAATGTGGTTCATTTACAGAATGGAATACCACTTAGCTCTTAAAACCAAGGACATCCAGAGTTTTGCAGGAAAATGGATGGAAATAGAAAATATCATCCTGAGTGAGGTAACTCAGACCCAAATGAACATGCACGGTATGTACTCACTAATAAGTGGATGTTTGCAAAAAAAAAAAAAAAAGTACATAGTACCCAATATGCAGTCACAGAACTCAAAAAGGTCAACAAGCTGAAGTGCCCAAGTGAGGATGCCTCAGTCCCACTTGGGAGGGAGAACAAAGCAATCACAAGTAGAGAGGGAGGGAGGAACCTGGGAGGGAAAGTGGAGGGGGAGGAATCGGTGCAGGGAGAAGGGAACCTGATCTGGTATTGGGTGAGGGAAAGAACTGAAGTCCTGTGGCCAGCAGAAGGAATAGAAACAGGCAACCTCAGAAAATAGAAGATTGGGGGGGGGGGAGTGTCCAGAATAGACCAGAGACCTGGAAAATGAGAGACTCTCAGGACTCAAAGGGGGGGGGGGACCTTAGATGAAATGCTCAACAGTAAGGAGAGGGAACTTATAGAGCCCACCTTCAGCAGGAAGATAGGACATTAAATGAGGGAGGGGTTTGCTAGTCCACAGTCAAAACACCGACCCATTATTGTCCTGAATTACAGGGATGGAAATGGAGAGGAGCCTGAGAAAAAGAAGGTCCAGTGACAGGCCCAAAGTAGGATCCAGCTCAAGGGGAGGTCCCAATGCCTGACTCTATTATTGAGGCTATGGAACACTCCCGAAAAGGCACCTAGCATGTCCACACTCTAGAAGTACCATCAAGCAGCTGAAAGAGTCAGATGCATGTATTTGTACCCAACCAAAGGACTGAAGCAGCTGACCCCTGTTGATCAAATAGGGAAGACTGAAAGAAGCTGAGGAGAAGGGCTATCTTGAAGGAGGACCAGCAATCTCAATTAACCTGGACCCCTGAGCTCTCTCAAAAACTGGAACACCAAACAGGCAGCATGCACCAGCTGATATGAGGTCCCCCAACACACATAGAGTAGAGGACCACTGGTTCTGTGTTCATTCAGAGATGATGCAACTAATCCTTAAGAGACTGGAGGCCCCAGGGAGTTTAGTGGTCAGGTGGGCGGGGGGCTGGGGACATCCACAATGAGACATGGGGTTGGGAGGAGGTATGGAATGTGAAATAGTCGGAAGGTAGATGGTAGTGGGGGTGAGTAAAATATGGAGTATAAAATAATAAATGAATTAATTGAAAAAAACTCCCATGGACAATTGAGAAAGACATATATCCTTGATTTATGGCATACCCTCACATACATGCACGTGCACACACACACACACACACACACACACACACACACACACACTCTGCTCCAGGGATGGGAAAGTGTAGGTTCACTGGAAAGCCAGAACTGTTTTGTGGGTCCTTGAGCCGCCAAATATGCCTGCCATAAGGTTCTCAGGCTCTTGGAAATCCAGACACAACTGGGAGTCACAGAAGAACAGAGAATGGAGTCATGGAGTCGGAGTCTAGCCCGAGAGCCAGGAGGAAAGGGGGAGTTCCAGCTGGTCCCAGTGGAGAGAGACTTTGTCTTGGTTGGTGCATGCTTGGTTGCATTCGTGGCTGGGAGCACAGAGAGGCCTTCTGTGGAGACTAGGCTGCAGCTCTGTAGGTGAAGGTCTTCTCCCTAGCCACCAACAGTGGATCCAGATGAAAAGAGGCAGTCCATGGTTCTAAACAGTTTATTTTTCTCATGGTGGGAAATGGATACATAAAACCATACCCCAATTCTCAGAGTAGGCCTGAGATTAAATACCTTTTGCAGGGAGGAACATCTGGGAAAGGAAGTTATTGGCAATGTCCTCCAAGCCTTTAGGTACCTCATTAGCATGGAGAACACTGTCATGAGCCTACATGACCACAGGTCACATCTCTTTTCCTATTGTCTCAGTCTGAGATGTAAGGGATGCCTCATCTACATGTGGAAAGGCCCTTATGTGAGTGATGGCTGCAAATCGATGGGGAGTTGCAGCTACATGACAGGCCTGGTGCTGGGAGCAGGTGAAACTCCTACCATCACTCCAGGGTCTCTGGGGCTTCAAGTCTTTGGTCAACCTTACCAGGCTTCCCCTCACAGTCCACCACACCATTTGTAAAGACAGAACAAGTCAGAGAATGAGAAGGAGCCAGAAAATTAGAACATATTGCTAAAGTTCCAATGAGGCCAAGGAAAACAATTTAGTGAGAAGCTGAGAGAAGCCAGATTGAATCTGTAAGCTTAGAGAAGATTTTGAGCCAGAATAGCTGAGTTGAATTAGCCAGCCAGAATTCAGAAAGAACTAGGAAAGGTGAGATTATTCAGCAATAAGTATCAATGAAAATTATATCTGGCAAATAAAAGTTACTTTTACAAAAAAAAATTCGCATTCAATCTTTTGTTTGTAATTGAATGTCTAGATCATACTTAGTATAGATATACTAGCTTGTATTTGGCAGTGGATGCAAAAAATGTGGTATATCTACACAATGGAGTACTATTCAGCCATTAGAAACAATGAATTCATGAAATTCTTAGGCAAATGGATGGAGCTGGAGAACATCATACTAAGTGAGGTAACCCAGACTCAAAAGGTGAATCATGGTATGCACTCACTAATAAGTGGATGTTAACCTAGAAAACTGGAATACCCAAAACATAATCTACACATCAAATGAGGTACAAGAAAAAAGGAAGAGTGGCCCCTTGTTCTGGAAAGACTCAGTGAAGCAGTATTCGGCAAAACCAGAACGGGGAAGTGGGAAGGGGTTGGTGGGAGGACAGGGGGAGAGAAGGGGGCTTACGGGACTTTCGGGGAGTGGGGGGCTAGAAAAGGGGAAATCATTTGAAATGTAAATAAAAAATATATCGAATAAAAAAATAACTAAAAAAAATACTACTGGGACACAATGAAAGCTTCAAGTTCATAGAATATTTGGTACATTTTAAGGAAATTATGAATACCTTAAGAATATAGGAATGGAGACAAGAACTTTCTGTTCTTGCCTGGGATCGAGGGTTGATTCCCAGCACCCACATGGCAGCTCACAATGGTTTTTAACTCCAATTTCAGGAGATCTGCCATCTTATTCTAGCCTCCAAGAGAACCCAATATATGTACAGTAGTATGCTTATATAGGTAAATGGAAAACACTCATACACCTGAATAAAAAAATAAGAAACTTTATAAAATGAAAAAATGTAGTGTCAACATTTTCATTGCATAATATACTGATTAAAACAAAAGATAACTCCTATACTACCTATTGATGTACATTGGTGTTATTAACTATGATAATCAAAAGTATTCAAAAAGGAAAATATGTACATTTCAAAGTAGTTTGATTTGACTACAGTTGTTAAAATTTTGTTTTGTTTTGCTTTGGTTTTAGAAAGAGTAAACTATGATCAGGACATAGAATTAGAATATAATATCTCAAAGAACTGTAATGAAATGAAGTGAGTTTACCAGGGCAGAACTGTGAAGAGAAAAGTAAATTCTGAATATTAATTTTTTTAAAAAATGGACAAGATCTTTTAGTCTTTATTAATATTGCTTTTAGATTCTACTAGGTAGGTAATCTATTTTTTTATTTATTCTATTAATAAAGTTATAAAAAGTGAACATTTCAGATTTTAGATATTGAAATTTGTTCAATTGTTAAGTGGCAAGCACTAAAAATTTGAATAATGAGATATACAATGGTTTGAAGGCTACTTAGAGAGTAGAGCTGCAGACATTTAAAGAAGTATATGTAGAGAAATGGAAGAAAGGATTTGAGGATAAATAAAGTTAATAATGATGAACTACTAGAAACATAACACTTAACTTAGGTAAAGAATGTAGAGAGAGGATTTAGAAATATCATGAAATGTTGCAATTAATTTCTACAGCATTCAAATGCTGATTGTGAGCTTTGGGCAAAAATTTTATCAATAAGATATGATGAGGAAATCATAAGCCCTCTTTATAATTTACAAAATATATTTGTGAAAAGCAATGTCAAATTTCTGATTTATTTTAAAATAGAATTATGTATGTTAGTAGATACAATAAATATGATACAGACGTTAAAACGTTACTTCTTAGTGAGTTGTTGTAACTTACTTTAAATCTGTTTTCTCACTTTCCATAAATAGAAAATGTCACAAGTAAGCCTTAGTGTAGCACAATTGATAAACCATGCATTATTTAACAAACCTATGCATCAACATTTTCCCACATAGAGTTAGCTGTCCATGAGCATGGGAGATCTTTCCATCCTCTGAAGTCTTCTTCCAGTTCTTTCTTCAGAGACTTTTCTTTTCATACAGATCTTTCATGTGTTTAGTCAGGGTCACACAAAGGTATTTTATATTATTTGTGACTATTGTGAAGGGAGTTGTTTCTCTAATTTCTTTCTCAACCCGTTCATCCTTTGAGTAGAGGAAGGCCATTGATTTGATTGAGTTAATTTTATATCTGGTCACTTTGCTGAAGTTGTTTATTAGCTCTAAGAGTTCTCTAGTGGAGTTTTTTGAGTCACTTAAGCATATTTTCATATCATCTTCAAATAGTGATATTTTGAATTCTTCCGTTCCAATTTGTATCTCTTTGACTTCCTTTTGTTGTCTAATTGCTCTGGCTAGGACTTTGAGTACTATAGTGAATAGGTATGGAGAGAGTGGGAAGCCATGTCTATATCTAGTCCTTGATTTTAGTGGGATTGCTTCGTTTCTCTCCATTTAGTTTGATGTTGGCTACTGGTATGGTGTATATTGCTTTTGCTATGTTTAGGTATGGGCCTTAAATTCCTGATCTTACCAAGACTTTTATCATGAAGGGGTGTTGGATTTTGTCAAATGCTTTCTTGGCATCTAATGAAATGATCATGTGCTTTTTTTTTCTTTGAGTTTGTTTATATAGTAGATTCATTTCCTTATATTGAACTATCCCTGAATCCCTGGGATGAAGCCTACTTGATCATGATGGATGATATTTTTGATATGTTCTTAGATTCAGTGTGTAAGAATTTTTGCATCAATATTCATAAGGGAAATGAGTCTGAAGTTCTCCTTTGTTGGGCCTTTGTGTGGTTTAGGTATCAAATTAATTGTGGCTTCATAGATAGTGCTCCTTCTGTTTTTATTTTGTGGAAAAGTTTGAAGAGTATTATTAGTATTAGGTCTCCTTTGAAAGTCTGATAGAACATTGCATTAAACCACTCTGGTCCTGGGATTTTTTTGTTTGTGAGATTTTTAATGACTGTTTCTATTACTTTAGGGGTTATGGGCCTGTTTAGATACTTTATTTGATCCCGATTTAATTTTGGTATTTGGTATCTGTCTAGGAAAAAAAATGTCCATTTTATAGTAGGATATGATGATTTGTTTTTAATATCCTCAATTTCTCTTGGTCTATCTCCCTTTTCATTTCTGATTTTGTTAATTTATATACTGTCTGTGTGCCCTCTGGTTAGTCTGGCTAAGGGTTTATCTATCTTGCTGATTTTTCTCAAAGAACTAGCTCCTGCTTTTGTTGATTCTTTGTATAGTTCTTTTTGTTTCTACTTGGTTGATTACAGCCCCGTGTTTATTTCCTGCTGTCTACTCCTTATGGGTGTATTTGCTTCTTTATTTTCTAGAGCTTTCAGGAGTGCTGTTAAACTGCTATTATATGGTCTAACCTGTGCTTCCAGGTATGTTGGCACTCCTGGGAGACCACCTCTTTCCTGGTGGTATTTGTGTATATAGCACTGTAGCACAGGATCAGCTCTAGTTGTAAAAGGAAACCAGAAAACTCCTATTTCAGGCTTCTCCTAGGTTCATGTGTACTGAGGGTTCACAGGAGGGATCTTCTGAGAAGCAGTGATGGTCTTGTCTGTGCTCATAGGCTTGTGTGCACTCCTGGCATTATTTGTGTATGGAGCTCTGTGGTACAGGATCAGTTCTGGGCCAAAGTCATTGTTTTTAATAGCTGAGTAGAAAGAATCTCAAATGGCTAAGAATTGCTTAATGTTTAATATCCGTAGTCATCAGGGAAATGCAAATCAATATGACCCTCAGATTATAGTTCACAGCAATCAGAATGGCTATGATAAAAAATGCAGGTGAAAGCAGGTGTTGGCGAGGATGTGGAGAAAGAGGAACACCCTTCCATTGCTGGTGGGATTGCAAGGTGGTAAAACCATTTTCAGGAGCCTTGAAAGAAATGTTTATTTGTTTTGCTTAAGTTTAGACACTCCTCCATCTCTTGTTTTTAGTACATTGTACAGTCTCCATTCATCTCCATTCATCTCAAGTGTTTTAGAACATTTGTCTTTTCTCAAATTTACTCTTATTTTTTACTTATTCATTTTACGTTCCATTCACTGCCCCCTCCCAGTCACCTCCTACTATAATCCTTTCCATACCCCTTTCTCCTTTGGAGGTCCCCCTTCCCCATCCCTGTGTCCCCTCACCCTGGTACTTCAAGTTTGTGCAAGGCTAAGCACTTTCTCTCCCATTGAGGCCAGCCAAGGCAGCCCAGGGAAAAGAACATATCCCAATTAGAGGCAACAGCTTTTGAGATAACCTCCATTCCAGCTATTTGAAGTCCATATCAAGACCAAGCTGCACATCTGCTACATATGTGTATGGAGGCCTAGGTAGTCTGTGTATGTTCTTTGACTGGTGGTTCAGACTCTAATAGGCCCAAGGGTCCAAGTTAGTTGACTCTGTTGTTGGCCTTCCTGTGGAGTTCCTGTGCCTTTTAGGGGTGCAATCCTTTCTCCTGTTCTTCCATGAAAGTCCTTAAGCTCCATTCACTGTTTGGCTGTGTGTTTGTGTGTCTATCTGACTCAGTTGCTGGGTGGAGCCTCTCAAATTTTTCCTGTTTGTATGGTTCAGGAGTCTGATGTAGGTGAGTCAGAAGTGGAGAATAGAGGTCCTTCTGGGATAACAGGTTGCTCAGAACAGCTTGTTCAGATCATTCATCCTTTATATTCAAAATATATGAGAGATCATGAAATGTTTTTCTGTGCCCAGTATTTAATAGCCTTATAATATTCATTTTCCAATTCTGTCCATGGTGTAGCCAATTTCATACTTCCCTTTTTATTAAATAAATATTTTATAATCTGGTTATATACAGTTGTCTATATAAATACGTGTGAAATATACATGAAATATATTTTACATTTTAATATTTTCTTCTGCAATAGGCATTTGTTTCTACACATTTATTGTCATTAATAATGCCACAATGAATTTTAGAGTACAGATGCCATCGGTTCTTAGTATGCACATGGCTATTTTCTGTGTACTAGCCTGGTTGCTTTCTCATTTAGTTGTCTGAATTAATTAGTTTAATATTGTTTTGACAAAAGACTATAACCAAACCAACTCATAACTTATAAAAGAAAGAGTTTAATTTGACTCATGGTTTCAGAAAGTTCAATTCATGATGGTAGTGCAAAGGAACAGATGAAAGCTCACATCTTGAACCACAAATATAAGGCAGAGATACATACTATAAATGATACAAGTCTTTCAAACTTCAAAGTCAGTCACCAGTGACATACCTCCTCTAATAAGCCACACTTCCTAATCTTTCTCAAACTATTCTACAAATTGGGACCTGAATATTCCAATATATCAGTGGCCTAGTTAAGTAATAGATATATTCTTCATTCATAAATGCAAAAATCTATACAGAATATGAATGTCAAAGATTAAACAGTTTAGTTACTGTTTTCTTAAAAAGGCAAAATCTATTGAATGCATGGCAAATACAAGGCACTATTAAGGGTATTACTTACTGAACAATTCATATTAGTTTTTAACGTAAATTATTGCCTCTAAATGTAAAAATAACAATAAAACTATTTTATAATTATGAAGATTTTTCTGGCACTTTAAACTTCTAATCATTCTCAATTAATAGTAAAATGATTCTATGGGCTAAGTACAACTAATTCTTCTATTTCTACTTTAAGTTAAAGAAAAACAACATTAGAAACATGAAATATCACATGAAGAAACTGTTAAAAGAGAAATGTGTTGTTTGGTGGCCTTATCCTGCCTTATTTAAGATAATTTTAAGACTTCAACCAAGCCTAAGTATTTTAACCTT
This sequence comes from Apodemus sylvaticus, assembly GCF_947179515.1. Taxonomy (NCBI): domain Eukaryota; kingdom Metazoa; phylum Chordata; class Mammalia; order Rodentia; family Muridae; genus Apodemus; species Apodemus sylvaticus. The sequence continues at coordinate 73,831,172 of NC_067495.1, forward strand.
CTTAGATCAGTAATTATAATTAAAAATTAACAGTAAAATTTTATATGAAGCAGATGATTCACCTGTACACTAAATTAAGTGGAATCAAATCTGAGCTTGACATACAGCAAAATATGCTTTTAAAAGTTCCATTTGAATTAACCAGTGTTCAGCTTCTGTCACATTGCTATATATGAAGAAATGACCAAGTAATCCCATCAAAAGTAACTTATCTTCAGTTTCTCAGGGGATACTTAAATAGGTTTAGCTTAAGAAATTGTTGGCCTCCTGCCTTTATGTAATTCTCTTTTAATTCTATAATTGTTATCCATCATTTTATGAATTTACAGAAATTTCCAGGTTAACATTTATTCTTTGTACTTTTATATATTTGTCAGTCTCTTTCTGCATTTTCCTTTCAAGTTTAGTTAACTATCCATTAAATGCACTTTGCAAACCTTTGCCTTTGTGTATTTACTGTGGGCTGCTAAAGCCCCCATCCTTTAGAAACTAATTACAAATTCTTACATATTTTAAAGGAGAGAGTATCTGTATATCCTGAACTATCAAGAATCTGGACTCATGAATCCTCAAGCACTTTTTTTCATGTTGTTTGTTCTTGATCTTGTTTTTTATTTGTCAAGAAACAAATAGTCCTAATGAAATATTAAAATTCCTGAATGCAGTTGTATAGATAGAAAAAGTGTTCGATATTATATGCATATGATATTACATGCATATGAAGAACAAAATATAAAGCACTTTCTTGAACAGATCATAAGATGACTTAAAATGAATGTGAATTGAGAATATAAACATATTTTAGGGAAATAAATAAAAACAGGACATCTGAGGATAATTTAATGTATTTAATTTTCCTATTGTTACTGACTTTTTTATCTTGTTTTAGGTGAGTCCTAGTTTTGGGCACAGCTTAATCAGTAAGATGTTTACTAATACCAATACATTTTATGTGGGGTTGAAGGGCACATAAGAAAGAGAGGAAGAAGAAAGAGGAACACTCCTCCACTGCTGGTGGGGTTGCAAATTGGTACAACCACTCTGGAAATCAGTCTGGCGGTTCCTCCGAAAACTGGGCACCTTACTTCCAGAAGATCCTGCTATACCACTCCTGGGCATATACCCAGAAGACTCCCCACCATGTAATAAGGATACATGTTCTACTATGTTCATAGCAGCCCTATTTGTAATTGCCAGATGCTGGAAAGAACCCAGGTATCCCTCAACAGAAGAGTGGATGCAAAAAATGTGGTATATATACACAATGGAGTACTATTCAGCCATTAGAAACAATGAATTCATGAAATTCTTAGGCAAATGGATGGAGCTAGAGAATATCATACTAAGTGAGGTAACCCAGACTCAAAAGGTGAATCATGGTATGCACTCACTAATAAGTGGATATTAACCTAGAAAACTGGAATACCCAAAACATAATCCACACATCAAATGAGGTACAAGAAGAAAGGAGGAGTGGCCCCTGGTTCTGGAAAGACTCAGTGAAACAGTATTCAGCAAAACCAGAACGGGGAAGTGGGAAGGGGTGGGTGGGAGGACAGGGGAAGAGAAGGGGGCTTGCGGGACTTTCGGGGAGTGGGGGGGCTAGAAAAGGGGAAATCATTTGAAATGTAAATAAATTATATCGAATAATAAATAAATAAATAAATAAATAAATAAATAAATAAATAAATAAATAAAAAAAAAAAAAAAGAAAGAGAGGAAGAAGGGGAAGGAACGAAGAAAGAAGAGGGACACGAGAAAAGTATGATTTAATATTTTTCAGGATAGAATGAATGAAGTAAGACCTGACTCTTTCAAGTAATGCCTTGTTAGCACCTTTGAGTAAAACGAAGGTGAAGCTTTTACCAGAGGCCACCAGTACACAGCAGCACAGACTCAAGGTGCTTAACAAATCTCCATGGCAACTTGGACACAAAATCCTATTAAATTTCTGGGGTCTAACCTTGATTCCCCAGGAGTATGTACTCCTATTTTTCCATTAATGAAGGAAAAAAAAATGTGTCAAGGCTCAATAAATTCACTCCGTGAACCCACACAAACATCAATTTGTGATTAATTGCATCTCACAATGCTATTTGCAAGGTGAATAGCTCACTCTGATCTAATAATTAGGTTATGATTTTTCCCTTCATAAAGCCCTAAAACTATGTAGGTAATAGATGAGAATAAAATAATTAAATTACTACTTTAACTATATTTAAATGCTTTTCCAGAGAATTACGCATGCTTTTAATAAAAATGGTAGGTATTCTAAGAGAAGAAATGAGTGTTAAAAGGCTTACAGAAATGTGTTTTACATTCTGTGAGATACTATAGCTTTCACTAATTTACTTCAACATTGATAATTGTGTTTTCCAAAATTTTTACTACAGATAAAATAACTACATACAATTTAATGTTTTATGTATAGTAATAATATCTGAACCTTACAAAAATTATATTTTTTTCAATAATAGAACTATTTTTATTTATATAAAATATATTTATATTTAAAAAGTTTTATTTATATCATTATTTTTTATTTTGTGTCATAAAACAATATTATAAAAAGTATAATTAATAGAAAATGCATAATTATAAGAAATTATGTATCTATTAGAAATTGAGTAAAATTAGCTGGACTTTGTTATATAATACTGATTACTACTCTGAATTATCTATACATCAAAAATTTAAACATAATTTAATGTTAAAATATGGTCAGGTTTATAAGGTTATTAAGTAAATTCATATCAAACAAAACTCTCTTCTTGTTTTCAGACTAGAGACATAATGGGTAGTGGTGGAATCAGAGATTATTGAGTATTTTGCTATTTCAGATCAGGATTAGTAATCCAATGTTTACAAAATGTTTTGATGAACATAATTGCTCCTAGATATGGTAGAGAATAACCTCAATATGGTAGCGTGTACAGAATAATTTGATTTGTGACATATTTGTATGATAATCAAATTTATCATTATAATCTTTTCAGTATGTGTTATGAAAACATATAAGAGATAATTGTACTTGTCCCTGGATGTTTAGTTATATCATTATGCTATCCTCAAATGCCATTGATATAAAATGATTAGGAGTTCGTTTTTAAGGAACAATACATTTATGAAACAAAGTGTGGCTGCTTAGATTTATAATTCTAACATATTATTCATCTTTGTGTGTGTATCAAAATAGCAAGGCATACATGTATTATTTTCTTTAAAATTTTGGAAATATGTCCTATTAAACAATTAACTTTATAATATATTTTGACAAATGCTTCTCTTCTTATATTCAACCAAATTTTAAGATTGAAATAAACATGTGACAATTGGAGAGGTAAAACAAAATCTGAAAATATATTAAGTGTAAAAGTTAAGTAAAAAAGAAAGAACTAGGTAAACTTACATAAATAAAACACAACATTGGAAACTGGGTCTATTTGTTAGTTAATTGAATAATTGGTGTAGAAATTATGTAATATTTGTCATGATTGTACCAGGCACTAGTCCAAGTTCTGTAGATGCAATAGTGAGAATTTCATATAAATTACTGTCAAATACCATGGGAATCTATACATTTAGCAAAAAAGACATAGAATTGAGGAATGGAACAAAATAGTGTGAAATTTAAAAAAATTCACCATTTAAATGGTAAACTTCAATAAATGATTCCTAATAACATTATGCTATATTCTTGAACCAGAGCCTAAGATAATCATCATTAAAGAGGCTTCATCATACAACTGATAGGAATAGTTGCAGAGACCCACAGCCAAACATTGGGAAGATTTGGGAATTCTGCTAAAGACAGAATAATTGTAAGAGCCAAAGTGGTCAACGATATGACAAGAGCAGGGCCAACAGAATCAACTATGTGGGGCTCACAGGGCCTCACAGAGACTGAACTGACAATCAGGGAGCCTGTATGGGTTATATAATACAATGTAAAAATTATATGTATATATACACACATTTTATATATATATATATATATATATATATATATATATATATATATATATATATATATATGGGTGTTCTTGTGTCTTGTGGGACTCCTAACTGTGGGAGCACAGCGTGAGGTTGCTCTGACTCTCTTGCCTGTTTTGGGAACTCTCTCCTACTGGGATGCCATTTCCAGCCTTGATATGAAGGTATGTGCCTAGTCTTACTGTAACTATCCACTGGCAGGCCTGCATTTTCTGGAGGGAACAAGAGGAGGCATGTATCTGGGGGAGATATGAGGTAGATGGGAGGGACTGAGAGGTGAGTAGGAAAGGCAAACTGTGGTTGGGATGCAATCAATATATGAGAGGATAAATTTAAAAACTGCAAGTAAAAATGCTGGCAAGCAGGAAAGCAGAATATATTGGACCATGCTAGGTGTGCTGATATGGAAATTTAAAATATTAATAGCATTCATTTCCACTGTTCATAAATGTTTAAAAGAATTAATCAGTTCTAAAAGTATTATTTTCAAAGTGTAGAAATAAAATAGGCATAATATTTATAGCTGAGGAAGTTATTTTTAAGAGATGAAACTGAATGTCAGAAACAAGTCAGAAAATGAATCACTTTAAGAGAAAATTTACCAATGGAAGTGGGAGAAGATAAAGATGAACCAGATCATCCCACTCTGTTTCTTACCATCTGATGCAACTTTTAAGTATTAAACTTTTCTAAGCCCTTATTTTCTGCATGAATATACAGATATAATAGAATGAGGTTTTAGTAGTAACTTTGCTAACAATATGAGCAAGAGGCATACATACCCTTAGTAGTATTTTAGAAATACTTTTCTGCTAACACATCTCCTTTCTTTTGTGATACTTGCCAACAGCCATCAAGACCATCAATTAATAAGTGACACATCATAAAACTGTACACTTTTTGGGGGGAAGAACACAATCATTTAGACAAAGCAGCCACATGGAAAAAAGGAAAAGATTTATTAATTATCAAGGGTTACTGCATAGAACTTATAAAGAACCAGAAGAATGGGTATGGATATTGAGAAAACATAATCAATTTAAAATAGGATACAGAATTAAGCAGAATCCATATCCATCAGAGAAATGCATATTTAAACTAATGTTGAACATGTCTTCCTTTCTAGTGGAAATGCAAACTAGTACGGCTACTGTGGAAATTATTGGGAATGTATCTCAGAAGTGAAAATATGGTCTATATCAATCTAGCTATTCTACTCTAGGGCATATGGGAAAGACTATTTTGCTAGATGTTTGCTTATTCCTGTTTTTCCTGTTCAATTCATGATAGCCAGGACTAGAAATAGACAAGTTTTACATTAACTGATGAATGGATACTGAAAATGTGGTACATTTACACAAGGAGATATTATTCTGCTGTTAAGAAAAATTAAACTTGAGATATTCAGTTAACAGGATTGATCTAGATACTATTATCCTGAATAAAGTAACTCAGATCCCCTGCAAACCAAATGTTTCTTGTTTTCTCTTCTAAGTTAGAATTTGAATGTTCAATATGAGTGCCAAAATATGAATAACAGAGGTTATATACATAATAAAGGATTAGTGCCAGGAGGTGGTCTCCAAAAAAAGAGAAATAAAATATAGTATTATGGAGACATAAAAGGAAAGTATAATAAGAGGATTAAATATGATGAGAGTAGAATGTGAGAGCAGGATTTAAAAAAAGAAATATATAGAGAGATGATTAGCAGTAATGGCCCTTTGAAAAATCTCTTGGAAACCTACTACTGTAGAAGCTTCCTAAACTCTGTGCACATATGAAAGGAATTTAAAATGAGTCACCACATAATGGTGGAGAAAATGCTCCAACTAATCATATTCTGACAACAAGACAAACAACTAGTGGCAAGGATGGGTTGCATTGAGTCATTGTCCAAAGGGGTCTCCAGACCTCTCAAAACCATCACAGGATAATGCCAAAGTTATTGGTTAACCTTTAAAAACTGATGGTTAGGTCCTGCTGCTGAAAGTTACTTATATCATGAAATATGGTGAATGGGATCTAGTGCTCAATCAGAAGCTTCACCCCCTATGGACTAGTGTTTAAGGTGCTAGAAGTTACTCTGCTTACACCTGTAATAGAAATATAATCATCAGAATCACCTGCGACCTACAGAAGTGACATTTCTGCAAGATGCAGTGGTACAATAGTGCACAAATGATATGTTACTATGGAAGTTTGGATATGCTTTGTCCTGGGAGTGGCACTATTAAGAGGAGTGGCCTTGGTGGAGTATGTGTGACCTTGTTGTAGAAAGTGTGCATTGTGAGGTTGGAGGTTTGAGACCCTCTTTCTAGCCACATGGGAGCCAGTCTTCTCCTTTCTGCCTTTGGATTCAAAGTGTAGTACTCTCATCTCCTCTAGCCCCACATCTGCCATGCTTCTGCCTTGATTATAATGGACTGAACCTCTGAACCTTTAAACCAGCCCTGATTAAATTTTGTCCTTTATAAGAGTTGCCTTGGTCATGGTGTGTGTTCACAGAAATGGAAACCCTAACACAGAAGTTGGTCTGAGGGACTGGGGTAATGCTGTGATAAGACATGTTTGTGAATGGAGGAATGTGGATTTTAGGACTTTGGATTTGGGAAGCTTTAAGTGGGGCTTAATGGGCCATCCTAGCAGGAACATGGAAAGGAATATGGTGCTTCTGAGGGTAATTTGAACTGGTTAGGGCTGCTGACCAAGAGGTTTCAGTGGTGAGGAATTTTAGTACGTGGCTTAGAAACTCTTGTGGTATTTTGGTGAAACATGTGACTGCTTTTTGCTCTTGGCATAAGTATATATCTGAAGCTAAGGTAAAGACATTTCAGTTAATTGCATTGACAAAGGAAGTCTCAGAGAAGCCCAGGATAGATTCTTTCCTCTGGTTTCCTTTCATAAGGAGCTTTGTGATGAAGCATAGCAAGCAGAGAAAGGAAAATACAAAATGAATGGTCAAAAAATTAAGAGGCACCAGAAAGTAGAATGGAGCTGAATCCTCTGTTTAAGGAGATAAACAGATTAAGAAAGTCATGACCTTGAAGTTATAATATTTCACACTGCTAAGGTTATTGTTTACACATTTGCAGTTGAACAATGGACTTGGTTATTCCTTACATTTGGACTTTTAATCTGAAATTAACTACAATCCAGAAATGGACAGCACAACTCTGATCCAGATCCTGAGACTGGGATATATAGGCTTTTGTTCTAGCTACTAATGAATAGTGACCATGAAAAGCTTAGGCCTAGGTATGGTGGTATATGCATTTAATCCCAGATGTCAGGAGACAGTGGCATGCAGATCTCTGAGTTCAAGTGAGTTTCCAGGACAGCCAAGCTAAGTCAGAGAATGAGTTGGAAAACAGAGAGCTGGTGATAATGCAATAAAACAAAGGGGCCATGTTCTTGCTCTGGTAAGCATCAGAATTTGGCAGCGTAGGCCTTGGGGCTCTGAATTTAGAGTCAAGAGCAGAAGGGACTACTGGGACAATTGATGCTATTTAGCTGGAGCTAAGAAATTAACTATGATTAACAGAAGACACAGATCATTGAGATGAAATATTCTGGGGAGTGTTTTTTTTTTCAGAGCACAAAGAAGTTGTGTTCCAGAGATAGCCAAGGTTATATGACCTCATGTTGCTGCTGAACTTGGTAACGGGTAAGAATCACATGGACAGTACCAGTTTTACATGCATGAAGGGGTTGTGGAGAACAGCTGAGGCTCGGCACATGTGAAATCAGGGAAGGACATTGGTGAAGCTTCAGCCTCAGTTGTAGATGATGGCTCAGGACTGAAGGGGCCATGCAAAGAAGTTGAGTCTTGACATAAAGGGAGCCTATGAGAGGCTATTGATGAAACATCATTGCAGTAAGAAAGTCCAGCATTTTAGAAATATCAGTACCACTAGATGATCCCCAGGAACTGCAAGAGTAGTGCAGTGGGATCAACCAGATCCTAAAGTGCTACAGAGGGAAGAGCTGGAGAAATGACCCAATCCTTTTTGCTAAGCCCAGAATGTCAAGTGTAGTTCCTGGGCATTGGAACAAAAAGCTGTAAATTGAAGTTGCCTTGGAGACCCCAAGATATTAGAGATGGCAAAGCCATGGGATATCTGCCAAGGAAAGTTGCTAACAGGGAGTGGAACCATCCCAGAATAAAGAAGTGTGTTGCAGTCAATAAAGATGAAAGGAGTTGGAGAGCTGAAGAGCACTTTGGCATCAGGCATGGAGATGCAGGGTTTGGAATTTGCTCCAGTGGCTTTTCGTCTTTTGATCCAGTATTTCCTCACTATGATATTTTAGAATGGTAATGTATATTCTGTGATGTTTAAGATATGTGATCTGCTTTTTGATTTTGAATTTATAAAGAATTACAGTTAAGTGACTGAATGAATCTCAGAAAAGACTTTGATATTTAGACTTTTAACACTGATAAGACTACAAGGACTTTTGAAGTTGGACTAAATGTAGTTTGCATTATGTTACCATAGGTATGACCCCCCAAAGACTCATGTATTCAAACAAGCTTATGAGGCCAGGGAGTGGAATTTGACCAGATGTATATGCTTGGCCAATTTTGTGGCACTATTAGATGTGGCTTTGTTGTAGTAGGTGTGGCTTTGTCAAAAGAAGTGTGTCACTGTGGGGCTTTGAGACCCTCCTCCTAACCACATGGGTGCCAGTCTTCTCCTGTTTGCCTTTGGATCAAGGTGTAGAACTTTTGGCTCCTCCAGCCCCATGTATGCCTGGATGTTGTCACGTTCCTCCTTGATGATAACAGACCGAACTTTGATGTTGTAAGCCAGCCTCAATTAAATGTTGTCTTTCACAAGTGTTCCTGTGGTCATGATGTCTCTTCACAGCAATTGAAATACTAAGACAGTTAGTTACTAACCAATTAGTTTTTAAAAATTGTTTTTTTTTTTTTTGCCCACCCCATGAGGTAGAACATACATGATGTTCTTAAATTGGCTAAGAACCTGTGACTAAATAGGTTTTGGTCCTAAGGGAAAATTATTATTATGCTTAAAGAATTTAGTAATAAAATTACTCCTAATGATATATTGTGTAGCCATAGATCAGTGCATATTTCAAACTTCATCAGAGTAGCTTCTTGCAATAAGTAAGAAATAACACTTCTGTGTTGTTGTGTCTGTCATACTTATATCTTTAAAATCGTCAATTCTAAATTATTTACATAAATATATGAATTTTTATATCTAGTTTCCTTTCTCTTTTATTGTTTTTCAAGTGCAATACCTTAGCAGTTCAAATAACTGGAGCTTTTCATTTTTTACCTCTTGCTGCCTTTAGCTTCTTCGCCCTAGTCATACAGTAGAACAGGGCTCTTAACCCTGCTTTCTTTAGGTCATGGCCACACCTCTGCAACCTGCTATGCTTTTGCAGATTCAGGACTTCACCCACTTATGTCTGACCTGGGCTACTACTTTCCCGTGGGCTGGCTAGCTCTCTCCAGTGTGTTTTTAATCTTACTATATTTGGAAGACATTGCAGCTACCGTGTCCTCAGGCTTTCTGTTCTGAGATAGCCCACAGCCCAGCCTCTGTTCACTGCCCTCTGCTAGATTTCCTGCAAGGCTGGAACTTAGCTTAAAGGATCCATGCCTCTGAAATGGACTTGGCTTCCATCTCCCACTTTTTGGCTAGGAAACCTCTTTCACCCGGGACTTCTCAGGCTATAAGCTGAGATTTAGGCCTCGCCTTCAGTGTGCCATTTATTGAGTGGTGTTTGTCCTTTCATGGCCTTGTTCCCAGAAATAACAATTCTGAGACTCAATTATTTTTATAAGCACCTTGGCCATAAGCTTTGGCTGTTCTCTGACTAGTTGATACATTAATAATCACGTTATTCTGTTCTAATTTCTGCCACATGGCTGGTTACCTCTACTCAGCTCTAATGCATCTGTCCTCTTTCATGTCCCAGGGCTAAATCCCTGGTTCTTCTCACTATCTCAGAATTCAACCTCCATTCTGAATGTCTCACCATCTATTCTAATCTTTCCAATAGACCATAGGTTTTATATTGACAAGTGATACACCTGTACAATATACAAAGCATTATTTCTATAATTGTTTACTATGTAAAATATTAACTATTATTAGATAAACACCTTTTCCACAGAGAAAAGATTAAACGCAGAAATTGAGATATATAAGGCTCCTAATTTTCTTCTTTTTCAAGTCAATATTGCTGCCCAAGTTCTCTTGAGATTACATGCAAATTTTAAGATATCTTTGTTTTTATAAGAACTGTTACTGAAATTGTTACAAAGATTGCTTTTAGTTAGTACATAGTTTGGCATGGCATAGTTATCCTATTTTGGTCTCTCTATGTATTCAAAGCTGACTTCAAGTTTGAATCCACAATCTACTAGTCTCCATCAAAGAGGCTTTGCATAATGGCCTGTGGAGCTCATCTAGCTCTGAGTAGATATCTAACAGGATTAATTCTTCTTACTCAGATACAAATACCATCTTTCCACTTATTTATATCTCATTTGATTACTTTTCAAAATTTTGGAGTTGCTACTCTATAAGATTTTCTACCTATTCTATTTTGTTTTCCTAGATATTATGTTCTAACAAATGTGTGAAATAATTTTTTGCTTGAATTTACTCCTAAATTGTGCATTTTTAGCATTCAGAGGAGCTATAACTTTTTGTGTGTTGGATTTTTATTACTCAACATGAATTTATTTCTCATAATGTTCTAAGAGCTCATAATGTTCTCATAATGCTCTAAGAAAGAGCATTTACTTTCATGCACATATGTGTTTGATTACAGTGGTTTTCGACATATAAGATCATCTACAAGTTGTGATATATTGTATCTTTGTGATTTGGTTCTATTGATTTTCTTTTCTAATGGCAACAAGGACTAGTGATTGGCAGTAGTATGTTGAAAGTAAAGCCCTCTCTAAATATTAAAGAAAAATATTTAAAGAATTATATCTGCTTTTGATGGCCCAGGTTTGTTTTTATTTAAATTGTATTTTAACCATGTTTTCATGTTCCCTTAAAATTCATCTATCCATCCAACTCTTCATCCTCTCTCTCTCCCTCCCTCCCTCTGTCTCTGTCTCTGTGTCTCTGTCTGTGTCTCTGTGTCTCTGTCTCTCTCTCTCTCTCTCTCTCTCTCTCTCTCTCTCTCTCTCTCTCTCACTCCAAAACATTTTTAAAACAAAACAAAAACAAAAAAAAAGTTATTCAACAGGTTGAATTAGGAGATCATGATCAAAATCTACTTGGCTATAGATTGACTTCAAGGCTAGCTAGAGCAATTAATGACACTATCTACAATTAAAATTGAACATAGTCTGGCATGATAGCTTAGTGGTAGAATGCACAAGGCCAAAAGGAAAAAAAACTTTAAACTAAAAAAAAATCAGGAGTGGGTGGGTGTGGGAGCACCCTCACAGATGCAGAAGGATGGGGAAGAGTATAGAGGGTTTAACTGGGAATGGTGATAACATTTGAAATGTACATAAATAAAATAATCAATAATGTAAGATATTTTTTAAATGATATCTTAGTTAAGGTTTCTCCTGATGCAATAAAATACTATGATGAAAATCAACTTTGGAAGAAAAGGGTTTATTTCATCTGCTTGCAGTGCACCATCCAGGAAAGTCAAGTACATACTCAAAGTTAATTCATGAAGGTAGAAAGTGCTATAAAGGCTATGGAAGAGAGCTTCTTACTGGCTTGCACATCTACTTAGTGCCCAGGACAACTAGCCAGTGGCCGGATGGCTCACAGTGAGCTGGAGCTTCCCATATCCAGTATCAACCAAGAAAAGGCACCATAGGCTTGTTGACAGATAAATCTGGTGGGATCATTGCCTCAGCTGAGCTTTCTTTTTTCCCTAAAATGTCTCTATATATGTCAACTTGACTTGAAGACAAGGCTATAAAAGAAAACGTATACACAATTCACATTCTTATTGCTTTTAAATAGTTAACCTAGGACAGTATGTCTACAAATAGAAAATTTAAATGCAGATGTTTTCTTTGTTTTGTGTACAGAAAACCATTATTTTAAAAGCATACAGTTGTAATAAACACATTTAGAATCCTAGCTTCTATCCTTGAGAGATACTCGGAGGAAATTATGGATCAACGTGTCGTCTGACCCTTTTTATGTATTTTTCAGTTTTTTTAAGTCAAAAAAATGCTTTTAGGTGTTCCCTGTAAGTGGGCTTATCCCGTGTAATGTTACTTAATGGCTTGTTTTTGAAAGCTTCAACTATTTATTGCTAATGTACTTATTTTCTAGTCCTTTATATTTAAGGTCATAGTATGCCTTGCAAAGTAAAATTAAAAGCAGTAAATTATAATAATCACATATTTCTGTAAGCATGATGCTCTTTTTGATGTGTTTTTTTCCCAAATGCACAACTTTAGATATGCTATTTTGTGGGGAGTCATGGCAACTGATGGGCACTACCAATATCCCACTATTAAATTTTGTAAAACAACTGCATTTTTTCTACTAGTAAAATAATTTTGTGATTGGTCAAGGTGAGACTACTCATAATCTGTATGCAAGCACAAAATTTACTAACACCATATCCATAAACAAAATTAATTAAAGGGAAAAGCCACAGTAGAGAAAAATAATGAGCAACATTCATTGAAAAAAGTTATTTTTTATGAGCCTAACTGAATATGAGTATTAATTTTGAAACAAAGATTGCTTCTTTTATCTTTTCTTTTTACTTTTAGCTTTTCTTTTATTCTTTCCAAATACATTTCATAGTGCCTCGGTGAAGGAGTTATTCCTAATAATCCATGTAAAGATGCAGTCAGAAGTTCATATTTCTTCACTTATTTGCATCCTGCTCACTGCCCCTTCCAGACACACCTCCCACAATCCTCAACCCTTCTCTTCTCCTCTGAGTGGGTGGGGGCCCCTGGATACCCTCATATTCTAGCACTTTAAGTCTCTGCAAGGCTAGGCACATCCTTTCCCACTGAGGCCAGAAAGGCAGCCCAGCTAGAACATAGCCCATGAACAAGCAACAGTTTTTGGGACAGCCCCAGCTCCTGGTATTCAGGACTACAAGAAGACTAAGCTGCACATCTGCTACATATGTACAGAGAAGCCTAAGCCCAGCCCATGATTCAGACTCTGAGAGCCCCAAGGGTCCAGGTTTGTTGACTCTGTTGGTCTTCCTGTGGAGTTCATATCGGCTTCACTGCTGCAATCTTTCCTCCTGTTCTTCTATTAGAGTCATCAAGCTCCACCCACTGACTTTGGGTTTCTGCATCTGTCTGAGTCAGCTACTGGGTAGAGAGCTCTCAGAGGACAGCCATACTAGGCTCCTGTCTGTATCATTCAGGATCCACAAATCTGATGAAGGTGAGGAAAGTTAGCAGGAGAATGGACGTCCAGAGGGTATAGCAGGCTGATTAGCAAAGTTGTTTCTTAAAGCCTGTGCTCATTGCATTAACAAAAGAGAATAAATATTTCCATAATATATACTAATCATTATATAGTAATGGTCACATCTAGATGTTGTAAGAGCTGACTTGTGAATATTACCAATGTATTAACAGGTATAATGTGAGAACATATTTATAACAAGATATATAAAAAGACTGTTAACATTTAAAGAAATAAATAGTTTAAAAACTGGTCTATAGTTGAAAGTAGAAATGATAAATCCTTCTGGTGAGCTACTACTTATCATGAAAGGAATATTAACTTTGGCTGAATAGGGGTAAAATTTATCTGCACATTAATGATAGTTAGGTAGATATATACCTTTTAGGTATGGAAATAAATTTAATTTGGCAATAATATGTTTAATTGTCAAACAAAAAAATTCATGTATCTTTCATTTTGAAATAATACTCATTATCTATACATTAATAAAATTGTTCTACCATTCTTTATTATATTTTCTTTAAATTCATTTAAGCAGATAATATGTTTCTAGTTTACTCATGAATAGATGTACTTAATTCATTTTCATACATGTTCATTTCATACTTGAACATGAATACTTTAGTAAAAATGAAAAAAAAATATTTATGGTTTGTTGAGGCCAGCTCACACATCTTAATCATGGGTTCTCTGGAAGGAAAGATGGGTAAGGAACAGGCTGCAAGAGAAATTACAGGGAGAGACACAAAACACATGGCTTTAGGTTCAAGTCTCCATCTTTCATCATAATGCCTCTCTCCCAAGAAACAAAGGCAGACCAAGCCCCTCCCCTGAAGGCTGGAAACCGGTTCTTCTTGTTCTTCAGGAGGTGGGTGGTCAGGTTGCTGGCTGCTATTCTTGAGAGCAGTGGGCAGGGAGAAGTCACAATTCCTCCCTTCTGTTCTTGAGAGCAGTGGGCAGGGGGAGGTCACAATGGTTGACTAAAACATTTGCCATTTAGGCACTACCCTGCATAGACTACTATTTATGGAGTCTAATATTTTTTCTATAAAACCCATCAATACAAATGTTAAATGTATCCTCAGTTGTGATATTCATTGTGGATTGCTGTTCATATGTTCTGCTCCCTGAAGAGTGTGTTCACTGGCTGGTTTTGTATGTCAACTTGACACAGGCTGGAGTTATCTCAGAGAAAGGAGCTTCAGTTGTGGAATTGCCTCCATGAGATCCAGCTGTGGGGCATTTTCTTGGTTAATGACTGATGGGGCCCAGCTCAAGATAAAAGCCCCATATTATAAAGAACATTATAATCAAAAGAGAAATATCATTCTATACCAACAATTCTATAAAAAGTTGATTCTATTAATCTTAATTTCTTAACTTAGAAAGTCCAATACAAAACTTATTATTTTTCTTTTAAAAAATATATTTACATTTATTCACTTTACATTTCAATATCAGTCCCCCATTGCCTTGCAGTACCACCTAATGCAGATCCTCTCCCATTGCACCCTCTCCTCATTTGAAAAGGGGGAGGTCTCCTCTGGATATTAGCCACCCCTTACCTCAAGTTGCTGCAGGACTGGGAACATTCTGTCCCACTGAAGCCAGATAAGGGAGACCATTTAAGGGAACAGAATCTGCAGGCAGGCAGGGAACAAATTCAAGGACAGTTTCTACTCCAGTTGTTGGAGGATCCACATGAAGGCCATGATGCTAATATGCTACATAAGGGCAGAAGGCCTAGGTCCAGCCTGTGTTTGCTCTCTGGTTGGTGATTTAGGCTCTGGGAAAACCAAAGGATCCAGCGTAGTCGACTCGTGGTTTTCCTATGGAGTTCCTGTACTCCCTCTATCCTTCTCCAACTCTTCCATAAGATAGACAGTGCTCCATCAAATGTTTGGCTGTGGATCTTTTCATTTCTTTCCATTGCTGCTAGGAGGAGCCTCTCAGAGGACAGTTCCTGTTTGGAAGCATAATAGAGAATCATTCTTGCAATGGGGTGGGTCTCAGTTTGGGGCAGTTATTGCTTGGTCATACCCTCTGTTTCCACTCTTATCTTTGACCCTGTAATTCTTATAGGCAGAACCCATTTTGAGTCCAAGATTTTGTGGATGGGTAAGCGTTATTATCCCTCCACTGGGAATGTTCTGTCTGGCTAGAGGAAGTTGCCACTTCAGGATCCATATCCCCAACTGCTAGCAGTCTCAGCTAACATATATTCTGTGGACCTTCACCTATCCCACATCTCTGGCACATCCTAGAGATTGCTTCTCTTGCCACTATCAATTTCCCTTCTCTCTCCCCTGCACTTTGTACATCCCTTCATCTGATGAGCCTACATACTGCTCCTCTCCCTATCCCATCTCCCACTCAGTTACCCCCTTCCATTGATTTTTTCATATGTATTTTGTTTCCCCTTCTGAGAAATATTCAACTATCTTCCTTTGGCACTCATTGTTATTTGGAACTTTGGGTCCTGTTGATGGCGATCCTGTACTTTTTGGCCAATATCCACTTATCAATGAATACATACCATGCATGCCCTTTTGGGTCTGTGATACCTCACTCAGGATAATATTTTCTATTTCCATCCATTTGCCTGCAAATTTCATGATGCTCTTGTTTTTAAAGGCTGAGTAGTTTTCCATTTTGTAAACAAACCACATTTCTTTATCCATTCTTCAGCTGACAGACATCTGGGTTGTTTCAAGTTTCTGGCTATTATGAATAAAGCTGGCATGAATATAGTTGACCAAGTGTCCTTGTAGTATGGTAGAGCATCTTTTGGTTATATTCCTAGTAGAGGTATAGCTGGGTCTTGAGGTGGGACTATTCCCAGTTTTCTGAAAAACAGCCAAATTGATTTCCAAAATAGTTGTAATAGTTTACATTCCCCATCAGCAGTGGAGGAGTGTTCCTCTTGCTCCCCAACCTTGCCATTATGTGCTACACTTGCGTTTTTTATCTTAGCCATTTTGACAGGTATAAGATGGAATCTAAGAGTTGTTTTGATTTAAATTACCCTGATGACTAAGCAAGTTGAACATTTCTTTAGGTGCTTCTCATCCACTCAAGATTCCTTCATTAAGAATTCTGTTTACTACCATCCACTTGCCTATGAATTTCATGCATCCATTGTTTTTAATAGCTGAGTAGTACTCTATTGTGTAAATGTACCACATTTTCAGTATCCATTCCTCTGTTGAAGGATAGCTTCGTTCTTTCAAGCTTCTGGCTATTATAACTAAGGTTGCTATGAACATGGTGGAGCATGTATCCTTGTTATATGTTGAAGAATATTTTGGGTACATGCCCAGGAGTGGCATCCTGTACTTTTTGGCCTGGGTCCTCACATAATACTACATCCAGTTTTGTGAGGAACCACCAGACTGATTTCCACAGTGATTGTACCAGCTTGCAATCACACCAGCAATGGAGGAGTGTTCCTCTTTCTCCACATTCTCACCAACATCTGCTGTCACATGCGTTTTTTATCTTAGCCATTCTGATTGATGAGAGGTAGAATTTCAGGGTTTGTTTGATGTGCATTTCCCTGATTACCAAGGATGTTGAACATTTCTTTAGGTGTTTCTTGGCTATTCAATATTCCTCAGTTGAAAATTCTCTGTTTAACTCTGTACCCCATATTTAATAGGGTGATTTGATTCTCTGGAATCTAACTTCCTGAGTTCTTTGCATATATTGGATATTAGCCTTCTATCAGATCTAAAATTGGTAAAGATCTTTTCCCAATCTGTTGATTGCTGTTTTGTCTTATTGACAGTGTCCTTTGCCTTACAGAAGCTTTGAAATTTTATGAGGTCCTATTTGCTTAGACCATAAGCCATTGGTGTTCTATTCATGTACTTTCCCCCTATGGCCAGGTGTTCAGAGACTCTACTAATTTTGCCTTTGTAAGTTTCAGTGTATCTGGTTTTATGTGGAAGTCCTTGAAATATCATCCCGAGAGTGAGGTAATCCAATCACAAAAGAACACACATGGTATGCACTCACAGACAAATGGATATTAACACAATAGTCCAGAATACCGAAGATACAATTCACATACCACATGAAGCTCAAGAAGGAAAACCAAAGTATGGGTGCTTCAGACCTTCTTAGAAAAGGGAACAAAATACTCGGGGGAGCAAATATGAAGACAACCTGTAGAGCAGAGACTGAAGGAAAGGCCATCTAGAGACTGCCCCACCTGGGGTTCCATCCTGTATACAGTCACCAAACCCAGACACTGTTGTGCTGGGTTTGATGCTAAGAAGTACTTGCTGAGAGGAGCCTGTTACAGCTGTCTCCCACAGCTTTACATATGCAGCTGCAGATGCTTACAACCAACTATTGGATTGAGCAGGAATCTCCAATGAAGGAGTTTAGAGAAAGGACTGAAGGAGCTGAAGGGATTTGCAACCCAATAGGAAGAACAATATCAACCAACCAGACTCCCCAGGGCTCCCAGGGACTAAGCCACCAATTAAGGAGTACCCATGGAGGGATCCATGGCTCTAGCTGCATGTGTAGCAGAGGGTCAGGCATCAATGTGAGGAGAGGTCCGTGGTCCTGTGAAGGCTCGATGGATGCCCCTGTATAGGGGAAATCGATGGCAGGAAGGCAGGAGTGAGTAGGAGGGTGGATGGGGGAACACCCTCATAAAAGAAGTGGGGGGCAATGGAATAGGGGTTTCAGGGGTGGGGACCAGGAAAGGAGATAACAAAAAAGAGCATTACATATACATACACATACACATATACATTATCTGAATTCTGGAGGCACAGGCAGACAGAGCTCTGAGTGTGAGTCCAGCCTAGTTAACTCAACTCACAAAGTCCAGACAGTCAGGACTACACAGAGAAACCTAGTCTCAAATCAAAACAAAACAAAGCAACCCATACCGCTGAACAAAACTTATTTCTGTTTATGGTTGAGTTCTTGTGGGAATTGTACAAGTGGGAGCAGAAGAGTGATGTGTGCTATTTAGAACCTCTATGAATGAGTTAAGGGAAGGATTGAAGGAGCTTGAAGGAGATGCCAATTGCATAGGAAGAACAACAGTATCAACTAAGCCAGACCCATGGGAGCTCCTAAAGCCTAGGCTACCAACCAAAGAGCATAAATGGGTTGGCCTACGGCCCTTGGCACATATACAACAGAGGACTGACTTGTAAGGCCTCAGCTTGAAAGGATGTGTCTAATCCTGTAGAGACTTGGTACCCGAGGAAAAGGAGATATGGGGGAGGTTATGAGGTGGGAGGACTCGGTGGGTGAGGGGAGTGGGCAGATGAGTAGGGGAGCACCTTCTCAAAGGCAAAGAGGAGGGTGATGGGGTGAAGAACTATTGGAGGAGGGAACAAGTAGGGGGCAGTATTTGGAATGTAAATAAAAAAAAACAAAAAATTATGAGCAGGTTAGTTTGTATAAACAGGCAGTTAAACATACAGACTCTTTAAATTCTGTTCGTATAAAACCAGCCAGTAAGGAATGCAGGTGTACTGTTTTCTGTATTGATCAAGAGAATATGAAAAATATCCTTTATCATTATACAAGTAAATGGTAATACATTTGTATTAATTAGCACATTGACTAAGGGAAAGATTTGCCATTTATTTTTCATAATATTTCCTTAAAGTCAGAAGAAAAGATTTATAATTAAAACAGGTTCACAAATCCAGTTGTTGCTCTGCACAGCTTGTGAAAGTTCACTTGTCAAAGCTTTATTACTATTCAGTATCGTAGCTTGTTTGGTTCCCTCTTTAATGATGCCTGTAAAATGTATTTAGAGCATAAGCTGCTTTAATCATTTTTCCTGAGGCATTATACTCTATACTATCAGGAAAACTGCCAAAGATTGCTATATTTTATGGTTGACAAAAAGAAGTGCCAGAGAATAGAATTAAAACAAATGTTTCTGACTTGCAGGGAAGATAGTGTGAAGGAAATTTTCATCACCGTTTTTGAGTACACAATGTGAGAAGCTCACAAACAAAGGTGAAATATTCCCCTACTATTTTAAGAAAGCTTGTTGAACAAGTCTTTTTGCTTAGAAAACATTTTAGTTTCTGTATACTTACACATTTTAAGGAATTTAGAAAATGAGCGGTTATGTGGTACTTATATGTCTTTTTTTTATTCGATATAATTTATTTACATTTCAAATGATTTCCCCTTTTCTAGCCCCCCCCCCCACTCCCCGAAAGTCCCGTAAGCCCCCTTCTCTTCCCCTGTCCTCCCATCCACCCCTTCCCACTTCCCTGTTCTGGTTTTGCTGAATACTGTTTCACTCAGTCTTTCCAGAACCAGGGGCCACTCCTCCTTTCTTCTTGTACCTCATTTGATGTGTGGATTATGTTTTGGGTATTCCAGTTTTCTAGGTTAATATCCACTTATTAGTGAGTGCATACCATGATTCACCTTTTGAGTCTGGGTTACCTCACTTAGTATGATATTCTCTAGCTCCATCCATTTGCCTAAGAATTTCATAAATTCATTGTTTCTAATGGCTGAATAGTACTCCATTGTGTAGATATACCACATTTTTTGCATCCACTCTTCTGTTGAGGGATACCTGGGTTCTTTCCAGCATCTGGCAATTATAAATAGGGCTGCTATGAACATAGTAGAACATGTATCCTTATTACATGGTGGGGAGTCTTCTGGGTATATGCCCAGGAGTGGTATAGCAGGATCTTCTGGAAGTGAGGTGCCCAGTTTTCGGAGGAACCGCCAGACTGATTTCCAGAGTGGTTGTACCTATTTGCAACCCCACCAGCAGTGGAGGAGTGTTCCTCTTTCTCCACACCCTCTCCAACACCTGCTGTCTCCTGAATTTTTAATCTTAGCCATTCTGACTGGTGTAAGATGAAATCTTAGGGTTGTTTTGATTTGCATTTCCCTAATGACTAATGAAGTTGAGCATTTTTTAAGATGCTTCTCCACCATCTGAAGTTCTTCAGGTGAGAATTCTTTGTTTAACTCTGTACCCCATTTTTTTAATAGGGTTGTTTGGTTTTCTGGAGTCTAACTTCTTGAGTTCTTTATATATATTGGATATTAGCCCTCTATCTGATGTAGGATTGGTGAAGATCTTTTCCCAATTTGTTGGTTGCCGATTTGTCCTCTTGATGGTGTCCTTTGCCTTACAGAAACTTTGTAATTTTATGAGGTCCCATTTGTCAATTCTTGCTCTTAGAGCATACGCTATTGGTGTTCTGTTCAGAAACTTTCTCCCTGTACCGATGTCCTCAAGGGTCTTCCCCAGTTTCTTTTCTGTTAGCTTCAGAGTGTCTGGCTTTATGTGGAGGTCCTTGATCCATTTGGATTTGAGCTTAGTACAAGGAGACAAGGATGGATCAATTCGCATTCTTCTGCATGCTGACCTCCAGTTGAACCAGCACCATTTGTTGAAAAGGCTATCTTTTTTCCATTGGATGTTTTCAGCCTCTTTGTCGAGGATCAAGTGGCCATAGGTGTGTGGGTTCATTTCTGGATCTTCAATCCTGTTCCATTGATCCTCCTGTCTGTCACTGTACCAATACCATGCAGTTTTTAACACTATTGCTCTGTAGTATTGCTTGAGGTCAGGGATACTGATACCCCCAGATTTTCTTTTGTTTCTGAGAATAGTTTTAGCTATCCTGGGTTTTTTGTTGCTCCATATGAATTTGATAATTGCTCTTTCTAACTCTGTGAAGAATTGAGTTGGGATTTTGATGGGTATTGCATTGAATCTGTATAGTGCTTTAGGCCGAATGGCCATTTTAACTATATTGATTCTACCGATCCATGAGCATGGGAGGTTTTCCCATTTTTTGAGGTCTTCTTCCATTTCCTTCTTCAGAGTCTTGAAGTTCTTGTCATACAGATCTTTCACATGTTTGGTAAGAGTCACCCCAAGATACTTTATACTGTTTGAGGCTATTGTGAAGGGGGTGTACTTATATGTCTTAAGGCAGCATTGCCATACAGTTTTTTTTTTTAGGGTTTCATTATTTATTTGCAACTAAATTCATTTCATTCTAATGGTGACAATTTAAAAAAATGAAAAAGATTTTTTTCTTTTTATGTGGCTCAAAAGCAGATAATATAACCGCTGAACCTCTGTCTTTATCTCTATCAAATATCTGTGACATTTGAAATACATGTATTGTTTGTTTTGTTTTACATTGAAACTTTTTATTAGATATTTTCTTTATTGACATTACAAATGTTATCCCCTTTCCTGGTTTCCCCTCTGAAAATACCCTATCACTTCCCTCTCTCCCCCTGCTCACCAACCCACCCACTCCCACTTCCATTCCATTATACTAGGACATCAAGTCTTCTCAGGACCAAGAGACTTTTCTTTTGATGTTCAACATAGCCATTCTCTCCTGCATATGCTGCATATCCCTCCATGTGTCCCACTTTGGTTGGTGGTTTAGTCCCTGGGAGGTCTGGGGGTACTGGTTGGTTCATAATGCTGTTCCTCCTACGGGTTTGCAAACTCCTTCAGCTCCTTGATTTCTTTAGCTCCTCCATCGGAGACCTTGTACTCAGTCCAATGGTTCACTGAGAGCACCCACTTCTGTATTTGTCAGGTACTGACAGCCTCGCAAGAGACAGCTATATCAGGATTCTGTCAGCAAGCACTAGTTAGCAAGCATCCAAATTAGTGTCTGAGTTTGCTGATTGTATATGGGATACATCCCCAGGTGGGGCAGCCTCTGGATAGTCTTTCCTTCAGTCTCTGCTCCACACTTTGTCTCTTCCCACATACCCAGGATTGTAGCAGGATGAACATTGTAACAGCAATGAAAAGATAAATGAACCAGAATCATGAGAGATGTTTCTTTATTAAAAGGGCACTCAATAAATTATGAGACATTTAAACTTGGTTAGAACCTACTGGAATACATATTTGCAGAAAATACATTTAGATACTGACTTCACACCACCTATGTAATAACTACACATGAATGAAAGACATTATTATATGTATCATAAAATATTATAGTCATAATATTAAATGCTATAAGATATTATATATGAATCTTTCAGACGATGCATTCTTTTTCTCTTACCAGTGCTAAGAACTGTTTAAAATTAGAGGTCTTTACAAGTGGAGCTATATCTTTAATCCTGTGTACCTGAGATTATTCTTAAACATAAAATTTGCTTCCAAGTTCTAAGAATGTGAATATGTACCAGTACATAGAAAGAGAAGGATTTGTGCAGTAAGACAAATATTCCCAATGACATAAATGAAAATGAAATTGATTTCATAAATATTTCTATGTGGCAAAACACTGCACAATTCACACCTAAATAAATGATAATTGGATGTAGAATGATGGCAGCATACAAAAGCGATTCAGTATAACTGTTACAATACAAAAAGAAAACTATGTACAATATATCATGAGCTACACAATTGTAGGAAAAATGATAGAAAATATATAACCAATTAAGTGTATAGGGAATGAAAACAGTAAATGCAAAACAATGTTAAATAGCACTAATATTAAGCAGAAAAAATAAAACAAAACTTTAATATCATTTACACATCATGCAAATGTCAGCTTATTTACAAAAATGACAAAATATTCACATAAAAGGATGAATTAAGGAAAAGCTGAATAGATTTAAACAATGGCTCCTAAACTGGGTAGCTGAAAGACCTTGAGCCAGTTAACAAAACTCTGTACCTTTTTAATCCCTTCATGTATAATAATAGTAAAGAAGATGTTTCTCATATTGCAAATTTATTTTTTATGTAGACTGATTTAGATGTATAGTATAAACTATTCTATTTGCTATCACAATTATTAACAAGGTTAATAGGATAATGTTTCATAATATCTTTTGAAAGTAAATTATCTATTTTATTTTAAATTTTCATCTCCTTTGATCTATTAGTGCCACATTCCAGAATATATCTGAAGTAAAAATGGCCTCTTGGAATGTTATTTGATTATATGATTCATTTTTTTGTATTTTGTCTGTAGTTTGGGAGTTCTATGAGAGCCTGGGCTACATGAAGAAATTGTATCTAAAACAAACACAAAAAAGAACTTAAAAAGAAAAGAATTTCCATAGTTTTGTGAAGTGAACTCAAAGTAGTTCTCTTAAGAGACTTGAAATAGCGTGATTTCATATGTTTATAAATCACAAGTGTTTAGTTATGATTATTGACTTTCAAAAAGAAAATTGTGTAGTAAAATATATATGTCTTAAAATATAGTTTCATGGGATAGGAATATATGACAAAGATGAACAGAAATCTATGGGTTTCAACTTGTATGTGTGGCTATTTAGTACTCAAATATCAGTTCTATGAGAGCAACACATTTTGTTGTATTAATTGCTATGACTTGAATACCACAATGTTTTTTATATTGAGTAAAGAATCATGATTTAGGTATTTATAAAGGTGTAGACAAGGTTTTTTTCTTTCTTTTTTTTTCTTTCTTTTTTTCTTTCTTTTCTCTTGGATATTTTCTTTATTAACATTTCAAATGTTAACCCCTTTCCTGGCTCCCTCCAAAAACAACCTATCCCATCCTTGCCCCCTGCCTGCTCACCAACCCACCCACTGCCCCTTCTCTGTCATGGTATTCCCTTATACTGGGGCATCAAGCTTTCCCAGGTCCAAGGGCCTTGCTTCCCTTTGATGTCCAACAAGGCCATCCTCTGCAACATATGCAGCTGGAGCCATGGGTCCCTCCATGTGTACTTTTTGGTTGGTGGTTTAGTCCCTGGGAACTCTGGGGGTACTGGTTGGTTCATATTGTTGTTCTTCCTATGAGGCTGTAAACCCCTTCAACTCCTTGGGTCCTTTCTGTAGTTCTCCATTGGGGACAAGTTTTCTTATATAAGCTATATTTCAGTGTTTTGTAATCCAGGTGAATTGCAAAAGGATATACTATCAAATCTATAAGCATTTTATTATTTCTATGGTTTTTCCCTAATCTCTCAATTACCTGTCTTACACTGTACCATGGTGTACATAATATTAATTTGAGGATATCAAATTGTTTTTCTTAAGACAATGTATTCAAATTATTAATGAGTGCCATTCACTACCCAAAGTATAATTTAATTTCATGATTATTCTACATAACAACTAATGACAGACATCTTTAACCATCTTTGTTCTCTATTTAGGACATTTTTTATTTCTTCTACTTTATTCTGCAGTAATATTGTTTATACTTATTATTTTAAGTGTACACCCCTATATTTTGAACCTTAGAATTACAAAATATTTTAGGTTTACAGAGTTTATATCTCAACATTTTATTTTGGGTTTATACAGTTTAGGTTTATATATTTATAATAACTGTAATTTGCTCTGCCTTTATAAATGGAAAAACTGAAAATATGTAAAAGAACCTGTTCTCAAAAGTGTAATATGCAAGCTCATCAGTGAATCCTCTTGTCTATTGTAATTCCCTGCTTAGAAGGTCTTGAAATGATGAAATGATGTATTGTTTGTGTAATGACATTGTTTAATGATGGTTTGTAACTTTCTGTTTTGTTAAAATAGAATAAAATAAAACTAATAATCTGATAACTCCGTTTAATCAAGTCAGAGGTGTAGGAATAACACTGAATTATAGTGCCAAATTCATTCTTAGAGAAACATCAAATTTTGCAATGTAAAGTTATTGTAATACACTTACAGTTAATGGAGTTTAAAATACATTTTCACGAGGGGATTTTTCTCATACCATGATGTAAAACTCTGGGCATCAAATAGTTGTTTATTCTGTAACAGAAACAGACAGTCTGTGACCATTCATCTAAATAGGAATAGTGTATCAAGTATCTCTGTTTACACATAGTTTTTGAATAAAACTGAAAAGAATCATGATCTCTAGGCACTGGGAACCACATATGTTGTCAACACGTTCATTGTTCTGTACTTGCCTTTCCTGTTTTTAGACAAAACGGTACCTGAAAGAAGATTGTCTTTACTTCCTGGCAATTTGACAATACCTGAAAAACATAGATAACAGATACCACTGCCAAGTATTTTAAAAGTTGCATTAATATCTAAAGCACATTTTATTTCAGAAAAATGACACAAATACACACAACAATATTCATGCAAACACACATCAGGGCAGATATGCACATAGAAAGTCATGTAGCCACACATCCCTTTGTAGAGAAGGAAGCAGGAGAGATTGAAAGAATAATTTTTTACTATAAAGATAAGACTTAGACATCAAAATAAATAAATTTAGCTGAATAACTCAGTATAACTTTAAATGACAAAAGGTAATAGCCACAATTTTAAAAAAGAGTTAACTATATTTTTCAATGTTCAGGTCTGACAGTTGAGTCATATAGAGTAAAGTGAATAATGTTTTGATATTATAATGTTTTCTTGCCACACAAATTCATTTATAATTGAATAGTGAACTAAAGAACTTCAAATATTCCCTACTAATTAGTAAATGACCTTTACAGAAACTTTACATTTTGCTTTTATATAGTTGAATGCCTTTCTTTTTGACACACATGTTATTAAATTTTGATTGTAATGAATTAGAATCTTTCATTGTCATATCAACCACGAAGCATGATTACAAACTCTTTATATTCATTAAGATATTCTCAAAGGTCTTCAAACTATCCACATGTCCACACAAAGTCAGAGATCATTTTAAATGTTTAGGAGCCAATTTTCAGAAGCAATATTTACCTTTTGCATTGTAACATGAAAGTTTTGTGTGTATATCTAAAGGATATTTGTGGAATGGCAAAGTGACATAAGCATTATTTCATTCATTTTCAGGAGACAGGAAGAACTATCGCTGCCTTACTGAAAAGAAGAATAGAGGAGAGCCCACAGAATTCCCGGTATGTGAAATCTGAAGAGTTTTACATTCAGACATTATTTTAAGCTTCCATCTCAATTCCTACATGTGGCTTAAATGTTTACAGGTAGTTTCAGGAATGCATTAAATCTTCCACACTGTTCAGTGACACTGATATAGGTTTCCCTGTTACAATCTTAGATAACTTAATGAAGCTCATTTTAAAATTTAAGTGTTGAAACCTGTTTTGTTTCACATATATATTTCCAAGTCATGGAAAACATATTAATATTATGACTTGAATATACTACCAATTTATTAGTCATGAAAATGTTTAGGTTTTTGACAAAAGGGTAGGACTGAGGCAAAATTTGGTCTTTTGAGATGGAATGTGATATGGGGTAGTACTGCTTACTCCATGGCTTATGAGAAATAATCATCAAAATAGCCAGATTGAGGCAGGGAGACACAAGCGCAAATATGGTGAAATGAGAATCAGACATCTTGGGATGAAATGCTTATTGCACCATTTATAATCAGGGTAACCTGAAAAACATGTCTTCGAACTTCTTTCTTTCTTTCAGTTTTCTCACATTTATAATGTAAAACATAGTATCTCATGCAATATCACCACCCCTTTGTCCAAAGACCTTGCTTGATTCCCAATATCAAGCTGGTATACTTATATGAAAGCCATTGATATAGATAGCTTAATAAGAATTAAATCTGTATTATGATAAAATATCTGTAATAATAATCATGAATAAATCATATTTAAGAGCATTTAAAAATGCATCTTTTCACATAACTGAGGTTGTCTGGAACATTCAGAGGAGATCTTGTTTTAATCTTCTGCTTAAACCTAAAAAAAGAAAACAAAACATGAGTATCTGTCATATCATGGCAAGCAGGAAATGCCAAAGATGTGACCTTCCCCTGGAAACACATGACACCTATTGTTGACAGTGGAAATCTGGGAGCCTGTATAGGAAGCACATGAGCATATCTTAGCTATCATAAGGCTCCATAAGCATCCAGGTTTAAATCATCTGAAACTTCACAGAGGAATTGCTGTGTTGCAGGATTGCTAAAGTAAATTATAAAGACATTAAGCATTTGTTTCTAATATTTAATAATGTTTAATAATATTTAATAACCCTATAATGTAAAGAAAATGTACAAATAAATGTTTCTTTAATTTCAGAAGATGTGTTCTCTAGCTTACCTGCAATACTGAAGAAATATTGATAAAAATTCTATAAGAAATATTAAAGAAAACATTATTGACATTATATGAATGAAATTTAAGTGATTCTTCTTTTGAAACTTAGAGAAAAGATTTTCTGATTATGAATCATGATGATAATTTTTGTCAGAGTAATCAAAAACTGTACCTATAAGCTAACACAAACATCAGAATAATGAAGGTGCTAGTTACTCCAAGCAGTCCTCTATCCACTCTGCTAAGATACCTAATTAACTTTCCTGTCTGGATGCTCCTCTGGGCAATCTTATATTATTTTCTCAGTTGTAAATACTTGTAAGTTGAAGAGATCCAAGTGTAGCTACAGTCCCCACTTACTTGTGCATGACATATATACCCAACTGCCAGATAATTATCTAAGCAGATAGTTAACTAGGTTCTATTTTTGCCTTTCTACAATGCCAAAATTTATTGAATCATAATAAATAAATAAGGTAAAGTGGTTTTATTGAAAACAACTTATCATATACCCTTTATTTCCTTTTCTTGATCTCTGACTCAGACAAACATGGGTTCTTTTAAAATATGTCCAAATTTGGACTTTTGATTTCCCACTCTTTTTTTTTTCATCATAATGAATACTATCCATTTCAACTGTGTTGACCAATAATGAAACCAAGAGGGTCTTTTTGATTCCTTGGTTCCCCTCCCTCTGTTGATCCCATCTAATTCATTATTTTTGATACACACACACACACACACACACACACACAAATATGTGTGTATGTGTGTGTGTGTGTGTGTATTCTGTACTACATTAATTATGACAGGGAAATTCTCCCCCACCATAGAGCTCCTAGATTAGGGATTATCCTTATTAAAGTATTAGCAAGAGATAAAAACCTACAATTCCTGACCTCTATGGGCATTCCACCTAAAGCACATCCTTCTGAACATTTAAAACTAACATCCATGAGATGACAAAAAAAATCATGGGAATTTTGTGTTTCTGTATGTGAATTACTTACCTAGAATATACATTAAGAGCTAATATACTTAGTAGAAAACTACTTGTTTATTGAAACCTAGGAGATTCTTCCTCACAAATAAGTTCTTTGATTGAAGATATAACTAATAAGTTCACGGTAAATTCTTGGCAAAATTAGTTTCAATTTGCTTTGCTTGAATTTGATGACATTTAAATAAATAGTTTGAAAGTCATAATATTCATATTTGCTACAAATTAGATTTATATATTATGATCAAATGTCAAAAACCATTACATTAATGGTTCAAATATAATACCTTGTGAGAGCCAATTTTAACTCAAGTTAAACACTATTTTAAAGAATTAATATAACTAAATAACTTCAAAGAGGCAGGTTAGAGCTAATATACTTAGCAGAAAATTACTATTAAAAAACTCTCATAGGAATTAATTAACTATATACGAGTAATTAGTATTCTAGGAATATAGTGATGCACTAAGTTTTGAAACTTTTGTAGCTAGCATGACACCGCTTAAATCCTTTAAACATGCATTAGTCCTATTCATGGCATAATTAATAAATTACTTTTATTATACTTTTATTAATAGCACAATCTGTTCTACTTTATCAATAATGATAAATATAGAAATCTGAGAAGTATAAAAACTTTGTAATAATTGAATGATGTGATTTACAAAGCCCTACATGAAAACTGAATAAAATAAAGTTAACTCTGAAAGAAAAATAAGTGTATACATACATTAACAAATGTATTAATATATGAATTCGCAACTGTTCTTAATAGGACTGCAGTTATATTCATAATTTCTAACCACCCACCAAACCTATAAACACTTAAATGTAGTCATTAATTGTTTAACATTTTATTATGTCAAATATTCAAAAATTTTTATAATACATAACAAATATTATTTAGCAGTCTTACTATTATAATACTATAATTTCTAATTGAAATTAAAACAATTTCAGTAAGTCACAGTCAGTGAATATTAAGATTAACTGTATTTTTACATATGTTCATTTTCTATAAGATTATAAATCTTGCTAAATGGAACTAATTATATAGTTTTCAGAATCCAGTGTTTCTTAAACACTTTAAACATTTTTGAGTTTAGTTACTACAAATTCACTAATGATATTTTGGACAAGTGATATAGCTTTATATAATAAATATTATATCATAATTATATGCTAAGTTTAATGCTGTATCTTTGGAACTCAAACCTTAAACAAATTAAGAACATTTTCTTTTAAATTTTACATGAACTGCATACACTCTGAATCTTTTCTAACGTCTTAAATATAATTTTTAATTAATCATAGTTGGAAAATTGATAGACCTAATTAATCTCCTGCTATGCATCAGCACTGCATGGGACAGAAAGAACAACAAGAAAAATCTATGTCATTAAAGTGCTACTTCAAGCTGTGCTAAATATTTTTTGTTCTTGTTTCTAGTTCTGGAGAATAAATTACCCTTTGTATGATTATTTTTGGCAAATGTTTGTAGTTTCTTCAGCTTACTTTATCAAATGTATCAAAAATGTCTTGACTAGAAGTAAGCTACAGTGCCAAATACATGGCATGATGTGGCATTTCCCTCTTAGCTTTTCTTTTTTTCCTCTTAATTAATTGTCAAGATAATTAGATGAATGTGAGCAAGGAAGGGGGTAAAGAATGTAAGAGACTGAGAGAATTATTTTATGGTTAGATGGTATTTACCTGAAAAGAGTGTTAGAAATTCATTATAGATTATTTGGGGACTGTAAAGGGTATTTAAGTTTAAAGTGTATATAGTTGTACTCATGACAACTTAGGTAAGATAGCAAGTTACTCCCTTTTTAGTTTACTGCATGAGATTTGCTCTATTTGCAATTATTGGCTCAGAGACAAAGAGAATTCACCAACAAACCTTAAAATATTTGTTCTATAATTATAACTTAGAAATGGCCCAAACTGAAAAGTACAGTGTCTTAAATTAGTCTTCTCTCCTGGAACTTCATTTTGATTAAAATAAATTACTCACTATCTTTCAGCTACAAATAATTTTTGTTCTTAGAATAATGAGAGCGAAAAATGTCACTAAGTAGAAGGCATAGATTTATATATACATTAAAACATGGGTTCTTACTGGTCATAGGGTTTTTTTTTTTGGTAAAATACTTTCAGACACAGTATGACTACTTCGTTGTCACTGTGAGTTAAATTTTACTAGAGATTAAAATTTCATATACTTGGATTTAACAGTTTGTTGAAACCAAGGTAGTTAAAGCAATGTATTGAAATGCAGTTGAAGTCTAATAGAAATGGGTTTTTTTTAGTATGATGTATATCAATGGTTATTATGATTCGGAGTGTGTGTTTTTGTTTTTCCTTATTTTCAGAAGTTGCATGCTGTAGAAAATGAGTAAAATTGTCCAGTAATAATATTTTGTAATTATTGTTGTTACAGCAACAAAATATTCTTTTTCTAAAACCTTTATTTGTTAATTTTGGTGGAAGTTCACAAATTAGCAGATAGTAGTTATTGTCTAAAAAAATCACCATTATGAACAATGATAATAGAAAAATATCAGCAATTATTTATTTGCTCTTATTTTATATATAACAACTAAGTTGCCTTTATATACTATCACAATATTGTTATCTATTTCATCTCTAACTTAAATAATATATTGACTTTGAAGAAACTTGGAATAAATATAATATAATATAATGTAATATAATATACACCTGATATTATTTGTTAATTTGTTATTTTTATGTGTCAAATTAAAATTAATTATTAGCCACCATTGTGTTAATATATTAACATATAATAAATTTTATATTATATATTTATGTATATATTTATATTATGATTTATATGTTATATATAATATCAAACTATTCTAAGGAATGACACAAAAGAGTGTTTGCCTTATGGATTACAGTATAAAATTCATGTTTGGAACACATGAGCTCTTCTTTTTAAATTAATTATAATTAGGAGGCTGGAGAGATGGCTCAGTGTTAAGAGCACTGACTACTCTTTCAGAGGTCCTGAGTTCAATTCCCATCATCCATTTGGTGGCTCACAACCATCTGTCATAGGATCTGATGCCCTCTTCTGATGTGTCTGAAGAAAGTGACAGTGTACTTGTACACATTAAAAAAATAAGTAAATAATTGAAAAAATAAGTAAATAAATAATAAAAATTCTAATAAACAAAAAGAATTTTAAAAGAAAAAATAGTTATAATTAAAAGAAGTAAATGAATATTAGTCTCTGCACATTAACTATGCAGTTTCACTACCTCTCAATTACAGAAGAACTTACTTTGTAAGGTTTTTTTTTTTTCTTTTCTTAATAGTACAACATTATACAGGAAGATTTGCCTTTCTGATTCTTTGCAATAGAAAAGCTTCATTGATACATAAACACATTTAAACTCTGTGAAGATATAATTAGGGATATGTATATAGTCTTTGTAAAATTTCTTTCCTTAAGAATTTCCACTGACTCTATCAAATATGCCTGAGAACCAAATTTAGAACCTGGCTAGCAATAAAATATTGGAAAGAAGCCTATTTTGTAACCTAACCTTTGCTTTCATCTTTCCATATAAAGTAAGACTTTGATTTTAATCCTCTGAATATTATTTCTGAAGTTCTATCCCTCATATTAATTTATGATGTTGACTTTTGTATTCAATTAAAATATTGAGTATATAGTCAAAAATCATTGATGTTGAAATGTATGGATGTTCTTGCAATTAAATGAGGAGAACTACTATCAGTGAAGATTATTTCATGTGTCAGTGTCTTACTTCAATTGACTACTCTATAATTTGTCTAGGAAACTTTTATTAGATAAAATTGTGTTCTAGTATTTTATCTGATGCATGAAAATTATATACAATGGCCTGAAGACCTTATACAGAGTTCTGTAATAAATCCACCAGGTAGGAACTTCCACAGCAACCACAATACTCATTCTGTCACCAGAGGAATACATGTCCTATGCACCTCTCCAGGTAGCAACATCCACTCCAAATGTGACCCCAAGCAACTGCCACCTATGTTCTATCATTTGAACCTTTACAACACATAGATTTTTGAGTCATGCAATGAGAACCTGCTAAATCTAAAGAGTGCTTATTCTATACAGAGAAATTATATCTAAGCTTAGTTAAGCTATGGACTACTTCTTATACTCTATTTGCATATCATAACCAAATTGCTCTTGAATTGACCTCCAATTACCACTCAGTTGTTTCAAAATCTGAAAAGTTAAGATAACAACAGAGATCTGAATACCTATGAAGTATGGCAGGGGCAAAGGGCGGATATCCACACTAAAAACACTATAAATGACCTAATTCTGAGGTACCTCTACCCCAACAGTAAAGCAAAACAGTATAAACAATCAATACAATCCCCAAATTAATCCTCACATACTAATGTTCCCTGATAAAAACAGCTTGAATGACTCACAAAGCAATGATATCAAAATAAGAATTATGAATACATTAAAGGGATGCAAATAAGATAATAACAAATGCCATAATGAAGACCATGAAAACAAAGTTAAATTAAATAAGGAAGCAATTCAAGATATGAAAAGAAAATAAGGAAAAGTAATTTCTTAAATTTTCGATTATTTATTTTTATTGCTTATATGTACTGTAGGACATTATTATATATTAAAATGCATTCGGATTACTCTCCTTTTGCACCATGTTGAACCACTCCGATTCCCTAATCTTTTTTTTTTTTTTACCACATTCATGTTTTTGTTTTCTTTTATGTCCCATTTCCTGACTTGAGTTCCTGACTTAACTTCCTTTGATGACAGACTGTAATCTTGTCAGGTGAAATAAACCTATTGTCCCCAAGTTGTTTTTGATCAGTGTTTTATCACAATGGTAGACACCCTAAGACAGGAATCATCCACTAGAGTGTGGCCAATCTCCGCAGGAGCCATACTCTTAAAGAAAACTGATTTTATCTCCAGAAAAGGCTCAGCCTTCTCCACTCCTCCATGAGAGTTGAGGGCCTCTGAACCACTTTTTATTCTACTCACTTGAACTTGCACAGGCTGTATGCAGGCCACTACAGTTTCTGTGAGTCCATGAATGCAGTTGTCACATCATGTCCAAAAGACACCTTTTTCTGTGGTCTCCTGGATCTTACAGTTGTTTCTGAGCCAACTCTATTATGGTTCCTGAACCTTAGGAATGTGCCGTGATATAGATATCCCATTGTTGTCTGAACACTACACTAATTCTTATTTTCTATATTGTGACAAATTGTGAGTATCTGCATTAAACACATCCATGACACAGAAATATTCCCTGATGATTTCTAATTAATTTATCAATGTATGAGTGTAGAGAAATAATTTAGAAATAAGGTTTCTCCTACGGTCATTTAACAAAGTAAGAATAGTTGCTTCACATCTGTTTCCTGTGAGCTTCTAAACTATTGGTTCTTGGCCAGATTTGTATTACATAGTCTATGTTTACTTCTGTGGAGCAGGCCTTAAGTTTAATCAGTAAACAGATAACTACCCCTTTCACCATTGCAACCATGGTCCTATCATGCCACACTGGCCTTTATTGTAGTTTTAGAGGTTTCACAGTTGAGTATGACTGTTGATGACTTTTCCCCACAGTGGCTGGAGGAGTACATTTCCATAGGATGAGAGCTAGTTGTCAGGGAGAAAGCTTCCTAATAAGTACTGACTTGATTCTCTATGTATGATGAACAATGTGTGCTGTCTTAAGCAATTATATCATGTCATTAAGTACTGATGTGTGAAAAAGTTTAATAGCACTATCTTATTGGTTTTGGAGTTCTTTAGGATACCGTTGACCAGAAACTTACAGGAAAATATCCCACAAATGGCATACCTGGCATTGGTCTTTTTATTTGGTGATTTTTATTTCATTTGGTAAATTACTGGGATTGTCATAATTTCTCTAGCAAGGTAATGCTAATTAGATTATATTGTATGAATATACATTCATATATATACATACATATATGTGTGTATATTCATTTATTATAATAGTAGGAGTCTACATCGCTTTTCCCTTGTACAGTATTAGTCAGAGTTCAAAATATAAATCAATTTGGCAGTTTCTTAGAACACTTTAGAAAAGTATGTTTTCAGAGGACCAAAAGCCTCTCCTCACATTGATGCCCAACAAGGCTGTCCTCTGCTACATATGGAACTGGAGCCACAAGTCCGTTCAAAAATTTTATTTTACAGATGGTTGTGAACCACCGTGCTGTTGCTAGGAATTGAACTCATGACCTTTACAAGGGCAGCCGGTGCTCTTAACCATTGAAGGCACAATGCACCAATATAGGGGAATTTGAGGATGGAGAGGCATGAGTGGGTGGGAGGATGGGGGGATATCCTCATAGAAGCAGGAGAGGGCATGGGATAGGGGGTTTCTGTGAGGAGAGGAAATTAGGAAATGGGATAACATTTGAAATGTAAATAAAGAAAATATACATACCAAAAAGGTGAAAAATGTAAACAAATAAAATAACCAATAAAAATATAGAAAAAAAATTAAAGTGAGAGCTTTTATAAAGTATTTTTATTTACTTCAGTGGTTTTAATGAAATGGTCCCCACAGGCTCAAAGGAAGCAACACAGTTTGAAAAAATTAGGACTGTGGCCTTGTTGGAATAGGTGCAGACTTTTTGGAGGAAGTGAGTTACTGGGGATGGGGTTTCAAGTTTCAGAAGCTCAAGCCAGGCCCACTGTATCTCTTTCTGCTGCCTGCCAATCTAGATGTAGAACTTTCAGCTTCCTCTTCAGCACCATGTCTAACTGTGTGCATCCATGCTTTCTTCCATGATGATAGTAGACTTTACCTCTGAACCTATAAGGCCACTCCAATTAAATGTTTTCCTTTCAATAGTTACCATGGACATTTATCTTTACAACAATTGAAACCCTCAGTTAGTGACAAGAAATATTTAACAAAGTAGTTTTAATTTAAATTATTTTCATAATTAAAAATTATATAAAGGAAAGTATGGAAATAGTAATTCTTTACTTTAATAAATATGCTTGTGAATAAAATATGTGGTGAATAAAATACCAATGTATAGAATGGAAAGAGTTTTTAAATAATATATTTTCAAATATAAATGTTATCATAAAATAATATCCAAAATTAAAATAATCTCAGAATATTATTTTTACTCTAAAACAATTTAAGTATTACAAATATCAATGTATCTTGAAGAGATATAATTGGCACACAACTAATTATAAACCATGAAATCTAAAACTAATGAGTATGACATTTACACTTTTATAAAAGTCAAATGTAATTCTTAACCATTTTCCAGATTAAATGAAAAAAATATCATTATCCTTACTAATGGTTATTTTTCAATGTGTATTTGATTATGAGAAATATTATAGAAGCTTCCAAAAAATTTCATATATATATATAGTTTAAAAACCAGTTACCCTATAATATGGGGCAATGCCTTTTAGAAACCACAAGTATAAAAAAAACCAGTAATGGATATAGGATAAATCTTTTTAATTTGTTGATCAATGATGCCCTATAGACACACCTCCAAATAAAACAGACTATTCCATTTCTCCTGGTTTCCCTCCAGTAAAGTCATATTTCAGAACACACCACATATCTGAATCTTAGGGCATGAAGAAATCAAGTTAGTACTTGATTTCCGTAAGCCCCATTTCTACTAAATAGCTTTCAAAGAATTAAAAGGTTATGAGCATGCATGCTACCATGGTGAGAAGAGGAATTGATAGTCTTACCAAGCTATAAATTGTATGGTCTATAGTAACAGCTGACCTAGTGAGATTTGCACACAGGTGCAATGCTGCCACGAAACAAATATGTGAATAACCAATCACTTTCTGGTTGAATTTAAATCCAGCTTCATGAGCAGAGGATGGCCTTGTTGGCCATCAGTGAGAGGAGAGGCCCTTAGTTCTGTGAAGGCTTGATGGCATAGTATAGGGGAATGCCAGGGTGGTGAGGCAGGAGTTGGTGAGAGGGTGAGGAAACACCATCATAGAAGCAGGGAGAGTGAACATAGGGGGTTTCTGGAGAAGAAATGGGATAACATCCATTGTTGTTGGGATTGCAATCTGGTACAACCAATCCAGAAATCAGTCTGGCAGTTCCTCAGAAAACTGGACTTAGTATTACCTGATGATGCATCTATTCCTCTCCTGGGCATATAACAAAAGGATGCTCAAACATATAAAAAGGACACATACACTGCTATGTTCACAGCAGCCTTATGTATAATAGCCAGAAGCTGGAAAGAACCTAGATGTCCTTCAACAGAGGAATAGATAGAGAAAATGTGGTGCATTTACACAATTCAGTACTACTCAGCTACTAAAAACAATGAATTCATGAAATTCTTAGTCAAATGGGTGGAAATAGAAAATATCCTGAGTGAGGTAACCCAATCACAAAAGAACACTCATGGCATGCACTCACTAAAAAGTGGATATTAGCCCTAAAGCTCAGAATACTTAGGATACAATTCACAGACCTCATGAAGCTCAAGAAGGAAAACCAAAGTGTGAGTACTTTAGTCTTTCTTGGATGGGGTAACAAAATACTCACAGGAACAAAGATAGAGACAAAGTGTGCAGCAGAGACTGAAGGAAAGGACATCCAGAGATTGTCCCAAACAGGAGCCATCCCATATACAGTCATCAAATCCTGACACTATTGTGGATGCCAAGAAATGCATGCTGACAGAAGCCTGATATAGCTGTCCCTTGAGAGGCTTTTCTAGAGTCTGACAAACACAGGGCCAGATGCTCTCAGCCAACCATTGGACTGAGCACAAGGTCCCCAACAAAAGAGCTAGAGAATGGACTGAAGGAGCTGAAGGGGTTTGCAACCACATAGGAGGAACAATATTATCAACCAACCAATGCCCTGCCCCAGAGCTTCCAGGGACTAAACCATCTTCCAAGGAGTATACATGGAGGAACCCATGGCTCCAGCTGCATATCTTAGCAGAGGATGGCCATTTTGGACATCAGTGGGAGGAGAAGTCCTTTGTCCCTGTGTAGGGGAGTTTGAGTGCAGGGAGGCAAGAGTGGGTAGAATACCCTCATAGAAGCAGGGGCAGGGGGATGTGATAGGGGGTTTAAGAGGGTGGGGGTGGGGTAGGACCAGGGAAGGAGATAACATTTGAAATGAAAATAAAGACAATATCCAATAAAAGAAATTACCCTACCCTGGGGCATCTAGTCCCAGCAGGCTTAGGCACATTCTCCTCTCCCACTGAGCCCCAACCAGGCAGTCCAAGTTGGGAGAAGGGGATCCAGTGGTGGGGATCAGAGACAGAGCATGACCTCATTCCACTTGGTAGTGGAACAACATGAACAGTGAGCTGCACATTTGCTACAGATGGAGTTGGGGAGGATCTAGGTCCAGTTCCTACATGTTACCTGCTTGGTGGCCCAGGCTCTGTGGGACCCCATGGTCCCAGGGTAGTTGACTCTGTGGGTCTTCTTGTGGCTTCTTTGACCCCTCAGACTTGCTCATTTCTATCCCCCACTCTTCTGCAAGATCCCTGGGCTCTTCTTGATGTTGGACTGTAGATCTCTGCATCTGCCTCCATCTTCTGCTGAATAAAGCCTCTCAGAAGACAGTTATACTAGATTCCTGTCTGCAAGCATAGCTGAGTATCATTAATAGTGTTGGGTTGCCTCACTTGGGATAGGTCTCAAGTTGGGCCATTCACTGGTTAGTTGTTTCCTCAGTCTTTGCCCATCTTTTATCCCTGAAAATCTTATGGGTTGACAATTTTATGGGTAGGTTGATGTCCCAGTCCCTCTGCTGGAACTCATACCTGGCTACAGAAGACAGGCATTTCAGTCTCTATATCCCGTTCTGGTATGAATCTCAGCTAGGGTAACCCTCATAGACTCCCCATATCCTCTCCTATTCCAGGCCTTTAGCTAGTCATAAGAATGAACTCCCCCATGATTTCCAATCTCAATTCCAGACCTCTGTCACCCGCTTCTCCCCATACCTGGTCTCCATTCCCATTCCCCTCTTCACCTCATCTACTACCTAGTTCCTTCTTTCCATCTGCCTCCGGTGACAGTTTAGTTTCCCCTTCTGAGTAAGATTTACACATCCACCCTTGGGACCTCCTTACTATCCAGTTTTTTGTGTCTGGAGATTGTAGCATGATTATCCTGCACTTACACTTTATTTTCTACTATGGATATAAATGTTAATCCATGTTCAACTGCTCTATTTTAAATAACTAGGCTTTGAACCAGACTAATTACTGATCAGTTAATGTCCATCAATGGATAGTGACAATTTTGTATTTACATACAATGGAATTTTATGCAGCTGTAAAAAAAAAAATATGGAATTGCTGGTAAATGAATCAAGTGAGAAAATGTTCTAGTGAGTGAAGTAAGCCAGGTACAAAAAACCTTCATGTTATAATCAATCTTTGGATTTTTTATTATTTTATTTATTTACATTTCAAATGTTGTCTCCATTCCTGGTCTACATTATGTCAAAAGAAATATGCTTGTGTTAATTTTCCATCTCCTTTGTCTGAAAGAAGTTACTCCCCCACCTACCTATCCACTCTGACCTCACCCCTCTAGCATCCCTCTTTGCTGGGGTAACAAGCCTCCACAGGCCCAAGAACCTCCCCTCCCATTGATGCTAGATAAGGCCTCTGCTACATATGTAGCTGGATCCATGGACCCACCCATGTGTGCTCTTTGGTTGGTAGTTTAGTCCCTGGAAGCTCTAGGGTGTCTGGTTAGTTGATATTGTTCTTCCTATAGGGTTGCAGTCCCCTTTAGCTTCTTCAGTTCTTCCCCTAGATAGTCCATTGGATTTCCTAGAAGTAGTCAGATGGTTGGCTGTGAGTGTCTGTATCTGTCTTACTAGGTACTGGTAGATCCTTGCTGATATCATCCCTTTCTGGCATCCTGTCTTGATCTTTAGAGGTATATATTTAACTAGGAGTACTCATAGAACTCAGGAACCAAGAAATTACTATTGTTTTTGCAGAATGAGGTGAAAGATCTTAAGGACAGGGTAAGAAGAGTGCAGATGATATGAAGGGAAAAGAATAATGGGGAGAGAGATGGAAAGGTAGGACAGAGGAAGGTATTGGGGGAGGGAAAATTAACACAAGCATATTTCTTTTGACATAATAACCTTCAAGTTGATTCATGTATTCACAAATTATAGGACATTTGTATGGACAAGAACTATTCTATCCATAGTTTCCACAACTATTCATCATTTGACATATACTAAAACTGTTTCTGTTTCTGGGAATAAACTCATGAATATGATCAGTTTGTGAAAATACATGTGATAATGGGGAAATAACTGCTAACAAGTAAATTCCTCAAGAAGATGAACTAGACACTCCTGATATTTCATAATGGACTAAAATAATAATTAACAATATTTGATACTAGCAAAACTTATTTGTGAAGAAAAGTCAGCATTTGAAAATATGACGTTAGCTTACTCCAATGCAAGAACATACTCATTATAAGAAAAAACTAAGCTTCAGGATTATGCAAACCTAGAAAGCTGCAGCTCTCTTTCCTTACTGAGTTTAGAAAAATTAACCACTAGCTTTACATTAGGTCAGACTCGAGACCTAAGTTTTCACATAAATTTTCAGCATAATGATAAAATTTGCCAAAAATATATTGCCAGAGTGCATTGAAAAGATCCTGTTGAAAATGCTTATGAAATACTTAGTACACTATCTTCTGGTACAGAGTTAAAATTAATTAAATGTCATTGAGGTCTTGATTCATGATATTCTTTCAGATTGATTCTAACAAGGGTTGCTAATAATGATCTTTTAATTATTTCAGTATATAGTTGATGGACAGTTACTTAAAAATATTGAAATAGTACATGCCCTTGAATTTTGTAGTTCAAAGGATGAGTGGTGGTGAGTTTAAGATGACCCTCTTAAGGATGCTTGTTAAATATCTTCATATTTTCAAAATATTTCAATATGTTTCAATTTTAATTATATAGTAGAATTTAATTTTAATGTGATATTTCAATTTCAAGCTTAATTCATATAAATAATGTTATTATGATAACTCTAAATTCTCAATAAAATGACATTAATTTCTATGGTCAAAGTTTTAAAAGATGCATTCTTTAATATGCTTGGTCCGAGTAATAATATTTGGAAAGCTCATAAATCTCTGTGCAAAACAGCTTAAGATAATTTTGGAAAACATTGTATACATTCTTCTTTAAAAATAAATTAAGCAGATAACATTAGCACACAGAGGCAACTTCTCCAAATTGGCTAAGAAATGATGAGAATGAATAGAAAGCATGATATTTTCTATGGTCTCTGAACCTGTCCATAGACATCGTAGAGTAGGTGAAAAATTCTCATCATGGAACTATTTCAACTCACAAATGATGGATCAATTAAGGTAATGGTAAAATTTTAGATGACTCTGTTATGACATTATACGAAAAAACATAATTATTATTTCTTACCACACATGCCCTCATTTTTATTTGCCTATAAATCATATCAGAGAAAGTGTTTGCATTGAAAGCTCATTTGCGTTACTTAGTTTTCTTTTTAAACCTGTTCTATGTTTAGATTGGGTGAGAGAAGCATAGAAAGAAAAGGGAGAAACATTTTTGCATCATCTGACACAGCATTTCTGTAGAAGTAAACTTAGTTCATTTGACAACTAAGTTTACTTAACTTATTTATCTTGTTATTTGCTTGTTTTAATTGAAATAATAATATTTATTAATGCTTTACACTTTTTATGTGTCTTAGCAAATTTTCTTTGCAATTTAAGTTGAAAAATATTGTATTTGAATGCTCTGAATTTTTGTTTATTAATTATTTAATTAGTTTTTGAGACATAATCTTTCATTAGAAACTGGGACCTTTCAATGTAGTGAGACTTGAAGCAAATCTAAGTAATGAATCCATTTCCACGTTCCCAGGCCTGGGATTACAATTGTGTGCTACCACACTTGGATTCTTGAGGGGCTCAAATACAGGTCCTCATACTTAAGACAAGCACTCTGGAATCATCTATAATCAATTGAAAACAGTAATTCTCTTTTGAAAGACATCAGGTACAATGAGCAATAAAATATGTTTTGTCCTATTACATGAAATGCTTTTGTTTCTTAAGTATAGTATCATTTTATGCAAGTGGAATAGCTCATTAATGAGATATAGAATATAAAACACATCTGATTACTTAGAAAGTTATATGTACTTAAAATTGATAACAACTGAAATCAGAGGTGAGATCTCCACATTATTGTTTCATCAAACACACTTCATACTATCAATACAAATATTTATATTTCCATATTGTACATCCTTTAAGGAGCTTTGGTTGCTAGTATTATTTTTAACTCTTTCATTTGAACTTTTATATTAAGGCTAAGATTCATTTAATTACCACCATTACAATTCGTTTATGTACATGCTTTAGCAGTAAGATTTGTATTCTCATGTGCTTTTGTGCTCCTGTTTGAAGTTTATTCAGCTGGACTCCAAGGTCAAGTAGGCTGTTTGCTAGGCTCTCTAGTAGGGTGTGACTGTTATTTAGCCTTTTGGTTAACCTTCTCTATTGGCTAGGTTCCCTGCTTGGGTGTGGTCTCGCACTTGAATTTCAGCATCCTTGGCAAGAGTAAGTTGCTTCCACAGTCAGCCAGCACAAGTTAAAGAAACTCCGCATTTGAGTGGTTATTGATAGGAATTCTGGTGACAGAACTAGCACTATGGGTACAAAGTCACCATGAAGTTCTGTGCACTAATCAGTGTAATGCCTCCTTTGATTTGCTTGCTTTCTCCAGTAGTATACCTGTATCTTTAACCAGCCCATCCTGTTTCCAAAACGGAACATAATAAAAGTGGGCCCAGCACCTCTTGTTCCAAAATGGAACATAATAAACACTGAATCTCTTGTTTCATACCTTGAATTATTGCCAGTGAGATTAGTGTATCTTTCTTGCTCAAAAAGCAACTGTGTTCAATGGCACCTTTTCCTCCTGGTGTTTTACTGATCCAGGTAAGAGTCTGTAGAAACAAGTGGATTTCTACTTTTTTTTTTTCCTAGCATTTATTTATCATTCTGTTTCTATGTTCTCCTGTGATTCTCTGGCCCTACCCCATGTTCTTGAATTCAAATAAAGGCATTCATCTTTATGAATAATAGTAATATTTCTGTTTTATTCAAAGAACCGTAACTGTGGTCCACTTATTCAAGTCTTGCTCGAAGATTTTATTTCTGCATTTCCTAAGCTATTCCACAAACTTTGTAATTCAGCACATTTTCTCTGAACCTAATGTGTTTATGTATCTTTAAATATGCAACAATTCCCTTCTTATCTTTTCTTCATGCCTTAATAGTAATATGAAATATCCATGTAATTTACTTCTACAAACTCCATCTAAGTGCTCTATATTATTTTAATAGTTTCTTAATACAATCCTCCAAAGAAACATTAGTCCTTATTTCAATATTAATTTCAAATAATTCCAGTCTTCATCCTTATTGTTCCATTGGGTTTCCTAAGTCATTTGGTGATTATACTATCTGATTTGAGAAAGGAAATCATCTAATTGTGTTGGGTTATGTGGAATATGTCTGTGAAATTCCCTAAGAGAATACTAAATAGAAATGTTTTGAATGATGTAGATTTCAGAAAATATTCATAAAATTAATTATCTCTTAACAATAAGGAAGAGTAATAAAAAATAGAACTCTCTATAGAGATCTATTATTAACTGGAATGATGATTGCATTATTGAAGCAATACTAATGAGGTGACCTAGAATGATTCAAAGGCCAAATTTTGCATCATTTTTAGGTTATTTCACAACGATAAAGTGTGATAGGATTCTTTTAAAATGTCTTTATTAGCATATGTTT
Organism: Apodemus sylvaticus; assembly: GCF_947179515.1. NCBI lineage: Eukaryota > Metazoa > Chordata > Mammalia > Rodentia > Muridae > Apodemus > Apodemus sylvaticus. The sequence goes on from NC_067495.1 coordinate 73,874,572, forward strand.
AGTTTAACAATTGAAATGATGGGTTTCTTTTATAACATTTTTGAACAAGTATGTCATACACTTTTAGGGCACATAATGTTTTCCTAAGTTTGACTTACTTCATCTAAATTTATCATTTCTCTTTTCTTTCACATTCCTGAAAATTATGTAATTTCATTGTCCCAAAGAAAAGGTGGTCTTTGTAAACAATGATGTTTTATCTATCCATAAATTGTTCTGTAATTCTAATGATAATTGTTTACAGTAAGATTCCGTGTTTGTGTGCATATTTGACATCTTGAAAACATAGGGAAAGCATGGTTATTTGATATGTTAGCTTAAAGTTCAATCAATTCTATCTTTTTTGGCTACTGTGTGTATTAGCTTTTAATTTCTTTGGGGAAAGTAAAAGGTATATAGATAAGTAATTCATAAAATAAGTGAAGAAATAAGAAGTATTTAGAGAGCATGACTGTGCTAAATGGAACCTTTAAGATGTTGATTATTTTACATTTTATCAAAGCACATCTTTGAAAATGTCACATAACAAGCTCTGAACTTTCTTATAATGAGAATGAAGGCAATATTCTTACAAAAACCTACTGAAAGCCACTTATGTGTATTATAAGGATAAAGAAATCCTGGTGTCAAAAGAGAGATTAGTAATCATGGATTACTAAATGAGTATGAGATAAGTCCTGAAGGACAAATCTTGAGTTGTTTACAATGGAAATATTGTGTTTTAAAATAAAAGAAAGCAGTGTGCATACATATGAAAAGTTGATAAGAAATGTTGTATTGTTCACTAATGTGCTTGGAATTGAGAATCCTAAATAGGAAATTTCAAGTGATATAAGTGAATAACTACACATTTTCGGTTCCCACAATGTACAAGGAAGTAAAAGGACCAGAATAATCTTGATTGTTGTCCATTTAGTGCTTGTTTATACACGTTGATCTTTAATTTTACTTGAATTCTCTCCTCTCTCACTGATCAGTATTACTTTAAAAGTTTAGCTAGTGTTATAAACCTAAGGGACCAATGGAGATCAATCTCAAGCCATTGTTGTTTCCATTTTTTTTTTTTATGGAACATGTTTTTGGTTCCACATTTTCAAATTAATTTGAGACCAGCCTTTTAAGTGGAGAAACTGAAACATTATACCCCATAACATACTTTGCTGCCACACATGAACAATAACAGAGCCAGCTTCCACAGGAATGGCTTTTTCTGAAACACAGCAAATTGTCCACAGCTTTTACTCATGCCAACATTTATCTCTTAATTTACTGTTTTAAGTTGATCCTCAATAGTCACAGTTTAGTGTGTGTGCAAATGGACTACTCGGTACCTGGAAAATGACAACTTTTACATATGCCAAGTCACTATAATATTTGTAATAAGTTATAATAACATCTATTACACTGCATCAAATAATTATGGTGTAGCAGGGTGGTAATTTCTGTTTTAACAGAGGGAAGAGAGAAGGAAAAACATAGCCTCAGCCATAAAAACCCTTAAGATAGCATCAGCATTGTGTCACAGTACTTCTTTCTCTACTACAGACCATATAATTTTATCAGGCTACTGGATGCCAATAGCTTATCAGCTATACACCCCCAAATTCCACGTATTTCTTAATCAAACATTCTCTTCCACCAGTGGTATGATACCATGCTTGGTGAAACACTTATGTTAATGTAGGACAGAATCCTCCTAATTTGAGTAGTTATCCCTTATCCCTTACATACATTAAAAGTTGTATTGATACTACATTAGAAATGGACCATATATGTTTTCTTTCCTTTTGTATTTCTCACTATACTCACTTCATGCAGGCCTGAGTCATATCTTGTCACAATTGTTATAACATCTTTATTCTGCTATCTTTAACATGTAAACGTGTTTTCATTATTCAATGCCCAATTCAAACTAATTTGTTTATAAATTTTGTATTGTTAATTTGATAACACTACAAATTTGTTTGAGGCATTTTTCTGCTTATACAAATAAAAAGAAATCCAGTAAGCTTCTGACATATTTCATGACTGGAAATATCATGACTTATTAGCTGGTACCAAAGGTCCATATGAGCCATGCCACTATAAAAAACACTTTGCCTGTGCAGCCTATTCTGGATCAAGCAATTGTAGACATTATGTTGCCTATACTTCCCATGACAAAAACTATGATCACCTTGCCATTGGTGATTCGTTGCTGCACCTGGCTGCTGCTACTTCAGAGTCAAAATAAACCCATAATATTTCATTCTTACAACTGAGCAATATCTATCTTAATTTATAAGATATTGTGAGCCATCTGAAGTAGCTGGTGGTCCTTTGCTAGAGCAGTACTTACTTTTAACTGCAGAACTAGCTCTCCAGACCCATCTTTGAAAGAAACTCTTTTTCTCTGTAGTGCTTGTGATTAGATTCATCATTTTGTGCATCCTAGGCAAATGTTCTGTCAGATTCACATCTCCAACCCTTCTGTTTGTCCTCACATTGAGTTTTCCTTCAATTTCTGTCTTGAAATTTTCTACTTTTTTAATTTCTTTTTATTCATAACCTATCCAAGAAATTTTTAAATTCAGATTTTAGTTTTGCTGCAATTTTCCATTTGTTTCTTTGATAGCATTTTAAAATTATTTAAGTAGTTATTATTTTGAATAAACAAAGTCACTTCAAATTTGTCATAAATTATCTTACCAAAACTGATTATGAAATATACACCTCCCAAACCTTTAGAATAAAAGTGCTCATATAGCATTGGTTCTATTATCTCAATCAAGAAGAAAAAGCCCTAAAAATATTGGTTTATTACTAGGAATGGGGTAGCTTAAGGTTAGATTTAAATGGCATATTTGATTATGAAAGCATGTGGAAAAACACTGATTTGCAGGATCAATATAGTAAAATGGCCATCTTGCAGGAAGCAATATACAGATTCAATGCAATTACCATCAAAATTCCAACTCAATTCTTCATATAGTTAGAGCAATTCTCACATTCATCTGTTAAAACAAAAAACCCAGGATAGCAAAAACTATTCTCAACAATTAAAAAAAAAAACGTTGGGAATAAGCATCCCAGACCTCAAGCTGTACTACAGAGCAATTGTATTAAAAACTTCATGGTATTGGTACAGTGACAGGCAGGTAGATCAATGGAATAATATTGAAGACTCAGAAATGAACCCACACACCTACGGTCACTTGATCTTTGACAAAGGAGCTAAAGCTATCCAGTGGGAACAAAGAACATTTTCAACAAATGGTGCTGGTTCAACTGGTAGTTCACATGCAGAAGAATACAAATATATCCATTCTTATCTCCTTGTACAAAGCTCAAATCCACAAGGATCAAGGACCTCCACATAAAAACAGACACACTGAAACTAATAGAAAAGAAACTGGGGAAGACCCTTGAGGACATGGGCACAGGGGAAAAATTCCTGAACAGATCACAAATAGCTTATGCTCTAAAATCAAGAATTGACAAATGCGACCTCATATAATTGCAAAGTTTCTGTGAGGCAAAGGACACTGTCAATAAGACAAAACAGCAACCAATAGACTGGGAAAATATCTTTCCTAATCCTACATCAGATAGAGAGCTAATATCCAATGTATACAAAGAACTTAAGAAATTAGACTCCAGAGAACCACATAACCCTATTAAGAAATGAGGTACAGAGATAAATAAAGAATTCTCAACTGAAGAATATCGAATGGCTGAGAAGCACCTAAAGAAATGTTCAACATCTTTAGTCATCAGGTAGATGTAAATCAAAACAACCCTGAGATTCCGTCTCACCCCATACAGCTTTCATCACTTTTGCTCTGTAGTCCATTTGAGGTCAGGGATGGTTATTCCTTCAGAATTACTTTTATTGTTGAGAAGTGTTTTGGATATCCTGGGTTTTCTGGTTCTCTATGTGTAGTTGAGAATTTTGGTTAATGGGTCTACTATCTCTTCCTTTTTCTCAACTCCTGCCCCATTCTTATTCAATTCGTTAACCTCACTGTATTCCTACCTTTGTTTCTCTTCACATGTATTCTGTATTTTTACTTCTTAATATTGTTTTGCATTTTATAGGGTTATACCTTTACTCATATATTTTAGCTGTATTCTGTTTACATCTATGAAGATCTTTAGTAGTGTTGATATTAATTTTGTTAATATATATATATATATCATTCCTATAAATGCATGTTTTCTGTATATATGTGCATTAACAGTATACATTCTAAATGTAACCTTTTTGTGTCTTAAAATAAATATACCCCTAATATATGCCTATATTTTTTGTATTTTTTACAAAAATAAATACATATTTATATTAGACTGTCTTGCTTAATACACTCAATAAGACATAGTTTTGCCCACTATATCACTGTATTTCTTTCTAAGACTCCTAGCCTCCTTTCCCTACCATAGTTAGTGGTAAGCAATGCCTTCCACAGCATTCTTTTTGGCTATCCTATAAATCCTCCCAAATCCACCTACTCAAATGTATATCCTCTCTTTTTTTAAACATCAAGATCAATTTATCATATCTACATCTTTTTGAATATGTGGCCTTTCTGCTTGACCATGGTCATCCTACTAGGGGCCTTCCCCCAAAACTAATTTTCCCTCTCCCAGAAGCTATTGCCAATAGCTTCTTGTCTAGGTGTATGACTTTTTATTCCTTCCTACTCTCTCCGTGCTGTGAGTTCATATGTGTAAGTCCTTTCTGTGTCCTGAAAACACTATTTCCTTATTTTCATCAAATGTTTCCTACTTATTATTCCAATTTTTATGCTTCATCCTCTGTAATGATTCCTGAACCTTGGAAGGATGAGGTGTGATACAGATGTCCCATATAGTCTGAAGTTTCTTTTTCTCTGCACATTGAAAATTATGTGTCACGTTATTAATCTCCAGATTCTTCATGAAGAAGCTTCTCTTTTGCAGGATGGTACTCTTAGTTGTCAACTTGATTATATCTAAAACAAACTAAAGGCCAAACAGTTGAGAACATCTGTGAAGGATTTTCTTGACTGGATCATTTGAGGTGAGAAGACCTACCCTAAATCTCAGCCACAGCTTCTGATAGCAATCTACATAAAGACATGGAAGAAGGAAGCTGTTTAAGCTTTGTTTGCTTTTTCTCACTCTCAGTGGTGAGGTAATCTATCCTGTTGCTGAGGCATGACCTCACTGGCATTAGAACTTATGTCAGGATTCCAATCTAGACAGAAGAAGTCCAGTTGAGATGACTAGCCTCACGGACTGATTTATTGACCTTTCCATCAGAAGGTGACCATTATTGATTAGCCAGAAAACAGCAGCCAGCAACTCTAACCTTTTCAAACCTTATTTTTAAAGATGGCTCCTAAATTCTTTAACCTCCCTTTTAGCCTACTACCCACAAGAGGTAGTAAGAAAGAAAGGACACTGCGGGTGAGAGGTGGAGCGGGGTCGCACCTGCTTAGAAAGGGTCTTTGGAGCAACTCCCTTGTGTGTTGTCAGAAAATTGGCAGTTCAGTTCCTAGGTCAGTAGCTGCAGCTCATTCCACTTACAAACATTTTTTTAGATATACCAGCAGTCTAGTTCAAGTTAGCAACCATGAAACTGCAGTGATGGCACTACTTAGCAGAGACAGCAGGGCTCACCCTCCTCGTGATACCAGGTGGAATGCCATAAGTTCTCGTCTATACCTCTCTCAGGTAATCAAATGAAGATCAGCAAAGTTGTGAAACCCACAAGTGATTCCCAGCTAGCTCTATATACAAGCCATGCTCAGCCCTGTCACTGTCTTTGGAGTCCTTATTATACTCCCTCCAAACATCACATGTTCTCTATGGGTCTTGCCACAGCACATGAATCTGTTTCAGCTGACAGCACTCTGGCAATCAGACAGATTCCACTGAAGGGGCAGGAAACTGCAGCACACTGCAACAAGTTTTTTGGTGCATTTCTCTCTATGGAGTCTTGAAAAGTGCAACTCAACTACACAATATAGAGCAGACCAATACATGTGTGTTGTTAGCAAAGACATTACCTGTCCTTTCACATACTTCCTTTAGCAGAGCATCCTCTTTCCTGTGTCTGCCTCGGCAATACAATCCTTCATGAGTCGGCCTTAGTCTTTTCACACTAGTGTCCACTTTAACAAAACATTCCTTTGCCTGTTTGCCCCTGTAAAGCACATCCAATCAACTTTCCAAAGAACCCTTAAGTTTCCATTTCAACAGCCTGTAAACTGTGCTATTAAATCCTGTATTTATTTATTAGCCCATTACAGTCATTGGGTGTTATATTTGCTAACATGAGGTGTCTGATTGGGTTATTTCTCTGTTACATTGTAACTTCATTGAAACACTTTTAATATGTGGATTTATATATTTTTAGGAAGCTTCTACAGGAATAGGTATCCATATGACTTTTCCAAATGTCTTCAATGTTATATATCCCTTCGAATATTCCTTCCACTATGCTGCCCTCTCATTCCTCCACACCATTTAACTAATCCTGTTCTATTATTTCCCTTTATAGTACTACAGTTACTGATTTATTTTATTTAAACTAGATGTATAAAATGATAGAAATACAAGACTGTATATATGCTATATTTTAAAATAATATATAAAAACATACAAATAATTTGTTTTTTATTCTAGTTTCACATTTTTAAAGTTTTCTTTATTGTCTGTATATGAGTACACTATTGCTGTCTTCAGAAACACCAGAAGAGGGCATCAGATCCCATTACAGATCATTGTGAACTACCATTTGGTTTCAGGGAATTCAAGAAAAGATCTCTGTAAGAATTACCAGTGCTCATAACCACTGAGCCATCTCTTCAGCCCTAATTTCACACTATTACAAACATTTACACAAGGCTGTCTAGGTGGCACAATGGTTTAAAACATTTGTTGATCTTTTAGTGGTCCCATACTCAGTTTCTGGTACCAGTGTTGTGGCTCACAAATATTTCCAACTCCAGCATCAGGTTATGAAATGCCCTTTTAAGGCTGTCAATGGATGGAGCTAGAGAACATCATACTAAGTGAGGTAACCCAGACTCAAAAGGTGAATCATGGTATGCATTCACTAATAAGTGGATATTAACCTAGAAAACTGGAATACCCAAAACATAATCCACACATCAAATGAGGTACAAGAAGAGAGGAGGAGTGGCCCCTTGTTCTGGAAAGACTCAGTGAAGCAGTATTCGGCAAAACCAGAACGGGGAAGTGGGAAGGGGTGGGTGGGAGGACAGGGGAAGAGAAAGGGGCTTATGGGACTTTCAGGGATTGGGGGGCTAGAAAAGGGAAAATCATTTGAAATGTAAACAAAAAATTATATCAAATAAAAAAAAGGCTGTCATGGGTGTCAGGGATATAAATGGTACACAGACATGCATGAGAGAACAACATAAAGACATTAATGTTTGTTTATTCTACTCTCATAAATTGCATCCAAACTGCAGTTTTCCCCCCTTCCATTCCTCCCATTTCCTTTCCCCATCTCCCCTCTTTCTCAGATCCACTACTCCTCCATTTCCCATCTTAAAAGGACAGGTTCCCAGGGATGCCAACCAAACCTGGCAGAACAAATTACAATAAGACTAGACACAAACTCTCATATCAAAGTTAGTTTTAAATCTTCAAAATAAACACTTCCAAAATAAACTTCTGTATATTTATCTTCACTTCACAGATATATATGTGAATGTATCATGGTTCTATATTTGGGGGTAAAACACCTACCTGGCCACTGAGTACCACAATTATTTTGCTAATATATCACTGTAACTCAGAATGATTTCCTGTTGGACTACTTCATATTTTAGTCAATTGTTGATATTTTGATGCTATGAAATAATGTTCAATGTTTTCTTGCATTTTTGTTAATATTTCTAATAGCTTTTCAAGTTTGAGTCCTAAGGTTTTCTGTGTACATTCCTCTCTTTACATTGAATCTTTCAGGGATACCACTATAGATAATGATAATTAATCAAAACAGAGTGTTTTGGATACATCTACAAAACAATCTAAGGCTCAGGGAACACTGTGAAAGAGAGGACAGAAAGAGTCAAAGGATCAGGAACTTTGCTGTGAGGTTGTATCTCCTAAAAGTATCAGAAGCCATACCCATAACCTTACCAACATGACTGCCCAATCATGAGCTGAACAAAGATGGTACCAAGAGATGTTCCAAAGACCTGAACCCCACACAAATAATAGGCAACTTGAGGAAAGCTCTGTGTAAGGGAAGAAGAATTCTCCAGAGCTGAAGACACCAATTGATTGTCCATTACCAACTGATCAGCCTTGAAACCATATATCCTATAACACCTTACATATAATAATAATTATATTATTATTATATTTAAATATGATGCATATATGTAATATATGAATGCAATAATAATTAATGAAAAGGAGGCTATGACTTGGCAGGAGCATTGTGAGTGGTATGTTGGAGGATTTGGAGGGAGAAAAGAGAAGGGAGACTGTTATAATTATATTATAATCTCAAAAAGTACATTTACAAATTGAATATTTATTAGACATATTTTATTTAATTATAAATAGTACAAATTCCTAAAATACACATAATGTATAGATATCATATATATGATTAATAATGTATTAATAGATACATATTGTATATGTAACATATACATATATTTGCACACATAGATTCACCACATACATACATAGAAAAAGAGAAAAACAGGCAAACAGAGAGATATAGTCAGAATTAGAGAGAAAGACTTTTTGGAATAATGTAATTACATTGAGCAAATTTAATTAAATGATCTGGTGAAATATATTTTTAATATAAAACTGTAAACATTGATAAATATTTTGAAAAACAGGCATTGTCCCATTTCTGCTCTTCATGATTTTTTTCCTATGGTAGCATTAATGGCAGCACACGTTTAAAGATTTTTATTGTTATATTGTTTTGATCATGCTAAACTGGGAGCTATACACATGTAGTCACAAGAGAAAAATGGTAATATTAAGTTAGCTCTTTGAAGGGTGTTTTATTTACCTTTCAATAAAAGAACTGCAGTTTCTTTTAAATATAACACTTACCACAGTTTTAACAATCCCAGTGAGTCTGCCTATTCCATTATGTATTAATTTATTTAGGACTGAGAATTAATGACTTTAATATGTTTTGTCGTGTCAGTTGTTAGACAAAAAGATGCATCCAGATACATTATAATAGTTATAAAAATGGCATTTTCTATATTGCTTATATCTAGATATTTATCAACACTTTATCACTTAACTCACCCTTCTTCAACACATTTTATACACTAGAAAAAATTGCACAATTCTTTGCTTTATTTTATAAAGAAATTCAGAGGCATGAGATAATATTTTAAATCATTTTTCTTAAATATGGAATTGACAAGGAAGCTAAGAATAGTATCACTTCAATTATTTCCCTTTAGGTAAAATGATTATTTCATTGTATGTCATTATTTATTATTTTTTCCAGAGATATTGCTATATGTGATTGTACTCAAAATCCTAGGAAGTTATTTTTAAATGTAATTTTACTCAGAAAATCTCAAATATACACTGTATGTCTTTGATGGAGCTCATCATTTCTGCATGACCAAGTGAGCACTAATCATGTTTCAAAGAAATAAAATTGTGAATTTAGCTCTTGGGTTGTTATTAGCATCAATATAAGTATGTTCACTCAGCCTTGATATTCATTGGGATTTCCAATTACCTGGAATGCTTACAGTAAAAACTGATATTTGTATGCATTTTCATGTATTTTCACATTTCATATCTCCAAGACCACTGGAAATGCTAGTTATGTAATGCTCATGGGAATTTCTTTCAATTTGATAGGTAATTAGTATAAAGAATGACTCATGGAATATGCATACATGTTACTCTTTACCTAAAATGACATGATTTATAAGCAGTATAAAATAGAAATTTTGTAACCATGAGCTCAATGCTCTTTCCTACAAAACAATATAGTTTTAAATAATGTCAGAATTGTAGCATATGAACTATATCACATAATAAGTCAGCTGTGTTCTACTGTGTCTAATTTGGATGATGGCATGAATCTACTCTTTCCTACATCTTATTTTCATTCAATATCAATTATTGAGCATCCCCGTTTTCACTAAATGGGAGAATATGAAATTGTATGGGTTAAACATGAGTTGAGTGGGTGGTAGTGATGTAGATATGATTTGAGAGGAGTTGATTGAGGGTAAAACAAAGTCAAAATATAGTGTATGAAAATTTTAACTTAAAAACAGCATTTTCTAACCTCTGAATCTCAATAACTAATTTTTCTATTTCTATTTCTTCCCCATTCTGACAGCCATTTTTCTACATAGTGGTACATGAATTTACTTATTTTAATTATTACATACATATTAAGTTATAAGAGGGGATTTGTTTTCATTTATTTATTCAGTCATTCATTCACTTTATATCCCAATCTTATCTCTCCCTTTCCTCCCTGCCCCCCCCCCCCTTACACAGCTCCTTCCACGATTCCACCCTTGACTTATCCTTTAAGAAGGAGGAGACTGCTACTGGGCACCTTGTAGCAACACGTTACTGTAGGACAGACAGATCTTCTCCCTCTGAGGTGAGACAAGGCAGCTTGGTTCAGGGAACAGGATCTACAGGCATGTAACAGAGTTAGGGACAATAGCTGTTCCAGGTGTTGGAGGACACACATGTAGATCAAGCTGCACATCTGAAGTATGGCGGTGGTGGCACATGCCTGTAATCCCAGCACACTGGGAGGAAGAGGCAGGCAGATTTCTGAGTTCGAGGCCAGCCTGGTCTACAGAGTGAGTTTCAAGACAGCCAGGGCTATACAGAAAAACCCTGTCTCAAAAAACAAACAAACAAACAAAAAAAAATCCCAAAAAAACCCCACCACCACCACCACCAAAAATCCCCAAAGCTGCACATCTGATACATATGTCTGTATGTGTGTGGGAGGCAGTAAATCCAGCTTATGCTTGCTCTTCTATTGGTGGTTCAGTCTCTAGGAGCTTCTTCCAAGGGTCTAGGTGAGTTGACTCTAGGTGAGTTAGTCTTCCTGTGGAATCCCTACCCTCTTTGGATCCCTCTAACCTTCACATAACTCTTCCACAAGACTAGGCCTACATTATAAAATGTCCAAATCAGGCTAAATAGCCTAATTTGACCTCAAATCCTTATAATTTCCTTATGGTAAGAACATTAAAATTGTTCCTCAAATATTTTGTAGTACTCAATAAGTCATTACTAATTACAGTCTTCATGCTGTGCAAACGAGCAATAGAATTTACTTCTAATATCTGACAGAAACTCTGTACTCTTGACTAGTGTTTCCCCTTTATCAATTAAAACTCTATCCCAGGCCTGATAATCATCCATTTTCTACTTGTGTGAATTCAGTTCCCTTTTGATTCCATATATTGATGAGCTAATATTGTTTTTCTCTGTACCTTGTTTTCCCCTCTTAACATTACGTTCTCTAGATTAGTCATGTTGTCATAAGTGACTTAATTTGTTTCTTCAAAATCCAAAGAGCATTCCATTGGGTAGTAACATAAAATTTTTAATGCAGATGAACATTTAAACTGTTTCTATATTTTTATTACTGTGAGTAATGTTTCAATGAATGTAGTAGTACATTTGTTCAATATACCAATTCTATTTTGCATATACTCAATAGTAAGAGTGTTTGTTTATAAGATATTTTTATTTTTATTATTTTCAGAAGCTTCCATTCTGTTATCTATAATGACTGAACTGATTTTCACTCTACCAATATATATATAAAATTTCCTTTCCTGACAATTCTCCTTGACATTTATTTTATTTATTTAATATATTTAAGTTAAAATACAATTATATTATTTCACCCATTTCCCTTCATCCCTTAACCATGTCCCCTCTTTCCAGTATTTTACATGCCTCACATCTCCTTCTCAAATTTATAACCTTTTTTTCCTGTGATTATTACTACTTTGTATTAGATAAACATTAAGGGCGAATATCTCTGGGCTAGACTAATTTCTTACTCTCAGCAGTCATTAGTGGCCTGTAGTTTTTTTTTTTTTTTCTTTCCTAGAGGGTAGGACTCCATGAGATTTTACTTATCTGCATTAGTATGTGTATTGATTTGATATTGACACTGTTCATGTCTAGATTAAAGCACCTTTCTAGAAGACAGTCTCACAACTGACTTCCTAGTCCTCTAACACTTAAAATCTTTGTGTCCCCTCCTCTTCATTTTTTCCTGAGTCTTGGGTATAAAACCTTTTTAAAACTGGTGTAATATAATGTATATAATTAGTAATTAGTTGTTTTAAATAAATGACCACATAATTAATTTTCTGCAGTTGTATACTTTATTTGCTATAGAATATCTCAGAAATTGTATAACTCTGTAATATGTACCTGGAAACGATGTGATGTTATCTTGGAATTTAGTTTAACTAAATTATTGTGAATTTTTATTTAGAGTAGCAAGAAACCTTTGGCAACTTACTTCTAGGTAGGAAGAATCTTATGCTTAATGCTGTCATAGTAGTAGGAGCACATGCAAGAAAGGAGAAAAATCACATAATGAGGCAGGAAGTCAGAGAATGAGTCAAGAATTAGTTCTGACCTTTTGAGTTTTTCTGCCTGGTAAACTGTTGGATCCTATGATAACTATGTTAATTGTTTCTAATAATAGGTTTTCTAAGTACTTCGTTCCCATAGTTCCCATAGCTTCAAGGTCCCACTATCATTCGCCATGGCTACATTAGTAGAAGAAGCTTACGACATATGATCTCTGGTGGGAAAGCCTACATTCAAACCTTATCATTGTTATGGATCTAAGTTGATTGGATTTAGTACTTTTTATTCTCGTCATGTGTCATGTGCAGCACATCCCTTATAGTTCTTCATTAACTATAAAAAATTAGCTTTATCTTTGTGTACCAATATACAAATATGATCTAAAGGATATGCCCTAAATCCTAGGTATTTACTTAGAATCCTATGTAAATAAATCATAAGAAAGGATTCCAGATTTAATTGTCAGTGCATATTGACCTTATCAAAAGATCTATTTTGAGGTTTTATTTAGTTGTTTAAAGTTTGAATGATAACTACTGACCATAAAACTGTCAGACAGGTGATTATAGGTGTGAACATAAGAACAAAATAATCTATAAGAAAATAGATTCGAAATTTGGATGTGAGAACAAATTTTCCATTACTCAAAAATAAGCTCTATATCTTATCAGTATGTATTTAATGACTTTTGAATGTAGAACAAACCTTCTGAATTGCCCAGGGTTCTCTAGAGAATATAACTAAATAGGGTATTTAGTAGTAGAGAGGAGAGAGTGATTATAAAAGCAAGGGAATAAAGTATAAGATTACAGAGGGTAAAGTGCTCAGACATGCAGCAAGGAAGCTGGGAATGCACAAGATATGATGGTGTACTTCATGTCTGAATGATTTAAAGCTTGAGTCCAGGAAGATCCACCATTAGTTGAAATCTATAGAAGGATTCATGCATTCAACGGATTGACTATATCACATTGAATTATGCCAATCTATTTTACTCACTGTTAAAGTAAATATTAAACTTTCGCTGACACTCCCACAGAAACAGCCAAAGGAAAGTCTAGTCATATATTTGGGCACTTTATAGCTCAGTCAACTTAGTGTTTAAAATAACACCCATGTCTTACAAAAGCAAGATGGAAAAAGGAAGATGCAATTTGCATTATACATAACTGGAGATAATCCCCAAACTTAGACAAGTGAATTTTCTTCTCTAAATTCTTTGTTAAAGAATTTAAAGAAGTAAAGCCATTTTACATTGGTGTTTGTAGATACTTAAGAGATCTAGGCGCTTCTTCGTATTATATGTGAATAAACCGAGATACAAAGAAGTGTATTTTCCAAGGTCACATAACGTAACTACAAAACGAAAGGTTACAAATTTAACATTGATTTCAAGGATGTGCTAAGATAAATTCCCCTTTATTAATATAAGGGTAAGACACAAGATTTGGGCACACTTGAGAAATAAATTATGTAATAACATTGGCATTTTACTATTGGTGTATGTTAGTTTGTGTTAGAAATATTTGCACCTAGTGGTGGCACACACCTGTTATCCCAGCACTTGGGAAGCAGAGGCAGGCGGATTTCTGAGTTCAAGGCCAGCCTGGTCTACAGAGTGAGTTACAGGACAGCCAGAGCTATACAGAGAAACCCTTTCTCAACAACAACAACAACAACAACAACAACAACAGCAAAAAGAAATATTTGCCTTGGCATGAAATAGTCATTCTGAACCAGATAAAGAATTTTGGATACTACTAGCAATGTGGTGCCTTTGAGTTAATTTAAAACATGTCCTCCTATATCCTTTTATAATGACTCCTGAACAAAGAAATACTCCTGTGAAAGTACAAGGTATGATAAAGAGGTGTTTATATAGGCTAGAGGCCAGAATGATCAAAATGATGTGTTCATTTTCAAGCTATCATCAATGATAGAAGACATCTCTTTCAATATAACTTAGAAAAGCACTGTTTATCTTTCCATGTTAGCTTAAGTTAGTTACTATCCAGACAGCACCTAGTGGGATGAGTGTGTGTGTGTGTGTGGGTGGGGTGTATGTATGCATGCATGCATGCACATGCACGTGTGGTATGTGTGTGTGTGTTTCTGTGTGTGTGTGTGTGCGCGCGCGCGCACGCATACAAGTGCGCATGCACAGTTACGCGTGTGTAAGCATGTGTGTGGAGGGAGTATGAGGGTATAGTCATGTCTAAGCGGCATGATTTTATGATTTTTATAGCTTCTATTTTCAAGTAGAATGTTTACATAGAGGCATTTACATTTTCAGAAGAGCTTTGCATATAATAACTGCAGATCTCCATAAGGGGACTGAGGATGCTTTTCCTTAATGAGCTACATTCAAATTTTCCATAAGAAGAATCTCAAAATAGATCATAACGAATTCACTATGACAAATTCTCCTGGGACAAATTGGCACAGTTTTAGAAGTGGGCTATAGAGGAGTGAGTATGAGAGTGGGCAGAGTGGGGGGAAGGGGATGTAGAAGTGACTTTAAACAGCTTGCTTTTACTCAAATGCCTGGGTTTAAGTGACAGCTATGCATTTTGGTATCAAAGAAGCAGGGTTAGATATTTAAGAGTTCAGGCGCAAGGGCTGTGAGTTTGCAAATCTAGCAGCTGGAGTGTGTTTGTGGTAGCTGCTTTCCTGTGCTAAGCTGATTTACTTGTTTAAGATCTGACCTCATCATCCTGTCAGTATGGGTTCCCACCTACACTGTTAGCAGCAGCTTTCTGGCTTCAGCTAAGCTGGAAGTATTTCACTGTGTATCACAGGCAGAGGGGGAGGGGAGAGAAAGCAAGAAAAACTGCTCGCTCTCTCAGCACTTGTGCTTTTGTTAGTTCTACACAAGAGGCAGAGAGAAACAAGAGATAACAAAGGCTCCATTTCCTTTCTGTTAGAGAAGGCTTTTGTCTTTTCTCGGGCAACAATGTCAGTGTCCGGCAAGAAAGAGTTTGATGTGAAACAGATCCTGAGGCTGCGCTGGAGATGGTTTAGTCATCCTTCTCAAGGATCGCCTAACACTGGAAGCTGCCTTCAGCAGGAAGGATATGAGCATAGAGGGACCCCGGTGCAGGGCAGGTTGAAGAACCACTCACGGGACAGAAACGGACTGAAGAAAAGCAATAGTCCTGTCCACCACGATATACTGACGCCAGTGCCAGGACCAGCGCCTACCCATCAAAGAGTCCTTCAGAACTGGCACCAACAAAACGTGATAGTACATCTTCAAGCAAATGAAGACACTCCTAAAGCCGTTCCAGAAGGAAATTTGCTCAAAGAGGCTTGTGAGAGGCGCTCACGAGATTTGGAGATGATGGGTGATGACAATATAGAAGATACTAGAGCACGGTAGGAGTTTTTGGTTATGTAAGTGAAAGCTTTAGCCTAGATTAACTTAGTCTATAAAACTCTCATTTCATGCTAAATAGGAAGTGTTAGAATAATCTGAGTTTGTATGCAGCCAATCAGGGTCTTGAAGAAACCCTCGCTTCTAAGTCTAAGAAAGAACATTGTAATCACAATATGTTTTGATAATTAATGGGAAGCTATTTTTCCCAGTAGATTTACTTTTTATTATGTTCCTTAGCCATTCAGAGTTCTTTGAATTTTAAGAGGCAGTTTCTTTTTTAATTACTAACCTCTGTAGAGACTTCAACAGCTTAGATGCTCCAACAGTGGTGGTTGTTTTGACAAGCACATTAAATCAGAACTCTTTTTTATTTTGTGGACAGGATTAACTTTGACAAAAATAAATACAAGTTCTGAGTGTTGAACATATCCTTGCTTATGCTTAGGACATAGCAATAGTTTTGAAATTCTTTGTTTCGTTTTTTGTTTTTAGTGAGAATATATAAAATTCCTTGTCATTTGACAATCATTTCAAGTGGTATTACTTTCACAGCTAGTTTGTAAACAAAAGTGTTCATTGGGCAAGTAATAATTTGCACACCTCAGTGAGTATTAAAATAGGAAATGCCAAGCAATTTAAGGCAACAAAATTAAGCTAAGAAAGGAAAATATATACTTTGGGTAGAGACATGACTTTATTCTAAAACGTATTCATCAGTAAGTTTTGAGTGGAAAAAATATTTTTTCTGTTCTCTAGTATTTTCAAATACAGGAAAACCTAGTGCATTCTTTAGTTTTTTAGTTGCCAGTAGAAATTTTATATCATTAATTTGGTTAAGCCATAATGGATTTTTGAATTGAAATTAACATTTAAAAGTGCTATATAAAAAAGAACCTGTTTTGATGTATAGAAAATCATATAATAACCTATCATGAAACTATACTAACTTTGGAAGTCTAGATGCTTCACAATGTGTTACTGTTAAGGATTGGGATATTTTTCTCATAGTGTAAATTTGGTTTGTATATTTAGGAAATGCTATTTGTTTCCATGAGTTTTCTAATATAAAAAGAAAAGGTACTATATTAACATTAGGATAGAGACAAATCACATATGCGAAATAGCAGCTTTAGAGGAACTTGGTCTTTTTGAAATGTAAATATGTAAAGAATTTCTGAAATTACTTTTAGTACAATATTACATCAACTGTAATATAGAACTTTAAAGATTTCATGTTTCTTTGTGAATGTGTGTTTTTTTTCTTTACCTAGAGAAAACCATACAACTATTAAGATTGAAAACTCAATTTAGTGCAACTAAAAGACATTCAGAATAATATAAAGTCAGAGTTTTCATTTAAAAGAATTTTCCTGAGAATTCTCCTCATACTACTTTTTAATGGACAATTTGAAGGCTAATGTAAATATTTAACTCAGCTATACACAGACTTTAAAAACCCACTCTCATTTCCTAAAAAAATCCTTTGAGTATCTGGGACTAAAACTAAATAGAACAGAAAAGAGTGAAATAAGTTAAATGCTAGAAGAAAATTATAGCAAATATTCAGCCTAAAGTATCACCAGATGACTTTACTTATGATTTTGTAATTCCTTATATTCCTAAGAAATTTTCTGATAATTAACATTTCATAGGGAAGTTAGCATTTTCTTAAACACAGGAAATATTTATGTGTGCCAAGACTATGAATTCAGAAGGGGAGGTCTAAATTGAAGGGCTTATTAAATTAAATATCATGTCTTATTATCCTCTTATTAACTATTATAAATTTCCATGTTTTGTTCCAAGTGAGTTTAATGAATAGATTAGGAATTTCTTGCTACTTTAATTTTCTCTTCTTCAGCAAGATTGAAGGAAAAGATTGTGTTAAATTGACACCAGTGTGCCACATCCTTGATACAATTCTTTTGACTAAAATAAAAGAAAATCAGCAATCCATATGGAGAAATCATGATAGTAGTGTGGGTGACCTCTGATAACTCAGCAAAGAAGGCAAAGACATTGCACTTTCTGTATATATTATAAAGGTTGAATCCATAATGGACTCATGTATTCAGCATAAAAAATAAGTCAAATAGATTTTCCGAAGATATTAAAGTTGCTGTGAAAAAAATTTATTAATATTTTGTGTAATAATTCAAATTTCAAATATAAATGTTCAAGTTTCATTCACAAGTATGTAGTATACTTAGGAACAGGTGTCACGTGTCTGAGCACTATGAAAATGCATATATGAATATTCCTACCATCAGAGTTCTAAATTCTTCTGTCACTTAATTTTCATGATAGTCATCTGTCACTGCATCTTTGCTTTTGTGTAACTACCTTGTTTAAGAAAAGATTTTTTCTTCTTTGTTTCAACCATAAACTTCCAATAATAAATATCTTAATATTTTTATGATAATACTAATATTTAACTATATAATAGGTATGATAAATAATGTAAAATATTTGCCTATAGCCATAGCTGATGACTCCTAAATAAACAATTGTATTAGTATTTAGATGGAAATCATGGTGACAAAAAGAATTTCCACTATAATAAACATCAGTTCTTAAATGAAATGAACATGACGTGTTTGCAGTACCTGCATATACATTAAGCTGCCAGTTAAAGAGCTGTCTAATGGCATCATAAGGAATGGGGACCATGCTGCTGTTCTGTCTATTGAACTTGTAAGGTGTGGAATAACTGAGAGCTACACAGATACATTAATTTGCAATCCTTTCTAGTTTGGGAGTGTGAGGTGATGTTCAACATTCTGTTTCACTGATCACTATGTGTTAAATAAAATTTGCTTTGAAAACTGTGGCTGTCACTGTAAATGTCAATATAGAACAGGAAAGCAGAACCATATTAATGACAACATTTGTCAATAAGTAAATCCACAGATATTGAATATTCAGTGTGTTCAGGAACTCGGCTAGGTGCTAGGAATAGAATGAAATCTAAAGGAAAAATGTATTTTAAGAACATATGTATTGTGAATTCATATATAAAATTTAAGTGGTTATAAGTGGTATTAAAGAAAATTAAAAGGAGGTATCCTTCATACAGTGATAGGGTGTCCAAAGCAATTACAGTTGAGCAGATATTCAAGTCCAATGAAAGAATTCAAGCTTCTGAGTCACAAATGTGAGGCAAGTGCCAGGTCACTGCCCCTGTTTCACAGAAGAGTCCTTAACAGCTGTACAGCATTTTTCTGTGCAGATCAGTGCTACATGTTCAGTGCTACATAATCACATTGAATGAAGTTCAAAGATCCTCAGATTAAATGAAAAACTAAAAATTGCATTGTCCTGTTTATAGTGGTGATTTTATGATCACATCTATGTCCCCAGGACACAGAGGTGACGTCCCAGATATCCTGTAACCATGGTGGGATTGTGCTAGCGAGGCAACTCGATACTCAGCTCCCACAGCCTGTGCCTCATGGACAGAAATCTAAACTGTTTTAGTGTGTAGTTGATTTTTTTTAACAAAAATATTTATGTAAAGACAAATTCACTGTGGACTTTCATTTTCTCCCCAAACTCTTCTGCAATATAGAATATACATGGAAATACATAAGCATAAGGAGAAGCATAAACTAAAAAATATGAAATTTATTCTAATATTCTTTCTGATAGAATAAGTACCAGCTGTGTAGTATTTGTAGGCAGACTCCAATGAAGCAAACCTGCAACTTTAATCACCCTGTGACTGAAGTGTACTAAGTATCTTAAAATACAAGTGCATCTTCTAGTAAAGTGCTCAGCAAAAACAGTGAGAGAAGAGAGGTTTTGAAATAAAATACAAATAAATCATAGTAATGTAAAAATAGGACTTAAAAATGTCATTGCTTATATCTTGGCATAAAGCCTGTTTTAATAAACTAGTTTTAGATGTAGAAGCTATTGTTACATCAAAATGTGTAAAATATGTCTTTTAATATCTCATGAGTCTAAAACTCCTTTAAAATAAATGCAAACTTCTGGGTATGATGGTCTGTGTTCGTATACAAAGTGCAAACATGTTTACTATATCTGTGGTAATATGCATGGTGTATGTTTTAAAAACACACAAAAATGCTTGGATATTTTGATTTAAAAATCCAAATGCTAAAATGTATCTGGCACAGCCACAAATGCCTCACTGTTTTGTTTCCCAACCTTTCCTTACATAAACTTATTCTAAGAATATCTAAGGATTAATAACATATAACATATGATAATTTATGGTTAAAAAATCATAGATTTAGACAATGATGTTTCAATTAGCAATGACAACTCAAAGTTATCAGGATCCTAAAAATTCAGTAACTTTGCTGTAAACAAAAGAGTTTGAAAACATGTTTTAACAATACTCAAAAGTTGTCAGCTAGTCCATTGTGAAGTGTAGTTGTTTATAGCAATGGGAATGGTTAGCTATTGGTATTGAGCTGGCATACCCAAAAGGCATGATATTTCAACATTTACTATATTCTATGTATACACACACACACACACACACAGAAGGAGAGAGAGGAAGGGGTGGGGAAAGCTATTCATTTTTGTTTGGTTCTCATGCTTTTAATGGAAAGATTTTATTATAGAGTTCTTATTCACACTGTCAACTAATATTTCTCTGTGAAATGATGGTCTGGATATATATTGGTACCTTCTTTCTAGCAATGCAAAAAAAATAATGTGGTTTTCTAGGGAATAAGTCCTGAATTAGTAACTTTACACTGCATTATTAGATAGAAACTGATTTCAAAGGGAAGAATTAGGAATAAACTACAATGTTACCTTTGCAGAAGAATGGAGATTAAATTTTGTTACTTAAAGCAAACTGTATAGTAGCATATGGATTCTTAAAGTGTTTCAGTGAATATAAACAATTTTAACACATAATTTAAATGTACTGTAGTAATTCAAAACATTTTAGAAATGTAATCCTTTGCTTGATTTTAAAGTCTTTGTACCTCTAGTCTCTTTTCGGATAATTAAATAATGTGGTCCCCAAGTTAAATAGATTTTTCTAAGTCAACATTAGTAGATCACACAATTATGAAAAGTGAGTATTTGCTGTTTCTTAATTTGTATTCTTTCACAACAATTAGAATGTTCTCAATTCAATTCGCCATCTCTAATATGTCCTATTTTATATCAATAAGATAATATTCTAAAGACAATCATGGTGAAATTAAGTTCTAAAAACAACATGGAATATGCTTCTCCAGATGAAATTACTCCTGATTATAATTGAATGTGTACTGATTGCAGGAGTATAAAACTTATAATATCACAGTTTCTCATTAGACAAAATCACATTTTAATCACTGAGTATATCATAGACAATAGAGACATAGTGAATATTTCTTAATAGTTTCAAATATACATATTGCCTATCAGTTTAAAATTCATTTGCATTGCTGTCTACTACTTTGATTTTTGGAAGAAATATTGATACACATATTCATTTTTATAAAATCTTTAACTTCCAATGATAAGTGGATATTTTAGCCACTGAATATTTATGGTTCTTGTATTCACTTTAGATAATTTCACTAAAGAGCGTATCAATTTTTTAAAACCTTCCTAAGGAAAATAAACTAGAAGTGAGAAAAATCTGAACCAAAATATTTTTAGTCATCTAACATTAATGTAACAAAGGGAATTGCTGACATTTTAAACAAGAAGCATTACCTATGTGTGTGTTCTGAAACCAGAATAAGCACAGATGTTTTCCAAATCAATAAATAGATATAATACTTCATATAGCATTATAATTTACATTGGAAGAGATAAATGCCAATGATCATGTTTATGAAACATCCAGAAATGAATCATCAATTCTCTAGTAATGCTCATTTTATTAGCCTGTTCTTATTGGTTATAATTACTGACCCATTGTTTATTTTCAAATGTTATTGTAATAAATGTGCCTCTCACCCTTTTCTGTACCTATTTCTATTGGTTCCTAAGTAGCCATACTTTAGTAGTACTTACAATTACATCTTAGAGGAGTAGTTAATGAAAATTAATTAAAAAATACAGATGTCACATAAGCCAACTGCCCATTTATCATATTGCAGTATTATAATTTTGAAAATTCTCTAATATCTATGAATATAGATTTGTGGTCCCTGAATACCAAAAATTAACACCAGGATTTGAAAACACTGAGAACTTGTGTTTTTGTTTTATTTTTTGCTGTTGGCTGTATGTTATTATTCTAAATTATATACTTGTTAATGAATAAGCTTACTTTATTCTTGTTAATAAAAAAGTAAAAGAAACTTTTTAAAGTAAAGTAAATAGTTCTCTAGCTCACTTAAGAAAAAAACATACTTTTTTCTTTTCTATTATTGGATATTTTATTTACATTTCAAGTGTTATCCTATTTCCTTATTTCCACTCAGGAAACTCCCTACCCCCTCCCTCATCCCACTGCTTCTATAAGGGTGTTCTGTGAATGAAGTAGATGCTAATAATATAAAAAATGAGATATACCATAAGAGAATAGATAGGGTCTGTTTCCTACTATAAAGTTTAACTATATTATTAAATTACAAGTCTCTTGGATAATAATTAGCTATCTTACATCCAAAATACTTCCTGTTTAACATTTATTAGGCCATTAGTATGTAATGTGAAGTTTTAATGAGAATAAGCAAATAATGCTCAAAGTAGCAAGTCTGGTATGTTAGAATTCATCTCTTTGAAAGGAATATATAACTTAGATGATAAAACCTTGTTATATAAAGCATTTTTATTTTTACATTTACATTGCATTAGCAAAAATAATTGTGTAGTCCAATAATTAGAAGTAGTGAAATTTGATTAAATATAAAGGGAATTTAATAGAAATAGCATTCACTTTATTTGGCAAAATACATAAAACTTCAAATCTGACTCTGTAGTAAAAGTAGCACAAAAAGCACAATGAATACAAAGCTAATATAATAAACTAAACAGGAATGTAAAGAATAAAGATCCCTTATTAATTGTTTAAGACTTTAAAGACTGCAACAAAGCAACCCAAGAAACAGAGAAGATACTCCAATCAGCCTCTCCCTGGAGAAATTTTGAAACTTACAGTGACAATTTCTTATATTGTCTCAATAGGAAAATGCTTAACAGATAGTCCACAGCATTACTTAAGCCTTGTGCTACTTCCGTATTTAAAGGGATTTATCAAGTCATACTACAGAACAACAAATATTTTAAAGATCATTCCCTTGAGTTTACAGTGCAGTCGGAATGGTAAGAAGACAAGGGTTGGGGGAGGAGAAAAAGAAAATACTCTTCCCACATAAAAGCCTTAAGAACAATTACAATAGCAGCAACTTGTTTTAGACCCTACTGTTTAGTTAGGACAGCAAAGATGGAAGTGAGTCTAGTAATTCAATATACAAACAGGGCAAGGCTCAATTCAAGAATAGAAACAAATTCAACAATGTGAAATTTTTTATTTGGTTTCCATTTCCTGGATCAAAAACAAAATTACCAATAATGTACTATTATCAGTAGGATTCCTCTCAACTCTCTGATGAGCTGTTTGGTAAATTTCTAGTATAATCCCATATATGCTGCAAATATTTATTCTGCCAATCATGTTCTGTCACAGCACTCAAAGATTTTTCTCTTTTTCCCCAGGTCCCACAACAAATTTTCATAGATATTGTATATATGAGGATAAGCAATACTAGTGCACTGGATTTTGATCATTTTACTTCCATTGAGCTTTCCATAATAATCACATTTAAAGGACTGTAGTGTTTCTGAGTTTGGTAAGGTTTTTACAAAGCTATACATATGTAGAAAGGAAAACCTAAGTATAACAGAGTATACTAAACCTAAGTATAGTAAAACCTAAGTATAACAGCTAATTCATACAGAATAAAATAGAACTTTAAACAAAATTTCTTAATTACAGGATGTTCACCACATTCCTTTCTCAATTTCATGTCTGATTTCTTCATTCTGAAAGTATTATGAGATTGCAGTTAACATTATAGTTATAATTAGAAAGTACCAAGATGAGGTTGCACAGAGAATTTTGTCGAGTTAAGTATTTGAAGTAACTGTGTCATTTTAAAATGTAACACTATCATATCAAAGATTCACTTTGATACTTCACAAAATTTTAGAGAACAGATATAGTTAAATCACCTTTATTGTTTGGCCAAAATAAATAAGAACTAGTCAATTTGTAAGTATGTATTTGTCCCTATAGGTTGTCTATCACAAAAAGAGGTTTAGCAGATTCTGTGAAGTTTAGCCAGGAAAGAAGGGCTAATTGTTTACTTGGCTTCTATCTGTTAGTAATACAAATAGAAAAGAAGTAAATGAATTGCTATTTGAGATGTTTTCTGGTATTTTGTTTGTTTTGGGTTGGTATGGCATGGTTTGATTTTGACATGGGGCTTTTTTTTTCCCATACAATATTTTATTATGTTTTCCCTTCCCCTTACTCCTCCCAGTTCCTCTCCATCTCCCCTACCACCCAGATCCACACCTTTTGTCTCCCATTAGATAGCAAACATGTGTCTGAGGTATAATAATAAAGTTCAATAAAATAAAACAAAAACAAACAAATCAAAAGAAGATGAAAACCAAGCAAGAACAATAGGGAAACAAAAAGCATATGAAATGAATATAGATGCAGCACACATAGTGATAGTCCTATGTTTTATCTTATTGCATTATTATTCCTTGAGCACATGCTGGTTATCTAATGGGAGACAGTAAGGCATGCATCTAGATGAGATGGAGATGGAGAAGTACTGGGAGTAAGGGAAGGGAAAAATATTTGCAAGTGGCTATCAATTGTAGATAGCTTCTGAATTAGGAGGGGATTCGTGTGTCCATTTCTTTCAGCCCTAGAACCCTGCCTGATGCAGAAGCATGCAGGTACTGGGCAACAGCCATAGACTTTACAAGTTTATATGTACATCAGCTTTGTTCTTGCTAGAAGGCCTTGATTCCTTGGCATCCTGTATTCCCTCTAGCTTTTACATCTTCTCTGCATTTTCTTTCATGGAGTTCTGATCCCTGAATGGAGAGACTTGATAGAGTATTCCCTTCTAGGACTGACTATTTCAAAGTATATCACTCTATGCATATTTTCTTGCTGTTGGTCTCTGTATTTGTTCTCATCTCCTACTGGAGGAAGATTCTCTGATGATGGCTGAACAGGGAACAAATATATGAATATAGAAGAATGTCATCCGGTATTATTTTATTGCTATCTTCCTTTAGCAGACCTACTAGTTTTTGGATTTTCCCTGATTTCTTGGCATTTCTAGTCTCATATTGCTGGCCACTCAAAAAATATTAAGTAGGCATTCTATTCCATGGGTTAGGCCTTAACACAAATCATATATTAGTTGGTTAATACCACATGCACAAGTGTATATTTCAGATAAAGGATTTTGTAGCTGACTGGAGAGATGGCTCAGCCATTAATGTACAGTCTCACAACTTTAATTTTTTTAATTTTGCTTTAAAGGAAGACTTCTATTCTGTGACAGTTTGCTAGAATGTTTTAGTAGAATATAAAGAAGTCCTCAATTCCACTACCATATGTTATGAGTGAGTTTCACTATCACCCACTCTGTATTCTATTGTATTCCTCCAGTTTAGCCTCAAGGGTTTACTGCAAGAAAACAAGCTAAGGAGATAGCATAGACAGACCTCATGGTTGCACCTAATGTTTCAAATTGCTTTTATTTCTGGACAGTGCTACAAAGTCCCTTTAACTTTTTGTCATGTTATAGTCACGAAGTTAAGCCATTTACAAACCAAATTAAGGTAACCACATGAGATGTTTACATTTAATTTTCATTTTCAGGAATAGCTGTGGTTATAATACATATCAATACCTTTTTGTACAATATATTTTAGTATTTTCTATCCCTTTCCCAAACTCCTCCCAGACGCCCCTACTCCTCTATGCTCCCAATTTCACATTCTGTCTTTCTCAAGCACTAAAAATAACTATAGACAAAGAGCTAGTAATAGAAAAACATGAAACCCAAACAAAATATTCCTAAATGAAAGTAGAGTCTATTTTTGTGTTGACTGACTATTCCTGGGCATATGGCCTACCCTAGAATGTGATTGATATAACCAGTTATACCTTATTATAAAACAAACAAACAAACAAACAAACAAACCACATTTCCCCCTTTCCAAAAGGAATCAATTACAAATAGCTTTTTGAGCAGTGGTGGGAATTTGTGTCTGTCTTCTTACTGCAAAGCTTTTCTGTGGCTTGAACACGTGCATGTCTTCTACTTGATTCCAACATCTCTGTGAGTTCACATGTATTAGTCCTGGTGTTTCTGGAAGACACTATTTCTTTTTCACACATAGAAATGTTCCATTTAACTGCTCTATGGAATATCCAGATGTAGATTTCTCTATTAACTCTTCTATTATCAGAAGAAGCATCTATGAATTTGAGTAGTACACTGATTTATGAGTATAACAATAGCTCATAAGGAGTTATTTTGTTACTGATAATTGTAATAATGTTCGTAGGATTTCAGCTAGAATCGTGACCTATGTAGTCTAAGGTTCTTCATCTTATTAACAGTCTTTTCCTTAGGTTTAATCCATAGAATGCCTTTTAAATCCAATCTAGCAGTGGTTGTTTATTCCCATAGCATTTAGGTAATTATTGCAACAGTACATTCTATAGTCTGGTTCTTGATGTAATTTCACAGGTTTTGTAGATAGGTTACTTTGATGATTACTTCTCTCCTCTGGTAGTGTAGAAAGTTTCCTACAGCACCATAATCTCTAGTCAGTAGGAGTAAAGCTTCCAGTTGGGCAAAGCTAAATATTTCAATATTGGATGGCACTGTCTTCAGTAGCAAGGACTTGCCACCCCGAGTTGTGGCAGGTAATCAATAGTATTGATAATAGCCTGTAATATTTGAGTAGTGTATGAAACCTCTTTGGTCAACTCAACAACATGCAACCCATTGCTGGCAACGAGAGTGCTACTTGGCAGCAAGAAATGTCTAGTTGAATGAAACATTGCCTCCCCTACTATTTGGACACTCCATTTAAATGTCTTTCATATATGTATATATTTTAGGAAACCTCTAAAGTAGTTACTTTCATGTGACTTTCAAAAGGTGCTAAAGTGTTTTTTTCCTGTATTTTACCTCTTACCCTGCCCTCCCATCCTACTCCCCATTTAATTGCTCCACTCTACTTTCCCGTAATCTCTTCATAGTCTTCATAGTAGGTATACTCTATTTCCCTTTTCTTGAAAGTGCTCCCTTTCCCTGCTGGACTGTTAATAGTTTTCTAATCTTATTATGATTAAATTATACATGTATAAAACTTAAAACATGGATAACTTGAACATTTGTTTCCTGGGTATATATTAACTTACTTGTGATGAGTGTATCTAGTTCACCCATTTTCTGCAAATTTTATAATTTTATTTTTCTTAACATATGTATAAAAATCCAGTGTACATAGGTGTACCACATTTTCACTATCTCTACACTAGTTGAAGGATATCAGGGCAGTTTATTATTTTTATTATAAATGGAACAGCAACAAACATACATGATCAAGAACATTTGTAATAAGATGTAGATTCCTCTGCTGGTGGGATTGCAAGCTGCTACAACCACTCTGGAAATCAGTCTGGCAGTTCCTCAGAAAACTGGGCATGATTCTACTGTAGGACCCTTCTTTACCACTCCTGGGCATATATCCAGAGGATTCCCTTGCATGCAATAAGGACACATGCTCCACTATGTTCATATCAGGCTTATTTATAATAGCCAGAAGCTGGAAAGAACCCAGTTGGCCCTCAACAGAGGAATGGATACAGAAAATGTGGTATATTTACACAATGGAATACTACTCAGCTATTAAAAACAATGAACCCATGAAATTCTTAGGTAAATAGTTGGAACTGAAAAATATCATCCTAAGTGAGGTAACCCAATCACAAAAGAACACACATGGTATGCACTCACTGATAAGTAGATATTAGCCTAGAAGCTTGGAATATCCAAGACATAATTCAAATATCAAATAATGCCCAAGAAGAAGGAAGAGTGAACTTTGGATTCTCTGGTCCTTCTTAGAAGGAGGAACAAAATACCCACAGAAGGAGATAGAAACTATGGAGCAGAGACTGATGGAAAGACTATCCAGAGACTACTCCACCTAGTGATCCATCCCATATACAGTAAAACTCAGACACACTATTATCGATGCCCAAAAGTACTTGCTGAATGGAGCCGGATATAGCTGTCACCTGAGAGAATCTTCTAGTGCATGAGAAATATATAGGGGGATGCTCTCAGCCAGCCATTGAACAAAGCACAGGGTCCCCAGTGAGGGAGCTAGAGAAAGGACCCAAGGAGCTGAAGGGGTTTGAGCACCACAGGAGGAACAACAATATGAACCACCCAGTACTCCCAGAGCTCCCAGGGACAAAACCATCAAACAGAGAGTGCACATGGAGTTACCCATGGCTCCAGATGCATAGGCAGCAAAGGATGGACTTGTTGGACATCAAAGGGAGGAGAGGCCCCTGGTCCTGGAAAGGCTAGATACAGCAGTGTAGGGGACTAGCAATACAGGGAAGCAGGATGAGGTTGATTGGAAAACAGGGGGAGGGGAGATGGCTTATGGGACTTTTGGGGGGGGGACCAGGAAAGGCAAAATAATTTAAAAGGTAAATAAAGAATATAGCTAATAAAATAATAATAAAAATAATAAAAAATATTTAGAGTCTTTTTGGTATATGAGCAAGAATTATATAACTCAACCTTGAGGGAGATAGTCATATTAGAATTTGAAAGAGCATACCTAAAATAAATGAAATTGCTTTCAATTTTCATGACATTAACAAATATTAAAGCAATTAAGAATATGGAAATTATATTCTGTATGTCTTATAGAGAGTTATAAAAGGAATTCTCATATATGGTAATGGTAAGACATTCAAATCATTTTGTGTTTAGATTATTTATATGCTATCATCAACCTCTCAGGATTCTCTGCATTATATGTCATCTACTTTATTCTACAAGAGAAATAAAGAGGGTTTAATTTTAAATCGAAGGCCATTTTCACTCTTCCTTTTCTTGGGGAGGTTGTTTGTGTCTCTCTGTACTCTCACTATGGCTCTTGTTGAACTTACTATGTAGATCAGGCTGGCCTCAAACCCACAGATATCTGCCACCTCTGCTTTCTGAGTGCTGAGATTAGAGGTGTGCACCCCAGTACGCCCAGCTGATTCTTTAATAACTGAAATCTATCTCTATCTCTTATCTCTATATATAATTTTAACCAAGAAAATCTTGTTTTAATGCCACTGGTCTATATGGAAAATAAACTATATCTTCTGCTAAAACATCACTGTTTTGTAAATTTTTTCATAATCTTTGTGTTCTATAAACCTAAAGTGCAAATTCACATTTTATGGCTTCCAACATAATATAAAACTACCCCATCTCTATGATTCTACTATTGTATACACAAACATTTTCACATCAAAAATGTACATTGTAGCATTATGTTAATCAGACGCTGGTACTTGTAGAACCTTTGTATTTGCCATTATTGATGAAAAAATTTGCTTACTAAGAATTTTATTATTCAGTCCTCGCATGGCCTATTTCCATCACACATTTGACAGTTAATTGCTATTTGGTATTTAATGTTCTTTCTGTGCTGCAGTTAGAAGGGATGGGGAGAAAAACTGCAAGTTAATTTTCATTGATATTTGGAGAGGAAAAATTTGGAATATAATAGATACTTAATTTTTAATTTTTGCCAGGCAAAATGGAAACTACTCTTAAAATTTGGCTGAAGATATTCTAACACATGATGGTATAATATGCATTTACTGCCTTACATTTAATGCCTAACAGTTGATATGTATAGACATCCTGCACCAGTTCATATAATAATACCATGGTCTGGTCCAAGTAGTAGAAATTCTAGATTTTCCCCTAAATAAGTATTATCAATATACCACTGTCACATATATCCAAATCATGGAGTATATCTCAATTGTGATATCACTTTGACAGTAGTTCTAGCCATTACAGCAGTGAAAAATCTTCTGTACCAAAAATTTACTTTGCTTATCCTTACAGAGACACACATCCATTCCCACCCTTTCTACTCCCTTGGCATTTGTGTTCCCAGCGATATAAGACTTTGTATAAATTAATATTGGAGTCATGAAAAGTCATCTAAAGGTCTACTGTAATAGTAAGAGATATCAAATAAGAGCTGGCATCATTTAAACTTGGATAGGGAGGGTCATATTGTGGGTGTGAAATCGTGAGATAGCGCTATTATTTATCTAACATAGCAGAATTATTACTTGCCCAAATCAGCCTTTTTAACTACCTGTGATCATGGAGGGCAATTTTGTTAAGAAGAGGGTATAGAATAGAAATTATGTAACTAAGATGAGAATAAGAGGATGAACATTCCTTCTCTTATTTTTCAATGAACAAATGAGAATGTTTTCACTGAATAGAGGTTAAACTTTTAAAGTATGGATCAACTGTAATATAGATACTTCTAGTGAATTAACAGACTTTTCTTGTAACTGACAATTGTCTGACACAAAACCAGGAAGTTGAGATTCCATATGAGCTGCTTACATAATAACAAGGAATGAGCAATGGTGAAGTGATCTTGACTTAAACAATATACCATTATAACAATATACCTTTAATTTCCAGAGTGATCTGTAACTGAAAAATCAGAAATGGAAATTTGTCAAGATTAATTTCTTAAATTAATATCTCTAAATTTCAAGGAAATATCACATTAATCAGTCCTGTGCTGATTTATAAATATATTATCTTGCTGCTGAGCAAATGCAAACTGCTTTTCCTCCCCCCCCCTTTTTTTTTTATTTTTCACTTTGCTGCTGTCTCCAAGTCGAGAGATTAACTGGTAATTGTTATGGATAACAAAGTGTGACATTGTAGTTCATTGTTTGTTTTCTCTGACATCATCTTTGTTTTCCTATTCTATGTCAGCTTGTAGTCAATTTCTTTTACGAGACTTACAGAATGAAGAAACCCCACTCTGATCAAATTTCTAATATGCTAAATGAAAAATAAGTGGTTGACATATGCAATGGAATTGATTTTTAATTAAGGAGACCAACATCTCCAAATGTTTATTACATGTAACATAAAAGCTACTGGCCTCTAAATAAAATTTGTTTCTTGCACACTCTCTACAGAAAAGCATAATTGAGCGCCTTTGCAAAATGTCTAATTCCAAGTGCCATTTCTCGTATTTAATGATGTTATAAACTCCAGTGAACTGTTTAATCTCTGTGAGCCTCAATTTCTTTCATCTATGAAATGAAAAATAGCTACAAATATTTCATATGACTGTGTGGGCTATTGGCTGAGAAAATTAATTGAAAAATTTTGAAGCATTCCTTTATCCACACACGTTCAGTAAATGTTAGCATTGTCAATCTACATTTCTCACTAATTCTTGTGTGCTTTATTTATATTTTGTAAAAATAAAAATAACTAAACAAGCATCGATAGCATTGCTTTGAAGTGAGAAAAATGCCTCCTAAATAGTCATTTCTGATTCATTTAATTGTTTTAAAAAGTGGTAAGCTATTGCTATTTTTATAATCCCTTCACTTCTTATTTTGGGATATTTCCCTATTGCAGTCCATTATAAATATCATTTGCTAAAATTAATTTCTGGAAAAATGATGTTTAAAAGCAAATGGTTTTCTAGAAATCCACACAGAGAATGGGATATAAGAAATTGAGCAGTTGATTGTGTCACTTACCCTGGCTCCTACCTGGTTGAAGATGGTAACTGGAGTCCAGTTGAGCTCCTAGCAGGCATTGTTGTTTCAGTTGATGGCCACATGCCAAATGACAAGGCCACTGGTGGGAGGAGGTAACTCCTGTAATGCCTTCTTTAGTGAGCCAGGCACTGACAGGTATGTGCCCAGGGCAGTGTTTGTGGACATGGAACCCAGTTCATTGATAAATTTTGCACTAGTACCTACCTACTACTGTCAGTTTGTCCACACTGAGTAGCTCATCACAGGCAAGGAAGATGTTTTAACTAACTATACCAGTAGTCACTATACTATTGGAAAATAAAACACTGACCTTATCTTAAACCAACTCCTCAAAGTGGATTACAAATGCACAGGTATCCAGGGATTCTTTGTTTTCTATGGCAAAAGAACTAGGCTTGGATCGCCCCCACCCCTTGCTGAAGGAATGGCTCTCTTATTGATTACAGAGAGAAGTGCAAGCTGAAGTTCTCCATTTACCCATACCCTAGGTTTCCACTGCTTTGTTGAGCCATACAATCCCATACTCACTAACCACACAACCCTGGAATAGCCTGATTATGCCTTCACAGTACACAACCAGGCCTTGTAAGCTATCTGTTTTAGGAGCATCAATATTGAGGACTCAACCTGTGCTTACCTTACCTACACTAATCTTAACTACATTTTAGTCAGATTATGTCTCCCATCACCACTTTCCTCAGATTTGATTGGGTCCTGAATGTTTATCTGATAGAATTTCAGAAAAACCTGGCACACTACCCTCAAATCCACTTCCTTCTGGCCACATATGCCCCTGTCATCTAAGCTGAGAAAATCTACCGTGAGCAGGTTTCTGTAGCAGGGACCATCAAGTGTTGTTATAAGCTGGCCAACCAGGTGGAGAAATGTGACTCTACCCGCAGTAAGTGCTTGGCTTGCTACCTGTTGTGCATTAGTGATTTGGTTCCCAGAGATATTGATGCTGCCACTGTCATCATGAAGACTTAGCACAGCATCCAGTTTTTAGACTGGTATCCTACTGGCTTCAGAGTTAGTATTAATTACCATCCTTCAATATGGTACATAATCAAGACCTCGACAATGTATTTGTGTGCATGCTGAGCAATACATAGCAACGACTGAGGTTTGGGCTTATCTAGACCACAAGTTTGACCACAAGTTTAACCACAAGTATACTAAATGTAACTTTTTGTATTGGCATGTGGGCAAGGGCGCAGAAGCAGGGTAGGTCTCTGAGGCACTTGAATACTGCTGCCCTAGAGAAGGATTATGAGGAGGTTGATGTAGATTCTCTTGAGGGAGAGTGCAAGGAAGAAGGAAAAATACTAATCCATTCCTTTCAGTCACTTAGCAAGTCAGACTTGCAGAACTTCCACTTCAACAGGAGCTGACATGCATCAATTGCGCTATTTTCATTCTGTGTTTATGTAGATCTTTTCTAAGAGTATCTATAAAGATTTTTCATCATGTCTTAAAGTGAAAGCTTTAAGGAAAAAATAGAAATCTGACTATTATCTAACTTTATCATTGCCTTGTTTACATTATATGAAATCAAACTATTAATGTATAAATATTATTTTAGTCTTTACTAGGTGTTCTAGATGTAGATTATGAAAATGAGTTTAGTGAATGTATTAGAATATAGATAAATGTATCTTTTCTATAAAAGCAATGCAAAAATATTAAAATCAAATAAATATTAATACTGATCTATTTACAACTTGTATAACAATGGGTTTCAATAAAACCATAATTATGGATATTGAATTTTGCATTTTATATAATCTACTTTAAAATTGTAAAATAGAATGTTAGTTCTTAGTCATGGAAAATGGCTAGCTGGTTTTATTTAACCTACAAGTGTAAGTTTTTTACCTCTATTCTAGAAGCATGCTGGGAGACATACAATTCATATTACCTAGGAGAAAAAAAATCATGAAAATGCTTTCAGATCAGGAGACTTATTTGAGCTCCTAAGAGCTTTGAACTTTCTCACTATTCTCAGTAGACGACTCTAGATTACTCTTTTATATGTGTTTTGATTTCACACTGTGTTTAGATTCATTATTTTATGTCAGGATGCTATCAATAGTGTTAGGGAAACTCAAATAAAGCTGATTGTGTGTTGTTTGACATTGAAACAAAATGATAAAAAGCACATATAGAAAGCACCTCCACACATGATCCTTAACTTTAATAGATACCTGCAGAATACATAATAAATGTATGGTATCTTAAAAATCATGATTTGTATTTGCTTAATTTGCTTACATTCTAGGGAAGAATAAAAATTATATGCCAACAACTATAACCGTATAGTAAGATCTAATAACAGTATATCCCATAAGTCATAAATAACGTGTTTTTAACTCAATTAGATAAGATGCTTACAACAACTAAATTTTTAATTCCAGTTTGTAATCCACTAATGTGAGTGTGTGAACATGTGTGTGCGCGCGCGCGCGCGTTTGTGTGTGTAAATACATACTTCTCATTTGAAGTACATACCTTAGGTACCTACTATTTCATAAATGACTAGATCGTCTATGTATATAAGAAATGTGTTTATACTGAAATGAAATCAAAATAGTTAATGGGAACACTGCCAACCAGCATTTGTTTTTTGAATCCTATCATAGTATTGTTTCACTCTGTCTTTAAGACTCTTCACAACATTAACTTGGGTAGTCAGAGTATAGCTTAAGGAGTACTGAAAAAACACTTCTCAGGTCAAATATTTTGCCTTCGTACATCCAGCTGAATTTTCTAATTTATTTTTGGAGATCACTTCCTCTCTTTCAAGGCCATCATTGTCTTTTGTTTAGCCGTAAATAGCTACAGCCTTTCTGTTACTATTTGCAATAGGAACACATTCATTTGTAGACAACCAATACACTTTTCCATATGTTAGTGGTCATTGTTTTACTGTGGCAAGAATCTCTTTAAAATTTTGAATGTGCAATACAGTATTAACTATAGAATGCTATTGTGTAGCATATTTCTTGAGTTTATTGGCCATGTGTAACTGAAACTTTATGATTCCACTCTGCCATAACTCATAACTTCTTAGCAAGTTCTGTTCCACTCTACCTTTCTATGATTTTGACTCTTGAGGACATACCATACAAGTCAAGTAATATGGTATTTTTCCTGCTAATGCTACATAATTCCATGTAGTAAAAATTCTTCGAATTCATCCATATTTCACATCACAGGATTCCTTTTGAACCCCATAATGGAGTAATAATTATATGAGTATACCATAATTTATCCTTTATATCATCTATGTTAATTTATATGTTTCCCTATTTGTGAATAATGTGCCAATAAATAAGTAGTTAATAATTGGGGTCAACATCCAAGAGATAAGCCTCTAGACATGCCAATGTGGGCTTTTCTAGATATTTAATTATCTAGCTATCCCCCTTAGTCCAACTATTGGTGATCATATGTCAGTGAGTGTGGGGCCATTCACTGCAGCCTTAATTTTGTTGTTATTACAAATTTAAATCCTTTAATTCATAAATCCATTTCTTTGTATTCTACCTCAACAAATAGGGTTGAGGTTAATTGAAATTTGCAAACTGAACTACAGACATTATGTGGGTAAATTCAATTATTGTTCAATGAAGATACTTAGAAAAATATCATTCAAGATTTATGTTTTAAATATTTGGTTTAATTTTATGTATGGATATAGTTTTGGATCAAATATGCTCTCCCTTATCTTCACTCCAATTCCTCTCTTTTCTATCCACTCTCCACTTCATATTGCCCTTTTGCTTTGTACCCAAAAGATGTAATGATTTCATTCATTGATTCCTATGAGTTTGGAACCATCCACTATGGACATGAGTTTGGAACCATCCACTATGGCCTCCCAGGGCTCAATTCCTAAAGAAAACTGACTTTTGTTCCTCAAACAGGTATCAATTGAAAATGATCCCCCGTTTATACTTAGATTTTGACTAACAAAATGAAACTTCTCTGATGAGTGTTGAAAATGCCCCAAATCTCTGTGTGTAAAGTTAACATCATCAGAGACAGTTTATTTTATATCCATTTTGCAGAGAAATAGTCCTAGGTTCTCCCTCAAGGACTATGACCTAGACAGCAAAGGAGTTTTGGACTAGTTAATATTACCAGAAATGTGTTCTAGATCATGAAGCTAGATTTAAATCTAACAAGAAAGTGGTTGATTATTCACATATTGGTTCTGTGATAGCATTGTACCAGTGGGCATATCTCACTAGGTCAACTCTTACTGTAGATTGTGCAATTTATAGCTTGATAAGACTACTGATTCCTCTTCTCACCATGATAGAATGCACATAACCTTTTAGTTCTGTGAAAGCTATTTAGTAGAAATAGGGCTTACAGATCAATACTAACTTGATAACTTCAAGGCCTGTGATTCAGATATGTGGTGTTTTCTACACTATGACCTTACCATCAAATTCTGGAGGGAAACTAGGAGAAGTGGAATAGTTTGTTGCATTTGGAGGTGTGTCTATAGGACATCATTGATCAACAATTAGAAAAGATTTAACCTATTTCCATTACTGGGTATTTGATAACTTGTGGTATCTGAGAGAGGCATTGCCCCACATTATAGGGTAACTCCTTTTAAACTATATATACATATACATTTATATTTATGTTTACATTTACATTTACATATACATATATGTATATGTATACATACACATATATGTTTACATATATATATATATATATATATATATATATATATATATATATATATATATATATATATATATATATAATTTTAGGAAACTTCTATAACAGTTCTCATAATCTAATGCACATTGGAAAATAACTATTAATATGGATAATGACATTTTTCATTCAATCTGGAAAATGATTAAAATTTGCATTTGACTTTTACAAAAGTGTAAATGTCACACTCATTAGTTTTAGATTTCATGGTTTAATTTTGTGCCAGTAATATCTCCTCAGGATACAATGAAATGATATTTGTAATACTTAAATTGTTTTAGAGTAAAATAATATTCTGAGATCATATTTTAGATATTTTTATGATAACATTTATATTTGAAGATATATTATTTAAAAAATTTTCCCTTTTATAAATTGATATTTTATTCACCATATAATTTATTCACAAGTGTATTTACTATTAAAGTAGAACAATTACTATTTCCGTTCTTTCCTTCATACAATTTTCAGTTATGAAAATAATTTATCCTACTTTAGGGCTGTGGATGTGGCTCAGTCGTTGAGTGTTTGTCTCGCACGCAGAGGCCTTAGGTTCAATCCCCAGTTTTCCCTCTTGCCAGGAAAATAATTTAAATTAAAACTAGTTTGTTAAATATTTCTTGTGTCATTAACTGAGAGTTTCAATTGTTGTAAAGAGAAATGACCATGAGAACTATTGAAAGGAAAACATTTAATTGGGGCTACCTTATAGGTTCAGAGGTAAAGTCTACTATCATCATGGAAGAAAGCACAGATGCACACAGTTGGACATGGTGCTGGCGAGTGGGCCTGGCTTGAACTTCTGAAACTTCAAACTCCATCCCCAGTAACTCACTTCCTCCAACAAGTCTACACCTATTCCAACAAGGCCACAGTCCTAATTTTTTTCAAACTGTGGTACTACTACTCCTTTTGAGCCTGTGGGGACCATTTTCATTCAAACCACTAAAGTAAATAAGAACATTGTATACATTTTTAAATTTTCTTTTTTTTCCTTTTTATTGGATATTGTCTTTATTTACATTTCAAATGTTATTCCCTTACCTGTTTTCCCCTCTGGAAACCCCCTATTCCATATTTGCTTTCACTGCTACTATGGTGGTATTCCCTCACTCACCCACCCCCTACCTCTTCCCAACCCTGGCATTCCCTTATACTAGGGCATCCAGCCTTCACAGAACAAAGGATTTCTCCTCCCATTGATGCCTGATAAAGCCATCCTCTGCTACATATGCAGCTGGAGCCATGTGTACTTTTTGGTTGGTGGTTTACTCCCTGTGATCTCTGGGACAGGGTCTGGTTGGTTGATATTCCTGTTCTTCCTATGGGTTGCAAACCCCTTCAGCTCCTTCAGTCTTTGCTCTAAGGCCTCCATTGGGAACCCCATGTTCAGTCCAATGGTTGGCTGCCATCATCTGACTCTGTATTTGTCAGGCTATAGCAGAGACAGCTATATCAGGCTCTGGTCAGCATTCACTTCTTGGCATCTAAAATAGTGTCTATGTTTGGTGACTGTTTATGGGTTGGATCCCCAGGTGGGGCAGTCTCTGGATGGCCTTTCTTTCCTTCAGTCTCTGTGCCACACTTTGTCTATATATTTGCTCCAGTGGGAATTTTGTTCCCCTTTCTAAGAAGGACAGAAGCACCCACACTTTGTTCTTCCTTCTTCTTGAGCTTCATGTGGTCTATGAATTTTATCTTGGATATTCCAAGCTTTGGCGCTAATACCCACTTATCAGTGACTGCATACCATGTGTGTTTTATTGTGATTGGGTTACCTCACTCAGGATGATATTTTCTATTTCCATCCATTTGCTTAAGAATTTAATGAATTCATTGTTTTTAGTAGCTGAGTGTAAATGCACCACATTTTCTGTATCCATTCCTCTGTTGACAGACATCTGGGTTCGTTTCAGCTCCTGGCTATTACAAATAAGGTTGCTATGAACATAGTGCTCCTTCCTATATGTTGAAGCATCTTTTACATATATGCCCAGGTGTGGCATAGCTGGTTCCTCAGGTAATCCTATGTCTAATTTTCTGAGGAACTGCCAGACTGATTTCCAGAGTGATTGTACCATCTTGCAATCCCACCAGCAATGGAGGTGTGTTCCTCTTTCTCTACATCCTCATCAGCATCTTCTGTCACCTGAGTGGGTACTATACTTACTGGAAGAATTCTGTGTTTTTTGTTGTTGTTGATAAGGATCAAGTGTTGATTTAACATGTTGCCAAAAGTTTACTAATATAATTTCTCCAGTGGATATATTTGATCAATTGTTGAAAGTTAATGAACTTTGGTAAATTCTAAATTACTACTCAGAGTATTTTTAAGTTTCTGTCTCTATAGTATTACATCATCAAAGTGCATTAATTGTGAATTTTACAATGTGGTAATTGAAACAATTACTTTTATTGAATTTCTAATTTCATTTATTGCCTTCATACTTAATTGATGGAGACTGAGCACTTTTTTTATGAAAATATACCTTGCATATTTGAATGTAGTAAAATTAATTCTCTTTGAGTAAATTAATGTGAGAAAATTGGTACCTGAGTAAAATTTTGACAGAAAACAGTCTTCCTAATAATGAACTTGTATGCTTTTCTTTTTACACAATGTTTGGCAGCATGCTATTTTTTTTGCATTCGTTTATTATAAGTGTAAGTTCACCTATTTAAGGTAATTTTCTCTACATATCCAGTCACTGACTCTTTTACTTGAAATATTCACTTGTGTCTAGATCATTCTTTTACATTTTTCATCCTGAGTGTGATTGCTCTTTCATACATACTTTCAAATAACGGACACCTTATCTAGTAAAAAGTAGGAAATATAAATAAAGAATTTTTACATAAAACTCTACCATATCTTTATTTACTTGGCTAAACATATGTACATATATATTAATCATCCCAAAAGTAGGAACTCATCTTTTTCTTGCTAGAGGAGCTCCTAAGGCTTGATATTATAAACCACCCTGTCTTTGTAACTATTTTCTTGGAGCTTTATATGTATTATTGATTTTGTGGATTGAAAGGCTCTACTTGTTGACTAAAGACCAAATTTCTATTGATGTCAGAGAAAAGAAAATATAAGCAGACAATTTGAGGATCTGTCCTCTATGTATTTTCTTTTTCAATAGCTCTTTAAGTAATATGATTCACCGAGAAGTGTGTGCATGTGAGAGCTTTTGAATAACTACCATGCTGTGCTGTGAAATT
The DNA here is from genome assembly GCF_947179515.1 of Apodemus sylvaticus. NCBI lineage: Eukaryota > Metazoa > Chordata > Mammalia > Rodentia > Muridae > Apodemus > Apodemus sylvaticus. The sequence continues at coordinate 73,914,345 of NC_067495.1, forward strand.
GAAGAAGTCCTTAAAGCACACTGTGTTTACCCAGAGCCAAACAGATTTAATACTGTGATTCTAAGAAATAGAAGTACAAATAAAATTTCCAGGCACTGCTTAAATGTTATTTCTTGCTGCTCATAGAAATAAGAGTTTATTCTTTCATCCAGTACATGAACTTGTCCTTAGAGCCAAACACGCTATTATATTTTTCTCAATATCCCTTTGACTTCAATTTTAAAAACAGTAAACATACATTGTTCAAAAGTATCATAAGAAATAACTAATACTTATCACACAGAAACCAGAAAAATACAGAATTCAATCAGGAATAAAGATATTTTAACAAAAATATATAGAATTATCTTATATAAGAAAAATATTTGGTTTTATAAGGAATGCATATATTACAGTATAAGAGTGAATATAATAATACTATTAAGGAATATATTTGACGTGCTATATAGCACTAAATAATAATTTTCTACAACATTTAAGCATAGTTGAAATTAGAAGAAACATTTGTCTGTTTTCTTTTTTTTAATTGAATGTATTTTTTTATTTATTAGATATATTCTTTATTTACATTTCAAATGTTCCCTTTCCCAGTTCCCCCTAAAATCCCATAACCCATCTCCCCTTTCCCTGTTCCCCAAGCAACCCTCTCCCACTTCCCTGTCCTGCTATTCACTTACATTGCAGTATTAAACATAGGACCAAAGGCATGTCCTCCCTTTGATGTCCAACAAGGCCATCCTCTGCTGCCTATGTGTCTGGAGCCATGGGTAACTCCATGTGTACTCATTGGTTGATGTTTTTGTCCCTGGGAGTTCTGGGAGTACTGGGTGACTCCTATACTGTTGTTCCTCCTGTGGCTCTGCAAACCTCTTCAGCTCCTTGTGGCCTTTCTCTAGCTACTCCATTGGGGACCCTGTGCTCAGTTCAATGTCTAGCTGCGAGTGTCCCCCTCTGTATTTGCAATGCACTAGCAGAGTCTCCCAGGTGACAGCTATATCCAGCTCCAATCAGCAAGCACTTATGGACATCCACCTTGTTTTTCTATTTTCATAATCTCATTTTGTATACTGGTTCTACTAAATTGAATCCATGAATCACAACATTTTCATACTACTGAGACCAGATCTTCCTTGATATTTTAAATAATTTGATCATTAGCCAACTGTTCAAATTAATAAAATGGTGTTGATCTTTGTTCTATTTGACCAATAATTTCGAGTTGTATTATGGTCTTAACAACCTTTGTACTTTTATCAAGTAGGAAAAAAACATTAATCATGATGCTTCAATTGTTAGAGAGACATTTTATAGGATATGATTTGTCATGGACTTTCCTTATTTACTCTTATTTTTTATTTTTATTTAAAATAATTCTCTCATACAACACCTCTGAGCTACAGTTTCCTTCCCTACATTTCTCCAGGGCTCCACCCTCCACACCCCTCTTCTCAGATACACTCCTCTTTCTTTCAACTTCTGAAAAAAGCAGGCTTAAAAGAGACAATAGCCAGACAAGACAAAACAAGAAACAATAAGACTAGACAAAAAAGCCTTCCTATTCAGGCTGGACAACGCAACCCAATAAGAGGAAGAGTCCCAAAACCATGAAAATGACTTAGAGATACACCACTCCCACTGTTAACAGTCCCACAAATCCCATCAAGATAACAACAACATATAAGGAGAGGACCTGGAGGACACATGCAGGCCCTGTGCTTGGCACTTTATTATCTGTGAACCCATATGAGCCCTACTTATTTGTTTCAGTATACCATTTTCTTCCTATGTACTCCATTATCTCTGACATCTACACACTTCCTTCTCTTCCATGGAGTTCCTCAATCTTCAAGGAGAAGAACCCACTAGAGAGATCTCTGAGTTAGACTCTTTCCCTTTATAATCTCTGACTTGTAGGTCTTTGTACACAGTCCCATCGGCTGCAGGAGGAAGCGTCTCTGAAGATTTGTGTACAAAGCACCAATCTACGAGTATAGCAAAATATAATTAGGACTCATTTCTTGATTGTTTTTGGAGGGGTTGGAGGGGAGGGAGTCCTGTATGATACTCTTCTGGGTCTCCGTGCTATCCAGTCTCTGCTTACTGGCCATCAGGCAGTGCATAGAATGTGATCCCTCTAGTTGTGTGGGACTCAAGTTAAACCAAATATTGTTATGAGAGAAAGAGCATTTGGCAGGGATGAGCCCCCTGGCTGGGTAATGTGGTACATTTAGGTAGCTAACTTTTGAATACTGAATCAACTTTCACAGAATAAGTTCCACTTGGTTATTGCACATATTCTTTTTACATGATTATATCAGGTTTATAGAATTTTATTGATGATTATTTTTTATTTGTATTCATGAAATAAGTACTTTTTATTTTTGTGCTATTTGTTCTGTATTTATTGATATTACTTTATTTTTCAAGTAACATAAAATATAAGTTTTGCAACATTTTTATTCTTTATTCTTTTGCAGTCCAGTCTTTATCCCTCTCCCAGTCCATGCTCTGACTTTACCACATCCCATACTTCTCCGTGTCTCCAAGAGGATGCACCCACACCCCACCCCCACTTCACCAGACTTCCTGACTCCCTGGGGCCTCAAGTTTCTTGAGGGTTGAGTGCATCTTCTCTCACTGAGGCCAGACCAGTCAGTCTTCTGATGTATATGCGCACAGGGAGGGGACTCATATCAGGTGGCATATGCTGCCTGGTCGGTGGCTAAGTTTCAGAGCAATGTCAGGGATCCAGATTCATTGAGAATGCTGGTCTTCCTATAGAGTTGCAATCTTCCTCAGCTTCTTCTAGCTTTTCCCTAATACAACCACTGGGGCCCCTAGCTTCTATCCATTAGTAGGGTGTAACTATTTGCATCTGACTCTTTCAGCTGCTTGTTGGGCCTCTCCGAGGGCAGCCATGCTAGGCTCCTGCCTGTAAGCACAACATAGCATCAGTAATAGTGTCAGGCCATGGGGCCTTCCCTTGAGCTAGATCACAATTTGGAGAGGTCACTGGACCTCCTTTCCCTCAGGCTCTTCTTCATTTCGACCTTGAAATTCTTTTAGACAAAAACAATTCTGTTTCAGTTTTTGGATGTCCAGCTTGTCTGTTCTCCTGAAGTTTGCTGACATTTACATACATAATTTTCTTAAGTTGTTAGTCTTCTCCAACATGTTCCTCTCTCCCATCTCTTTCCCTGCCACTTCTTATGTTCTACTTATGTATTCTTTCTTTTAATTTCATATCTTATATATTTCACCCCTATTGGCTCCTCTTTGAAGCCTTATATTATCCCTCTCATGGCATTTTTTCTAATTTCTGAGACTTTACTTACCATTACTTTTACACACATACAGACACACACAGACACACACACACATACACACACACATTAATAGGTAGTAGGTAGCATCTACCTATGAAAGAAAACATGAACTACCATGAACTGTTGATCCTTATGAGCATGAGTGCCACACTTAAGTAGAAAATTTGCCTGTCTCATCTGTTACTGTACTTTAGCATCTGTGCTGACTTTTTTCCAGGTTCTTGGCCTCAAAATTGAAACTATGGCTTATAAGGATTGCAAAGATTGTGAGGAAGCTTAATTTAAAGCAAATGAATCATTCAGAACACAAAGAAATATGCTGTCAAAATCGACAGCAATCTACATTAATGAAAGTAATAATGGACTAACATTTTTAATTCTGGTTTCCTTTTGTGGAGTTCAACAGAAGGAGTTTGTTTCCTAAGGATGGATGGTTCTCTGTTTAGGATTACATAAGCCTTTGTTTAATATATCTTTTCCCATGATGTTTCAATTTTCAATCTTACATAATAGCTAAATATACATAAAGTACTAAGAAAGAGGTTCTTTCTTAAAGTTCACTTAAAAGATATAGACCCTTTTACTATACATGTACCTCAGACTAGTTCATCCTGTTGTCATTCTCATCCTTAACTTTATACCCAGCAGTATTAGAGATGCATTGCAAGAGAAACTGCCCAACTTGATTCTCAGAAATGGAGAAGAAACTTATTCAATTATTTAGAGAAGAGTATAACTGACTTTAGTACAAGTGGGACCCTAGGTTGCAAACAGGTATACTTTTAGAATAGGGAGGTATCCATAGTGTATAGAGATGAAAGTCATAGGCTATCAAGGGCAGTATTAGAAGTGGAGTGTATGTATAACCTATGCCAGGTGGAATTCCAGGTTGTCAAGCTATTTCCTATACTTATCACCCTAATGTCTATTTTCCTGAAAATTTCATAATTCTCTGTGGATAAATAAAATTCCTTATATAAAATTATCACATAAAATTATCAATTCATCTGTTGCCAGGCAAACAGTTTGAATTCATTTCCTTGCTATTATGAATTGAGCAAATACATATGCACAGGTATCTCTGTGGTAAAAGAAATAGTTATTTGTTATATAATGAGAAAAAGGATCATAACTGACTCAAAAGACAGCCTTATATTAAGCTGTTTAATCATGTTTGTTAACATCATCATCATCATCATCACCATTATTAGTATTATTGTTATTGTAATTATTATTACTATTATTTCCATGGCACAAGTCAAGCATGTGATCTGCATAGGCATGTGCATTTGACTTGGGTTACAGCAGCAGATATGAACTCTCTCTTATGGAGGTGGCCTTATAGCCAATGAGAAATGTTTGTCTATTCCTATGTAAGTTACACCACTGCACCAGTGGTCACATTTTCTGTGGTCAGGCAGAATTACAGAATGTGATGTCCAATACTGTTGATAAAAATTCTCCCCTCAGAAGCACATTCTGATTTCGAAAGTTACTGCACCATTTTACATTCTCAACTAGCAATTAAAAAAAAAAGTTTCTCTTCCCCTTATCTTTAGTAGCATTTTCATCCTTTTTGGTTTGTTTTCTTGATCATTTTGTTTCTTTTTTTAATTTTTTATGGTGATAGCCATCTGACTGGGGTAGGGTAGAAATACAAATTAGTTTTAGCATGACTTTTGCTTATGGTTAAGGATATTGAATATTTCTAGGAATATTCATTGTATTTCTTCTTTATATAATATTTTAATTAGTAGAGTTGATGAGCATATAGTTTTATTTATTTTTGTTATTCATTGAATTCTATATACTAAGCCTTTGTTTGAAATATAAAGGGCAATGATTTTTCTTCCATTATGTATTCTGTCTGTTATTTCTGAAAAGCAGTTCTTTTGCTGTGCTTTTTAATTTAGTGTAACATGTTTGTTAATTATTATGGCCCCTTTCTATTTTATTGGGGTTCTCTTTAGAACTCTCCTACCTAAATCTATTTCCTGAATATTTTTATCCTGCAGTTTTAACACTTCTGACTTTATAGTAAGGTCTTTGATCCACTTTAAATTCAATTTTGTGCAGATTGAGAGAAGTGCATTATATTATTCTTCTGCAAGTGCTTATCCAGTTTTGTCAGAAATATTTATTAAATAGATTGTATTTTTTCTAACAAGGCTTGGAGGAGTCATCTGTAAGCAGTTCCCAAGGGTAAGACTGGAGTGATCACAATTAATGACTGGAAACTCAATGAGTTGCCTACCTGAGTGCCAGGCAGGTGTGGCCACTGGGGGCCTCTACTGGGAGGAGAGGCCCTTGGCCCTTCCTGGGAAGGCTCCATGCCCCAGTGTACAGGAATGCCAGGGCAGTGGGGTGTGAATGGGTAGGTGGGTGGGGAAACAACCTCATAAAGACAGGGAGAGAGGAATGAGATAGTGGGTTTCTACAGGGGAAACAGGGAAAGGGGATAACATTTGAAATGCAAATACATAAAATATCCAGTAAAAAAGAGAAAGAAAATGTTTCTAGCAATCAACAACTAATAGAAGGCAATGGAGACGGACTACAGGGGAAGGTCTCTGCAGGAGAGTCAAGCTGGCTCCTCCATAAGATAAATACACACTTTACTACAGAGTGGAAGTGTGGTGAGAGGAGAGCCACCTGCCAGCAGACTGCTATAGTACTATGAGTCAGACTGGAGAGATATGGGGAGAGCATAATGAAAATCACCTACCTGAACCCTAGGACAGATAGCATGGCCATGGGGTTCCCTGGTAGGTGCTTTTGGATACAGGTGGCAGAATCAAAGAAATGGGAATGGGCTAAAAGGGAAGCAGAGAAGGTCCACAGAGAGGAGCAAAGTGGACTCTACACCAAGATTCAGTCAAGCTCCCAGGAGAGGAAGCATTTATATCATTGTCATTCCAAATTTGTAAGATAAAATTAATGATTAAAAATTAAAGTAAATTAAATAATTAGAGGAGAAAAGTATTAAAATATGGTAAGTTGTATGTAAAAATTATTTGTCCAACATAGCTTATACAATATATAGCTATGCTTTTATTGACCCCCTTATACTCCCCACCCATGTTACAAACGGCAGTTAGAGGATCATAAAGGAAAGAGAGTCTAATACTGTAGTTTCCATTATAATACCTGAGCTAGTAGTATAGTTTCTAAGATGAGGGTAAGTTAAAAGATAATCATGAGCTCCAGGAAATTACCAAGATGGAGTTATGAAAATGGGCTGATTTTGTTCATGGTAGCAGTGCCTTGCTTGATTGTTTCATTACATTTTCTCAAATAAGAATGACATATACATTAGATTTTGTTTCTTATTATAACTTAAGTTATATATGTACCATATTTAGGATGTTATACATCTGCATCATCATACATATATATCTACACATCTCTCCACGCACTAATTTCTTAAACTCATTGAACATCGACTTCTGTCCACTGAGGCGACTGCTTAGCTTCTAGTACTTAGATGAAATATTTTGCACTTATGTAGGGTTCAACTTCGTAGGACTTTAAAAATCTGTATGACAGAAATAAAATATATTTCAAGTCACTATATCTGTGCAAAAATCTGAAAGGATGTTTAAAGAAAATATTTTTTTCTTTAACCAAATTGTTGTAAAGGAAACTCAGGATAAAATGATATCTGCCCATAAAATTCCAAATGTCCACTCGTTTCCATTGAAAATGTTTCAATCTCTTAGTAACAACAAGTAGATACAGAATCCTCAATTTGCATATTAAAGTAAATTAAATAATTAGAGGAGAAAAGTATTAAAATATGGTAAGTTGTATGTAAAAATCTTGAACCAAAACTAGTAAACGTAGGCAGGGATCTGGTAGAGAAGTGAGTAAGCAAGATATGAGGGAGGGGGTGGAACAAGTAAACGCAATGAGAGTCAGAAAAGATATTTTATTTTTTGGTTTTTTGAGACAGGGTTTCTCTGTGTAGCCCTGGCTGTCCTAGAACTCACTCTGTAGACCAGGCTAGCCTCAAACTCAGAAATCCTCCTACTTCTGCCTCCCAAGTGCTGGGATTAAAGGCGTGTACCACCACTGCCTGGCTCAGAAAAGATATTAATATAAAAACAAATCAATTCAATGGAGAAATTATTTTTCAAAAATTGGTACAGGACATTCATAGAAAACTGAATGGTATTTTTCAGTTTTAATTTTATTCTTTGTCTTTTATTTATTTTTTACACTCCAGATTTTATCCTCCCTAGTCCACCCTCCAACTGTTCCACATGCCATACCTCCTCCTCACTCCCTGTCTCCATGAGGATGTCCCCCTACCCACCTCCCACCCCACCTGACCTCTAAGCTCCCTGCGGCCTCACGGTTCTTGAGGGTTAGGTGCATCATCTCTGAATGAACACAGACCCAGCAGTCCTCTGCTGTATGTGTGTATGGGACCTCATATCAGTTGGTGTATGCTTCCTGGCTGGTGGTCCAGTGTCTGAGAGATCTCGGGGGTCCAGGTTAACTGAGACTGCTGGTCCTCCTACAGGGTCACCCTTCTCCTCAGCTTTACCTTCTCCTCCCGTTTTAATCTTCAGTCCCTCTTTTTTCCATTTATTTATTTATTTATTTATTTATTCATTTATTTAGTTATTTTCACACTCCAGATTTTTACTCACACCCCGCCCCCCCCGTCCACCCTCTTACTTTTCCACATCCCATACCTCCTCCCCACCCCTGCCTCCACAAGGAAGATGTCCCTGCCCCCCAACCCCCACCACACTAAACTTCTAAACTCCCTGGGGCCACTAGTCTATTGAGAGTTGGGTGCATCTTCTCTAGATCAACCCAGACCTGGCAGTCCTCTGCTGTATATTGCTCACATTTCCCACCCACTCTCTCTCAATTTCATAGCCTTTTATTGATTATTATTCCTATATTAATATTTATGTGTGTATGCACAATTATATCCAACTGCAAACTGTTGAGTCACTTTTGTTCATGATGCATATGATTTTCAAGGCTTATACTACTGCTTTAGACAAGCAATAAGGGGCCTCCTCCACAGAAGAACCTTATCCTACTTATTCCAAGAAGTCATTAGTTGCCTATAGATGTTCCCCTCATGGTTGAAATTCTGCAAAAAAAAAAAAAATTCCCGTTCGTGTTAACATATCCATTGATAACATTTATTCTGGTTTAGTTTTTGGAGTCATTCCTAGGAGAGTCAGTTTCATAACTGGCAAAAGATATGATATATATATATATATATATATATATATATATATATATATATATATATATATATAACAGATATCAAAATTCCCACAAGAAAACATGTAGAAATGATTAACAACTTCAGTACACACACACACACACACACACACACACACACCTACACACAAAACAGTGAGAAAAGTTTATGAACACACTCTTATTTAGAGTAGCATTAAACACAATAAATATCATGGAAAAACCTTCTAAGGAGATAACTTCTACAATGAAACTTCATGTTTCTGGAGAAAGAGTTTGAGAAAGACCAGAAAATGGAAAAAAATACTTCATGTTCATAGATCAGTTAATGAATATTGTACAATGCAATCCTAATGAAAATACCCATTTTGATCAATGAAATTAAATAAAAGATCTAAACATGAGTTACTGATAAGTGCATTTGATATTTGACACAGAGGGAGAAAACATACAATAGAGAGATGATAACATCTTCACCAAATGGTTCTAAGAAAATGGTGTGCTCATATGTAGAATAATAAAATTAGAACCATTTCTATCACCCTATTCATAAATTAGATTCAAAATGGTCAAAAATATCAAATGGAAAATCAAAATGCTAAAAGTAGTAGAAGAAAGCATACACAGTCCATAAGATTTCTGAATTAAGTAATAAATTAAGGCCAACAATTGATAACTGAGACACCATAAAAGCAAAAATTAAACACTTCTATATAGTTCAGAAAACAAGTTAACAAACACAAAATTTGAGAGATTATTTGCCAGCAATACATTTGAAGGAGGATTAATATACGGAATACACAAAGAATTGAGAATAAAGTGTCAAGGAAACAAATGGCCCAATTAAAAAATGGTCTAGTGATCTAAAGAAAGAGCTCTCCACAGAATAGACTTTATGCTTTGTTTATTTTTGTTTGTTTGTTTTAATTATTTTTACTGAATACAGATTTTTTTCTAATTCTCTCATACAATATATCCCAACCACTGCACCCCCCATTACCTCAATGTGCTGACCACTTTCCCAGCTGGACACTCTCTTAGACTGAGGTATCCATCTATCCCCTTGATGAAGCTCATTCCTGCCCCTTTCTCTCTTTGTGTACATAGTGAAATATGCTAGGTGCCTACTGTGGGCTATCGAGCTCTTCAGACCCCATAGTTCCCTTATACAACTAATTACTGAAGGCTCTTTGTTTACTTGTATACTGAACTTCAGCAGCAGGCTCCAGGTTGTCCAGACATGGTTATTTTTGAGTCCACCTGTAGTCAACTTTATCAGTGTCATAAGTAGGTTGAGGATATGATAAAGGGTGCTGATTCTACAAAGAGTAAATAAAAAAAGTTGTGAATGCCCCCCCTTTAAGAGTGACTGAATAGGTAATACAAAGTGACTCTCTGTACACAGATCAAACATGTGGCCTTTTTGAATTTATAGAAATGCCTTAGTTCCTGTTGCCTGTACCAGAGAGAACTGGAAATGTCAAGTTGCATGTTGGCATTTGTTTGTATCTGGGGTCTGTATGAACAGAATTTTAACAAGTTATAAATTTTAATGAGTTAATCCAACTAGCAAACTTTAAAGCATCCACTAAATAGAAGCCTGTGTGATTCTGAAGGCATTTTCACTTTAACATGGACCAATATTTAAAATCAACTTTCATTATCCTTATAGTCAATTTATGTCCAATTATAGTCAATATATGTCAAAATGCTAAATATTGCAGAATGTATATTCATGATGGAAATATACATAGTTGTTTTCTTATACTGTTATATTACAAAAGAAGTTATATTACCTTTAAACTATAGTCATCAAGATTTTAAGGGCCAGAGGTCATAGATTATCCCAAGGAAACAGCTTCTTTAAGACACAAAATACTTGATTCATATATGAATTCAAATGGATTATGAGAGTATGTATAAAACCTGCACAGGTTCAAACCAGACAAAATACCAGCACTGAGAAGGGGAAATGAACATAAAATGTTACTTCTAATGAAACAGATACTTGAAATTGATAATTGTTGGGAAAAATAAAATCAGGCTTCTCCAGTGGAGGGTCACACTAGGGCAAGCTCCATGTCCAGGAGGACCAGGAGTAGTTGGCACCAACAAATAAATAATAACAAGAATAATGATAATAATACAGACCCAACGCTTTTCTCTGCTAATATTTTGGTTTTGCTTTTTATAGTTTTTTTCCTATTTTAAGTTTGTCTGTTTGTGTCTTTTCTTTTTGAGAGAGAGAGAGAGAGAGAGAGAGAGAGAGAGAGAGAGAGAGGGAGAGAATAGTTTGAAGAGTTTGGGGTTGTTTGGGGTTGGGTAGTAAGGAAGCAGGGGATAGATTTGGGAGGAGTTAGAGGAATGGAAAGAATATGATCAAATTATATTTTACAAAAAACTTTAAATGATTTTTAAAAAAAAAGTATTTCTGACATAAACTCCTACTACATAGAATTGAAAATATTCTTTTGAATTCAATGTAAAAACACTAAGGAAATAGCCCAAAATGGGGTGATATTTAACTTAATTAACTTTATAGACATAAATATTAGATTGATGCATACATAGTTATAGTTTTGTCCTGAATAAAAATTGTATGACTCTCTATTTTATTGGAAGTAGAATAGTTGAGGCAGTAATAATAGTGATGTTTTTATTATTAGAACACAAGTTTTAATGTAATTTACTCATTATGTTTTATATAGAAGTGATGACTAGGCTTTCACTAGATGTATACATATTCATTAGGAAAAATTTGAAATGTTTAAAAATGATATAATAAATTATATTCTCATCTTCACTTAACTTTCAGACAATATGTTGAGGAACCTGAACAAATGAATATCAGTTCTGAGGATAACTACCGTTCTCGAAACCATGCAGACTACACTCTCTGTAAAATGGAAAGCTATTTGAAAGAGAAAAAACTGTGTGATGTGCTACTTATTGCTGGACCTCTTAAAATCCCAGCTCACCGGTAAATACACTCATATACCTACAGGGCACAAGTATGAATAAGGAAGAATTGATAAACTGAGTATATATTGGGCCACTGGGGAATCATTTTCTACTTTGAAATATTCAAATGTTAATATTTTCTTGTCCGATATTTAATAGACACAAAGTTGGTGATTTTGATGATGATAAAATAATACAAACCCTAAAAAGGTCAGCCTACTTAATTTCCCTTTCTAACATCAGTGCAATTTAAAACTGTGATATTTTTACATTTGTTTTAAGACAGGGGCTTACTACATAACCCAGTCTGGCCCAGAATTTGTTATATATACCAGGCTCAACTGGAACTCACAGAATCTGCCTGGATCTGCCTCCCATATCCTGACGTTAAAGGCATGTGCAAACATGCCTGGCAATTTTAAACTTTTATGGAGAAAGTATACTGATAAGTTTTAATAATGTATTGGAAGCTCTACATGATTATTTGTGATACTGTTGAATAACAATAAGTATTGATTTAACCTTCCTATTCCTAGATTGGTTCTCAGTGCTGTGTCTGATTATTTTGCTGCAATGTTTACTAATGATGTGCTTGAAGCCAGACAAGAAGAGGTCAAAATGGAAGGAGTAGATCCAAATGCACTTAATTCTTTAGTGCAATATGCTTATACAGGTAAGCCCTCAATGTGTATTAACTAATATTAACTCTACATTATACAGCATGTGTTTCAATGTGCATTGACTGAAATTAATGCTACAAGAATGGAAAATATATGATATAGCAGTTAAATCACTTTCTCAAGGCAGTAAAAGAAAAAAAAAACGCAAAATGATATATTAATCACCATAATACAAATTATAAAGAGGATGCTGTTGAATATTACTACCATGAAAGCAGAGAGCTATTTTAACATAGAAATAGAAGAATGTATCTAGTATGGGTTAGCAGTACTGTTATTTTTTATTCTTTTTAATTATGCATATATTTTGGAGAGGCTGTGTGTCTTAGTGTAAGTGCCCCCAAGGGCTAAAAGAGATTATTGGATACTGGAGCTGAAGTTACAGCCAATTGTAAACTCTTCAACATGGATAATTCATCAAAACATTAGAACAGTTATAAGAACAAACATAGCATCTATCTGATTACAATTAATTAAAACTAGAAATCAACAAAATAGTCACAGAAAATATACAAACACATGGACATTTCATATCATAAATTATATGATTGTCACAGATAATCATGATGGAAATTAAAATATTTCTACATTCAAAGGAAAATGGAAACATAGCATATAAGAAATAGTAAGAAAAATGGAGCAGTTCAAAGAACAAATTTTCACTACATGTCTACATTAAAAAGTTAATCTTAAATAAGTAATTTAATGTACATTGTTGATATCACAATTCACTTGAAATTTTTGTGATCAGAAAACAATAATTAAGATCAGGAAAGACATTAATTAGATAGATAAGAATAATACACTATAAAGGATCAATGAAATAGAGTTTGGTGTTTAAAAACAAGAATTGACAAATGGGACCTTATAAAATTGCAAAGCTTCTGTAAGGCAAAGGACACTGTCAATAGAACAAAATGGCAATCAACAGATTGGGAAAAGATCTTTAAAAACCCTACATCCTATAGAGGGCTAATATCCAATATATACAAAGAACTCAATAAATTAGACTCCAAAAGACCCAAATAACCTTATTAAAAATGGGGTACAGAGCTAAATAAACAATTCTCAACTGAAAAATACCAGATCACTGAGAAACACCTAAAGAAATGTTCAACATCCTTAATCATCAGGGAAATGCAAATCAAAACAACCCTGAGATCCTCAAACCAGTCAGAATGGCTAAGATCAAAAACTCAGGGGACAGCAAATGCCTGTGAGGATGTGGAGAAAGAAGAACACTCCTCTATTGCTGGTGGGAATGCAAGCTTGTAAAACCACTGTGGAAATCAGTTTGGCAGTTACTCAAAAAATTGGACACAGCACTACCTCAGGACCCAGCTATACCACTCCTGATCATATACCCAGAAGATGCTTCAAAATGTAGTAAGGACACATGCTCCACCATGTTCATAGCAGACTTATTTCTAATAGCCAGAAGCTGGAAAAATCCTAGATGTCCCTCAGTGGAGGAATGGATACAAAAAATGTATTACATTTACACAATTTACTCAGCTATTAAAAACAATGAATTCATGAAATTCTTAGGCAAATGTATGGAGCTAAAAATATCATTCTGAGTGAGGTAATCCAATCACAAAAGAACAAACATGGTATGCACTCACTGATAAATGGATATTAACCCAAAAGCTCGGAATACCCAAGATCCAACTCACAGACCACATGAAGCTCAAGATGAAGGAAGACCAAAGTGTGGATACTTTGGTCCTTATTGGAAAATGGATCAAAATACCCATGCTCACAGTTAACCAATAGAATGAGCATAGGGTCCCCAATGGAGGGAGCTAGAGAAAGGACCCATGGATCTGAAGAGGTTTACAGCCCCATAGGAGGAACAATAATATGTACCAACCAGTATCCTCAGAGCTGCCAGGGACTAAACGGCCAATCAAAGAGTACACATGGAGGGACATATGGATCCAGCTACAAATGTAACCGAAGATGACCATTTCAGATATCAAAGAGATGAGAGGCCATGATCCTGTGAAGGCTCCAGTCCCCAGAATAAGGGAATTCAAGTCAGGAAATTGGAGGGGATAAGCAGGGAGAGGGGGGGAAATGATAAGGGGTTTTTGGAAGGGTAACACGGAAAGGGAAAAGGGGATTCCATTTGAATTATAAATATAGCAAATATCTAATAAAAATTTTTAAAAAGTAAACAAGTTCAGTAGTTGTAAAGAGGAAATGGAGACCATATCAGTAGATACCAATCAAATTCTGAGAATCATTAGAGTATATTTAAAAACATATATTTCAATAAATTGGAAAATATAAAGGATATAGGTTAATTTATAAACGCACAAAAGTTACCAAAATTCTCTCAACATAATGTGAAAAAAATCAAAACCTTTTGCAATCTCAAACAAGTATTGACATTGATAAAATAAAAGCACTAAAAATAACAATTTACATAACCCAAACCCTACTGCATTCACTATTGAATTTAAGGAAATACAAAGAACCAAGATTCTTGCATGATTTTACCAAATATAAAGAAAAGGAATTCTACTAAACTCATTATATGAAAAGTGTTATGCAAATAAATACCAAAGTGGAATACACACATAAAATAAAAATCATAGGCCAAACTTCATGATGAACATGAATGCAAAAAGTCTCAATAAAATTTCAAGTTCACCCACACATAAAAATGTCAATTGCCATGATAAAGTTGACACAAGAGAAGAATGAAAAATATGAATATTTATAACTTGTTTAAAAGTATAGTAGATTATTTAGATACATAATATGGGCTGTTATTTGGCAAGGAAGCATATGCACTGACAGATGCCCTGATAACAATGAAGTTTTAAATATAACACTACTTGATGGAAACCTACTGCAAAAGACCATTTTTTTCAAAAGGTTCTATAGGTGAAAGAATTTAGGGAAATTGGCTATTTAAAAATAGCCTGTCCTTGAGGATGATAAGGAATTTTTGTTATATGATCTCTACCCAAAGATGTCAAAAATCTATTAAAACTTTTGAGGTATATATAGGGATGTTATTAATTTTAATTTTTGTTGGAACTTCTAAAATTGAGAAATATAGTATTAGATGTTGAATTACATCTTTAACTGCTTTTTTGTTTTTGTAGAGGCCATTACTGTGCGTGAATAAGTGTCTACTGTAACATGACAATCTACTATATATATATAGTAGACAGGACAATCTACTTTATATATATATATATATATATATATATATATGTATGTAAACATACATACACACACACACACATACACACATATATATAGGATATGCTTATAACTCTTGTTTTATGATACACTAGCAGTAATCTTTTAAATCCTAATTAAAGAAATAAGACAAGCAAATGTGTATATGTACTGAGCACATCTACTATATTATAGTTTGAAATAAATCAAGCAAATACTAATGCATATTACTCTTTTATTTATGGAATGCATTTACTTTTTTGTTACTATAGAAACAATATAATAATTTTTAGAATGAAAAACTTTTAAGAACAATACTGTATATGTAAATCATTTAAAACAATGTTGATACCTTCTGTAACTTGACTAAAATTAAGCAACATAAGGATATAATTTATTTAGGAATGTTTAGAATAAGGTATCAATAATGCTTGTTAAAACATAATGGATAGAGGATTATAAACTGTGATTTAAATTGCTTGTGATAACATCGCATGTGCCAAATGCCAAAATGTCAATGCAAATGAGCAGTTTTCATTTGTAAACTCTTCGCAATATTTTCTTTATTTTGAGACAGTATCAGAGGAAATTCTGAGCATAGTTCTCAGGCTAAGGTAACCTTATCATATAATAAATGTACAAATATAAAGAGATAAAAATAAGTGTATGTATCTTGTTTATCAAGCTCTATGCCCCTACAAAAATGGACCATATACCATATGCCCAATTTTATCTTTAGAAAATATGACATTGCATTTCTTAACTCATAATGTGAGGTTTACCAGATTCATTTATATATGAATAACAATTTAAATTTGTATAAAAGCAAAGTGGTGGTCTTATGTATATATGTATAAATTATGAAATGATTAATATAAAATTGAAATAATGCTTTATGTCACAAGAAAATACCCAATTGCCATTAGTTACAACATTCACTATTGATTTACTATAGTCATTTTGTATAATCTTCTCTGATGGCTTTTTCCTCATTTGCATGTGCACAAAAACTCCTTTGTATTTCTCAGTATTAAACTACATTCCTACTGAAGTTACTGAACATTAAAAGGTATAGATGCCATCTATATATGAAACAATAAAATGTCACATAACATGTAGATGCACTATTTTATGTGATGTGTAATTATTCTTCACTAATTCAAACCATTCAGGTATGCTGCAACTGAGAGAAGACACCATTGAAAATTTGCTGTCTGCAGCCTGTCTCTTACAACTGACTCAGGTCATTGATGTCTGCTGCAATTTTCTCATAAAGCAGCTTCATCCTTCAAACTGCCTAGGGATTCGCTCATTTGGAGATGCCCAGGGCTGTATGGAGCTTCAGAATGTGGCACATAAGTATACCATGGTAAAATTGTTTGTTTAAAATTAATTTATTGCAAAAATATATACTTTTTTCATTTAAAACTGAAAACCTATATAAGCTTGCATAGTTCTCAGATAAGTTGTACATAATATATATTAGAAAAACTTTTTATTTAGCTGAATAATAATCACATTTTCTTCTCAGATCTAAAAATATATTATCTTTAAACTTCACAAAATTAAAATATTGCTAATATTAAATTGAATAGCTCTGTATTTCTAATTGAATCTACAGTACTGAAAACATTACCTCACTGACTTCTTGCAGAATTATCAATTTATTTTGTAATATTGTACAAATTAGGATTTCTATTAAAATTAAACATTACTCAGTTTGAAAAAGTGCTAGGACTGTGGATACAGATCAGATGGTAGGTTATTTGCCTAGATTTCCAACATCCTGCGTTCAACTTACAGCTCTTTCATAAACTGATCATGGTGGCTAATATCTGCATTCAAGCCTGTATTCTAGAGGCAGGAGGATCAGTAGTTCTTTGTCATCCTCTGCTCACAAAGAGAAGCCGGAGACCACCCTGGGATACTTTAGATTCTGTCTCAGAAAAGAAAAGGAGACCAAAAGAAAGATGAAATAGCAACATATCAAGATTAGTAAAACAAATGATTTTATTGAATTGGTTTTATATCTTAGAAAAACTTTGTCATTTAGTTCAAAGCAATTTTCAGTTTGTTCATTGAATTTTCTAAATCTCTCTTGATTCTACCAAGTTAGACTGAATCAAGTAAATATGTCAGTAGATTGTAATTACTTAGAATTTGTACAGAATAAAATCATGTATATTTAATTAAACAACACCTGGATGAAATATAGACTAGAGAGGGTCAATGAAAGTGAACATTGAGCACAAAGTATAAATCTTTACCGTGTTTACTAATGCTTCCCTGATACAAAGAAAATGAGCTATTTAACCTCTAAAGCAGATAACAAGAGAGATGGATATATTTAATACATTATCCCAAAATAAATACTTTGAACAAATGAAATTGCTCCAGTCATCTGAAAATTTTAAAAGAGGCAATTGTATACTATAGAACACAATAGATGACTGAACGTAGAATTATTCAATACAAGTAACACTTTTTAGGACATATATTTTTCATAAAAATTAGCACATAGAATTTGAAATCTCTAATTTTTTTGTGTGAAAATATTCTTCTTCATTCATTCCCCATGCCCACCAGCTCATTGCCCAGAATTCAAAGTTTCAAATAGAACCTTGAAACAATAGCAATGTGTGGAGAATCACATTATCACAGATTGACATTTTACAATGTGTTAGTCACGCTATTTATATTCCTGTATCCTAAATACAGTTGCCATATAATCTAAACGAACAGCAGTTATGTAAGTCAAAGGTTAATCCTACCATAAAAGCCAAACACGAAAACTTCCTGTTAAATTGCTTAAATTTTTGAACTAAGTATTAACAGTTTCCTGTCTGGTATCTTGCTCTTGCAGACAAAATACATTCTGATAAACAACTTGAATTATTTTTTGCTGCTCAAAACAAACTTGTCTTCCTTTTTGCATTGTGCTATTCAAACTGAGTGTCAAAGCAGGATGTCCATAAAAATGCAATAGTGCTTTGGCCCTTAATACTCATTCCAATAATATTAGCATCTATTCTGAATACAATCGAATTAGAATAAAAATTTTCTTCTTGTGGTACTTTTTACAGTTCTGTATCAACAGGAATAGAATGCAAATAATTAATTTCTATGAATATTGGTAGACAATGTAGGTATTCAAGTATGGTAGACATGCAATATTATAAAAATAGGTATTACATTCTATGAGATTATTATAGCTTTTGCTGGACCTTACAGCCAGAGTAAATAACACACTTTGAAGATACTTTAGAATTAAGACTGCTGTCCTACTGTGTACTCAAGCCTGATTTTAATAGAACAATGTGACAACCAACCTTACTTCCTTTGGATTTTGCATATAATCGACTTTTACAATGTAAGATAATGCATACTTCAAAACTGAGGTTCTCTATTGTCCCATGCCTCTGATTCAGACTACCCCTTTACACTATTTACTGAGAGCACTAAAAACAGAAGCTAAAAAGAACTTCCTACAAACTAACATAGACGTTAAAAGCAAACATGTGAATATTAGTGGATATACAATGATGATTGCTGCTTCAGTCATTTGGAACCAGTTGGAGTTAGTGACTTAATATCTTACAAAACTCTGCTAAAGATTTCTGTAAACTATCCCATCCCTTCACCATGTAATGTGTTCTATGATGTTCAATAAAAAAAAAAAAAAAAAAAAGTCGTTTGTCCTCAGCAGACAGTCTCCTGGAGATAAACACAGACACAGATACATATTCAGGCAAGGATTCAGATTCATACAACATAAATAGGAGAGATCACAGAGGCATCATGAAATAAAGAGTTCAAATCAATTCTTGCTCTTGAGTTAATAGGTCCCAAGGGGAACTCCAAAGGGAAGAGCTTTCATTTTTTCCTTAAAGCCGCACCAATATATTACTAGTGACACAAAGTTAATCACTAATGCATTACAATGCACAGAAATTATAGTTGAGTTGGTAGAATAAAGAAAGCAGCTTTACCTATACTGATTTGTATGGTTTTCATCCACAGTCTTGCTCAAATAAATACATGAAGTTGACACATAAAAGTCTCTATTTCTGTCATATAAGTACTCAGAACATAATAAAAAATTACTTTTAGTGTATAAAAGTTATGAGAAAATAGGTATGTATTTTTAATGATTAATCAACAATATAAAAGAAAATTTGGGGCAAATTGCATAATGAAAAGTACATTCAGTTCAAAATAAGTACAAATTAAGATTATTCAAGATGATTACTCTCTATAGTACTAGATTCCACAGTGGCATGCACCAATCATTTAACATAATATATAGACTTTTATTTACACTAATTTATATTGTTCATCTGTTTTCAATATTCTTATGAGAAAACAACTCTGAAGTTATAGCAATAACAATTATCATTACTTTAAATTTTTTTTTTTTTTTTTTTTTTTTTTTTTTTTTTTTTGGTGTTTTCGAGACAGGGTTTCTCTGTATAGCCCTGGCTGTCCTGAAACTCACTCTGTAGACCAGGCTGGCCTTGAACTCAGAAATCCACCTGCCTCTGCCTCCCAAGTGCTGGGATTAAAGGCGTGTGCCACCACTGCCCAGCCTACTTTAATTTTCAATACAGGCATTTTAAATAAATAAATTTCTCTATAATGCGCTTTGGCACTGGATAGGTTTTGCATGCTGAAATTCTCCATCTCAGTTTTCCCATTTTGATTTGAAGAAAACAGTATCAGAAATAACATACAATCACAGTGACAGTTAATGGTACTTTTAAATTTTTAGTCTTTCATTTATTTCTCAACATTTCTTTTTTTAAATTTTATTCAATATATTTTTTATTTACATTTCAAATGATTTC
This sequence comes from Apodemus sylvaticus, assembly GCF_947179515.1. NCBI lineage: Eukaryota > Metazoa > Chordata > Mammalia > Rodentia > Muridae > Apodemus > Apodemus sylvaticus. The sequence continues at coordinate 73,934,583 of NC_067495.1, forward strand.
CCATTTTCTGGTCCCCCACTCCGTGAAAGTCACATAATCCCCCTTCCCTCCCTCTGTTCTCCCACCCACCCCTTCACACTTCCCCGTTCTGGTTTTGCCCTATACTGCTACACTGAGTCTTTCCAGAACCAGGGGCCACTCCTCCATTCTTCTTGTACCTCATTTGATGTGTGGATTATGTTTTGGATATTCCAGTTTTCCAGTCTAATATCCACTTATTAGTGAGTGCATACCATGATTGATCTTTAGAGACTGGGTTACCTCACTTAGTATGATATTCTCTTGCTCCATCCATTTGTCTAAGAATTTCATGAATTCATTGTTTCTAATGGCTGAATAGTACTCCATTGTGTAGATATACCACATTTTTTGTATCCATTCTTCTGTTGAGGGATACCTGGGTTCTTTCCAGCTTCTGGATATTATAAATATGGCTGCTATGAACATAGTGAAGCATATATCCTTATTACATGCTGGGGAATCCTCTGGGTATATGCCCAGGAGTGGTATAGCAGGATCCTCTGGAAGTGACATGCCCAGTTTTCAGAGGAACAGCCATACTGATTTCCAAAGTGGTTGTACCAATTTGCAACCCCACCAGCAGTGGAGGAGTGTTCCTCTTTCTCCACATCCTCGCTAACACCTGCTGTCTCCTGAATTTTTAATCTTAGCCATTCTGACTGGTGTAAGGTGAAATCTCAGGGTTGTTTTGATTTGCATTTCCCTGATGACTAGTGAAATTATTTCTCAACATTTCTACAATTACCTTATCACTTAGAAAAGACAGTTGCACAATTGAGCAAAATGTAATAAGTATGATTTCAGGTTATGTTTACTATATCTGAACTATAAACATTATGATTAATGTTTGAGTTCAGAAATTCCAACCCATTATACAGGAGATCAAAAATGTGTACTGCCTGTTTCTCATTAGAGTTAAGTCCATCCCTTTATCAAATCCCATAATGATTTAGAATCTGTCTTAAGATGTCCCAAGAAAAATGTAACTACTTAATTCTGTTTGAAGAATACAATAGTTTATTGCTCTTAAAACTTGAGCTATTCACTTGCAAAATTATTTGAAATATTTTTTTAGAAATACGTATTTAAGAACTAGAAATTATGGTGATGTTTTGATGAAAATGGTGACATGGTTGCTTATAGTTTGAATGCAGATGAAATATATGACAATTATAAATGGAAACTTGACATATGATACACTAAAATGTGTTCTGATGTTTGTGGAAATTAACAATATACTATTGTATTCTTACTTTATTACGAAGCTTCCCAACTACTGTATCAGAACATGTTGTTTCTTTGTAGGAACACTTCATTGACGTAGTAAAGAATCAAGAATTCCTGCTGCTTCCAGCAAATGAAATATCAAAACTTCTGTGTAGCGATGACATTAATGTGCCTGATGAAGAAACAATTTTCCATGCTCTTATGCATTGGGTAGGTCATGATGCTCAGGCTAGGCAACGAGATCTGGCGAAGCTGCTTTCTTTCATCAGACTGCCATTACTCTCGCCACAGGTATGGAATGTTATCAAGATAATGTAAATTAGATTTCTAAATGACCAGTAGGCAACAAACCAATCATTATTTGTTATTTTTTCAAAGAATATATAATAACGGTGTATACAGAAGTCATTTCATAGAAAACCAGTCTTCAATTAAGGGTGTTAATAATGGAGAAAAAGAAATGCAGCTTAAAAGAGTAACCTACAGATGATCCCCAATATTGTAATATCCATTAGTTTCAGTTTCCTTCCTTGCCAAATAGCATTATAATACCAGGCAAAGAAAATGACTAGGGCTCCTTTTCTGTTTCCACTCACCTTCTAAACAAAGATGTAATAATCAACATAGGAGCTTTGTGTAAGGGGCTTTAGGAGGAGTCAGATCCTGGATAATACCTATGAACATGGGCAATTATCTCCTGTAATTGAAAGCAAGCTCCTGTCCTTTCAGATGTGCTCATTATAATGAAATTCTCATTGTGAATACTGAGCTGAAGGATTATAGCACAGATTATTCTAAAAATAAATGTCCTTGAGGAAGATTGAAGATTGGCTCATTTGTTGTTCAATTGCAACATTTGCATTAACCACGTTTTATCTCTTTTGGAAACTGATCAGTACTAAATATGATGTGTATAATACAGAAGAATATATTGCTAATACAAATTTTTATATTTATTGAATCTGGCTAAACTGATCAAAATCATTCACTTTGGAGAAAAGGGGGTCTTGTAAGATTAATGCAAAATTAATATATTTTATAACACTTCCCCCAATTAAAAGTTAATATTGAAATAAATGCTAGTATACTCAAAATTACTCTTTTAATTTTTATCTCTTAGTTACTTATATGTGTGTCTATATAAATGTTATTGTAAATCCAAGCAATAGGCTAAACTTGTTTTCTAAAGTGGCTATTACTCCAATTTTAATGGAGTGACAAATACTTGCCTGACATTATTTATTATTTTTTAATTTGCATACTAAACCAAGGCTCTCCTTATCACATTTCAAGTGCATCTACTATAGTTTGCTGACACCTCCCAGATTCTCCTCCTGTCTTTCTTTTATTCCCAACATGAAATGAAAGTAGAAGGGACACACACACACACACACACACACACACATTACTAAATACTAGATTCTGTATCTGAGTAGGAACAATGATATTTCTTTTTATGAGTAGCATTTTAAGTTCCCTCCATTGTCTGGCAAAGGGTATTATCTAGTCCCTCTTTACACCTTAGTGAAACACCAATTTTTTGTATCCAGTTATCTGTTGATGGGCATCCAGGTTTATTCCTTATGGAGGATTTTGTAAATAGTATTGCAATAATCATGGGTAAGTAGGTGAGTGCCTGCATAGAATGCTGAGTTAGATTTCTTTAGACATATTCCTAGGATGGTGTAGCTTGATTACATACCAGTTCTTACTCTAGACTTTTGAAGACACTTTATGCTAATTTCTTTTTACCAGTTGACTTTTGCAACAGCGCTGTACAAGGGTTTCTTTCTACATCTCCCAAATATGTTATTTATTTTTAAATTTTTAAATTTTAATTTTTTTAAATAACTTTCTTACAGGTATATACTGATGATGTCCATTCGGACGGAAGTGATGTGGAATGGCAGTATGGTCTTATTATATGTTCCCTTGATGGCTAAGAATATTGAAACATTTTTTCAGATGTTGGTTGGCGATTTGTGGATTTTAGTTTGAGAATTTTTCTGTTTTATTCAATTCATTTGTCCTTTTATTGGTTGGATAAATTGTGTATTTGCTATTTAAAGTTCTGAAGTTTCTGTGGATGCTAGATATTAACCATTGTTAAATGTATAGTTGGCAAAAATTATCCTGTATTCTATAGGTGCCTGTTGCAATTATTTACTGTGAAGATTTTTATTTATTTTATGTGATCTTCATCAATTAATGTTGCTGTTCAATGAGTCTTTGTACTTTTTTCAGATTTCTTCCTCTTTTTCTCAGTTTCAGCTGCTCAGGTTAGGTCCTTGATCCATTTAGAATTGATGGTGTAGAGTAAGCGGCAGAAATTTAGACTCACTCTTATGCATATCTATATCTGAATTCTCTCCCTTCATGTGCTGAGGAGAAAAATCTTTGCTCCTTCGAGGTTTAGAAAAAAATTATGATGTAGGAGAGTAGTTTCGGGGGCTCTCTTTCAGTTGTATATTAGTCTTCACTTTTGTATGAGAATCATGCTTATTTCATTAAATGGTTCTGTTCTACTGTTTGAAATTGAATATTATGATGCTTTAGCATTCTTATTGCTTAAGATTTCATTGGCTATTTTGTGGTATTTTGTGTTGCTATATGAGTTTTGGGATTCTTCACTCTATTGCTCTTTGACCTACATTACTCTAATTTGTTAGCCACAATATTGAATCTGTTCCTTGCTTTCATTAATGTAGCTTTCCCTTCTTCTGTCCTTTAGAGTTTCTTGGTAGAACACTTTGGCCTCCTTAAATAGGTTGATTCCTGGGTAGTTTACTTTTTCAGCTATTATAAATGGAATTTTCTCCTTGCTTTCCTCAGTACAATTGCTACTGGTATACATAAAATCTACTAAACTTCATATATCAGCTTTGTACATTGCGACTTTTCTAACAATGTTTTTCACACCTGAGAGTTTTATAGTCAAGTGTTTTATTACATATATAGGCATATCATTAGCATATACAAATAATAGCAATTCTTTTTTCTATATGAATCATATTTTTGTCTTATTCATTTGGTTAATAATTCTAACAGTTCATTGACTAGGAATGGGAAAAGTGGCCATTCTTGTCTTTCTGCTTTTCAGTTTCTTACCGTTGAATAACTACCTTAGTAATACAGTTTCTCTCAGAGTCTTCTGACTGTTCCATTGATCTACATATGTATGTGTGCATTCACAACATTTTGTGCTATTACCATGCTTATTTTGTAATACTATATGAACTTCAATATCATAATTTAAGAAAACTATGAAGTTTCAATTTGCATTCTTTATTATATTGAGATATGTACCTTCAAATAGGCTTTTTTAAAGTAGGCATCTCTGGGCTTTTTAACCTGAAGTAATGTTGAAGTTCATTGAAGCCTTTTTTACTTATATCTAATAATACCATTTTGTGGATATTATATCTGTTCCTATTAATATAAGATTTTACATTTGATGTATCTTCCTCACATTCTTAAAATGAAACCCATTTAATCATACTGTATGACTATTTTAGGATACTATTCAACTATTTTCACAAATATTTTATTGAGATATGAGTGACTATGTTCATTGAGGAAGTTGATTTTAAATTTTCTGACATTATATTTGCTTGTTTGTATCCTTATATGGTTTTAGGTTTAGAAGAATGCTAGCTTCTTTTAGTATGATTTGTATAGAATCCTATCTCTTTTGGCTTTATTGGATTGCTTTTTCTTTTAAAATCTGGTAGAATTCAGGAGTCAATCTGCCTAGAATTGTCCTTTTCTTTGTTGAAATAATTGGATAAGGCTTGACTCTTTTAAGTTACTATTATTATACTATTATGAACATTTTTATATCCCCCAAATTTAATTTTAGATTAAGAATTTATCCTTCACCATAGACTTTCCAGAAGTTTTAGAATATGCATTTTGAAAATATTCTCTAATGAATCTCTGAATTTAATCTATCTCTATTGTAGTGTTTCTTTTTCCATCTCTAATCTTTGCAAATTTGGCCCTTCTCTTTGATCATTTCATTCATTCTTCATAATCTTTATTTAGTGTCCATTTAGTGGTGTGAGGAGGCAGTCAGTGGGAGAGGGGAACCTGATGTAGTATTGGATGAGGGAAAAGGACTGAATTTCTGAGAACCAGCGGAAAGAATGGAAACAGGCAACCTAGCGAGGTAGGAGGTTAACAGGACCCTCCAGAATGCACCAGAGAACTGGGAAATGAGAGACTCACAGAACTAAAATGAAGGGACCTTAGATGAAATGCCAGACAGTAGGGAGGGGGATCTTATAGAGCCCACCTCCAGCCGGAAGACAGAGCATCAAATGAGCAAGAGGGTGACCATCCCACAGTAACAACTCTGATCCATAAGTGTTACTGTCTGAAAGAATTGCAAGGATGGAAATGGAGAAGAGCCTGAGGAAAAGAAGGTCCAGGCTGAGGAATGGGCCCAAAATGGCGTCCAGCTCAAGGGGAGGTCCCAAGGCCTGTCACTATTACTGAGACTATGGAGTACTCACAATAAGTGACTTAGCATGACTGTACTCTGGAAGACCCAACAAGCAGCTGAAGGAGTCAGATGCAGATATTTGCACCCAACCAATGGACAGAAGCAGCTGACCCCTGTTGTTGAATTAGGGAAGACCAAAAGAAGCTGAGGAGAAGGGTGACCCTGTAGGAGGGCCAGCAGTCTCAGTTAAGCTGGACTCCTGAGATCTCTCAAACACTGGACCACCAAACAGGCAGCATACACCAGCTGATATGAGGCCCCCAACACACATACAGCAGAGGACTGACCAGTCTGTGTTCATTTAGAGATGATACACCTAACACTCAAGAGACTGTAGGTCCCAGGGAGTTTAGAGGTCAAGTGGGTTGGGGGTAGGGACATCCACATAGAGAGAGGGATGTGGGGAGGAGGTATGGGATATGAAACTGTCGAAGGGTTGATGGGGGGATAAAATATGGAGTGTAAAAATATAAATTTAAATCAATAAAAATGTCACCACAGATGGTTTGTACAAAAAAGATACTTTCAAATTGTTGCTTTCATATGATGATAAAGATAAAGTATTCCTACAGAAGATAATATCTTAACAGAGCATGTTTCCATGATCTCTGATAGCACAAATACAAACAAAAATAATGACCTTATCACATTAGCCAGGAGCAGCGAATGGAGATACCTAGTTTTGTAGGGCTATAACTAGTCTATTTGATTACTTTTGCAATTCTTTTTATAAGTGTCTTTTTCATATACAGAGCTTCATATAATAGAAATAAATGTTCTTTCTGATGTTGGACACCTGATATATATGTTTTGCATTATTACTTTCCAGTTGCTTGCAGATCTGGAAAACAGTTCAATGTTTAATGGTGACCTGGAATGTCAGAAGTTACTAATGGAAGCTATGAAGTATCATCTCTTGCCTGAGAGAAGATCCATGCTGCAAAGCCCTCGTACAAAGCCTAGAAAATCAACTGTGGGGGCACTTTATGCTGTGGGAGGTATGGATGCTGCTAAAGGTAAAAGCAACACATTAATTAGTTGGGAAAATGTCTCCATTTGAAAAAGAAGAGATATTTCTAACAGCCTCCACGTTATAAGGATGCTATTAAATCCTTGTTATGTAAGTGTATCTAAAGCTGTTTTTCATAATTAGGGTAATTTTTTGTGATTTTGTGACCTCGTTTTCCTACTTATATTTTGGATGATAATCCTTTGGTTGGAACTGATATAACTGCTAAAAGCAATTTTATTTTATGAACTGTGGTTAGTCTGGGTTTGAACATCCGGTTTTCCCTATCAAATCTGTTCAGGAACATTTATTTTTATTTATTTATCTATTTATTATTTATTTATTTATTTAAATTGAAAGAGATAAGTGCATCCATTCTTGACACTAATGGAATAATGAGCTATAGATACTGCTCTCAATTCTCTTATACACACTTAAAGACTAATTTCAAAAATAAGGTATGAAGTGATGAAAGTAAGATTATCACTTCAAATTTGCAGTTAAAGCTTAATTTTACATAAGTAACTATTCCATGAAATGAAAGGAGCAGTTTCTAAGGCATTATCCTTGTCCTCCTTGAACATATTTTATCTATAGCCTTGCTCATTTGCATCTGCTTTTTCATTCTTGCCATGTATTTTGCTAATATAATGAAGCAAAGACAATATTTTATTTTATTTTATATGCAAGGGTGTTTTCTTTTCTTGTATGCCTATGACCCATTGCATGTTTGGAATCCATGAGAGCAATCTCAAGGAGATATTTTATATGCAAGAGTGTTTTCTTTTCCTGTATGCCTATGACCCATTGCATGTTTGGAATCCATGAGAGCAATCTCAAGGAGATGAGAAGAGTCATTAGGTTCCATGGAACTGAACGTCCAGATGGTTTTGAGCCAACATGTGGCTGCTGGAATTAGAACCTGGATCCTGTAGAAGAGCAGCCAGTGCTCTTGCCAACTGAATCATCTCTCCAAACTAAAGCAAAGATTTTATAAGTAAAATTTAATTGTAAAAAATGCAGATCATACTTAGAGACAATGATACTTATAAATCCAAAGCTGAAATTGTATTTGATACATTGACAAAATGAAGTATAAACTGAAGGTTTATTCATATAAAAATCCATTATTTTGGTTGGAATTTGGAATAGAAAACAGGAAATACACTAATTAATTATAAAACTTGTTTCACTTAATGAAATTTCTATTACTCTAAAAGTCCGAGTCTGGGAAATCTAAAATAATAGAAATTTAAAAAAATAGAGATGGAAGTTTAACATAGTGGAAAGTGGGCAAAAAATGTCAAAATAGCAAAAAGCATATAGAGGAACAACTTTAATTTTTATAAGTGTGCATTCATTTTTAGAATACTATAGTTTCATTAAGACATTTTAAACATACATATAATAGAGCTTATTATTGTTTGTCCCTCTATTATCTTTTCTTTTTATTATTACCTTTTCTTAAAAATCCTGTCTGATTTTGTTTGATAATCACCTGTTCTCATGATAACTAATGGAGTCTTGTGAGAACAGAATTAATCCATTTGTGAGAATAATAATTCATCATTTTATCAATTCTTCTAATTCAACCACCTTTACACGTTGATTGCCATATTATAGACTAATTTTTCAATATACAAGTTCTAGAAGAAGTTGGGTAGTGGTGGTGTACACCTTTCATCGTGGCACTCAGAGGCACAGACAGGCAGATCTCTGAGTTTGAGGCCACCCTGCTGTAAAGGGTGATCTCCAGGACAGCCAGGGCTACATAGAGGAACCCTCTCTCAAAACAAACAAACACAGAACTCTAGAAAATATATCTAAAATTTAACACCTCTGAAAATGAGATGGTAAATGGAATTATTCCTGAAATTGTTGAACTTCCTCATATGAAGAGTGTTTAGAAAATAACAAATACTATGTAATGCCATAATTAATTTCATTCTGACCATTTGTTTTTATTGTCTTGTATTGGTTTAGTTTGCATTTTTAGTGTAGATTTTGGTTTCATAGCCTATGTTGACCTTAAATGTCATGGCAGTAATTTGCGTCATCCCACATGCTGGGATTATAGACATGAGCTGCCTTCATTGCAGTGAATACAATAATATTAACAGCTTTGTGGTACTTAAATTCAAATATAAAGGTACTGAATGCAAAACAGAAATGCAGTTATCATTGGTTGTGCATTTTTCTTTTATTTCTGTTCTGGGAATTAGTTCAGGGTTTTACACATGCTAGGCTATATTGCTAATTTTGAACTACAATTCAGGTTTGAATTTGTGAGAGCTATAAAGACACAATCTGCAATATAGAAACATTTTTAAGTGCTGAGGGTTTTGTTCCTTTTATTTGTTAATTGCATGTGTGAGCACATGTGTCGCGGTGTGCACGTGGAGACAATTTACAGGCATCAATTTTCTCCTTGACATCAAGGCGCAGGCATCAGGCTTTCCTTCCAGCAACGTTTCCTCCTGAACCATTTCTCTGGTACAGTACAGAAACTTTTGATGTGTTTGCTTTTAGTTTGTCATTTTCAAGAACGTTTTTTTTTATTTTAAACTGAAATGATGTTTTTAATAGAAAACAAAAAAAATTGATTATAAGTATATATGTCTACATGCCTGATTCTAAAAATAAGCAAAACAGGAGCTTTTTATGAGTGAACTCTATTACCAAAGTTCAGTTTTGGAGGCAGTTAAGCCCTTTGTACAGTACAGTTTTTCACAGTAATACATTAGCCTTTCCTTATATTGTTTCAGTTACCATTAATAAGTGAATTTTTGAAGTTTTATGGATTAATGTCTAGGAGCAGAATACTTTGTTATTGAACTTTTGTTTTTATGTGATAAATACAGAACTACTTAATTAAATAGATATCACACAAATGTCTGAAGCTAACTTTAATGACTAGAATGTGTCATAAATGGAGTATCAGAAAGCTGTAATTAAGATGCAAGTCAAAGTTTAAAACTTGAAAATTAGCTTATCAGTGAGGGTGAGTAAAGGAGCTAAGAAAGGATTTGGAGTTGAAGTTACTAATTACTAGTCAATGCCCTGGAAAAGGGATCTCACAGAAAGCAGATAGCTAAATATTTCAGATGTCCATGATAGTTAATTTGTGTGATAGCTAATTAATGTACCCTTGTGTAATTTCCTAACCTATTACCTATCTATTAGTCTATTTTCTTAATAATTAACACAGTTGATTTTTGAATTCTAATCTAAACTGATTATGATAATTTTCACTGATTAAAACAAAAGTAAACAACTAGAAGAAACAGATTTGTAAAAACTGGAGTAATTAAACAGAAACATTAAAACATTCACAGGGAACTGGATGTGAAACTATATATGAATTTGTATCTACTTCAGTTGTAGATGTGTCATCCAAATATGATTACTACAGAAAAGATGGCCTAAACCAAAATAACTTAGAAATAGATACAATATATACTCGGTTGCAGTTTTACCTTTTATTTCTTTTCTCACAAATCTACCAGTAAAGAACAAGTGGGAAGTGGTTTGTTTATCCATGCTTGATTTTATACAGTTAGGATAAGATACCCCAAAACATCAATGCATTTGCTTCAGTAAACTATAGAACTGACTACTAATTCGACAAAAATTTCACTCTCAGATTTTTTTCATTAGAAGCCCAATGAGTGTGAAAAATCACCCTTACTTAAAAAAAAAAACCACTTTGAGTAAATGACAAAATGCATTGTCTACAGAAGTGAAAAATCCATTACACTACTACTTAGTACTGCTTTACTAAACTGACATTTCAGAACTTTAAAACTTTCATCAATGAGGTAATTCCTCAGAATTGTGTATACCTTTGGCCACAATTCTTCATATAACCACCATGGAACATGTTGAGAAACATGCTTGAAAGAAAGTTTCATTCTTGATTATTTAGTCATCTCTCTAAAGATTAATTCACACACACACACACATGCTTATATTCACACAATGAATAAATCCTTAAATTACAGAATAACACAGAGATAAAGAATAATTATTACAATTAAAATTTAGAGATAGGGGCTGGAGAGATGGCTCAACCATTAAGAGCACTGGCTACTCTTCCAGAGGTCCTGAGTTCGATTCCGAGCAACCACATGGTGGCTCATAACCATCTGCTACCATCGTCTTGTGTATCTGAAGAAAGTGACAGTGCACTCACATACATAAAATAAATAAATCTTTAAAAAATGTAAAGATATATAAATATGCAATAACAGAATCCAATATATGACCTTTTTCATTATAAATATATTGGACATCTGTGTTGGTACCAGCAGTAACATAACTAAAAATTTATTCTATTTTGTGTTATATTTAATATTATCATGATAATCATATTTTGATGGCATAAATCACATAAATAAAACCATTTCCTTCTCAGTCTTCCAGTTCAACCCACAAGTATCACTCCTTGCCTTACCTTTCAGTTAGTACTATCATCTGAACTAGTTAATTTGAGCTCTCTTTCCTGGTGCTATGATGCAAATTAGAACACAAAATGTGAAACAAGCCAATTCAGAATTTTAAGTTGGTTTCATCATTGCTAATTATATTTTTAACAGGTACCACTACAATTGAGAAGTATGACCTCAGAACCAACAGTTGGATCCATATTGGCACTATGAGTGGTCGTAGACTTCAGTTTGGAGTGGCAGTTGTTGATAATAAACTTTATGTTGTGGGAGGACGAGATGGCTTAAAAACTTTGAATACTGTGGAATGTTTCAATCCAGTTACTAAAACCTGGGTTGTGATGCCTCCTATGTCAACACATAGGCATGGGCTAGGTAAGATGCTATATAAGTTCTTAAGAAAATGTATAGGAAAGCTTTTAAAATTAGCTCTCGCTGCACTTTATGTGGAGCTATTCAAAGAGTCACCTTGGCTTCAAAGTTCTGGGGACGTTAAGCGAACCTAAAATGTGCATGGAAATCTTTAATTGTAACATAATATATTTTAATTCTATGCCCCTTCTACCAACACTTGAAAGGGTTTCATTTCAGAGTAGACAATAATTTTCAGAAGGGATATTTTTTGGAAAATATAAAAGGCAATAGAATAATTTAACCAAGCTCAGTTCAGAGAGTAAAATTTTTGATAATGGTAAAACATTTTAAGTTTTCATTAGAAAATTATGCATGGTACAACAGCAAATATGCATTCCCTGAAAGACTTAGGGTAGAGGCCTAGCATGAACATGTTTATGATTAGTACTTTTGTTGATCAGAGCTCTAGATATAGTTAAAGCAGAGGTTTCTAAGCAGTTTAAGGTTAAGTACTGTTGTGTAGAATAGTGGAGAACTTCAATTCTTCTGAATATTTATCAAGGTATATATTTTTTATCCTACACTCCATATGCTTTAAATATTACGGTATTTGAAAAATAAAGTACTTGATTCTCTTTTTACACAACAGAGGTTTTCAATTTATTTTTTTTTAAATCATGCGTAGGCAAATGGGTCTATGTATGGATTTACAAACATTCACGTGGTGCCTTGGAAATCAGAAAAGGATGTCAGATCTGTTGGAGCTGGCGTTACAGGCAGTTGTGAACTGCCAGGCATGAGTGTTAGAACTGAACTCATATAGTCCTTGGCAATATCACCCCACTTTTAACCACAGGGTTATTTATTTATTAGCACAATAGACTTTAATAGGACTACTAAGTATCAGTTCCAGGACTGCAATTTTCTCTGCATTTGTTTTGATAAACTTTTTCTGCTAAATCATACACAATGTAGTTATTATCTGTTACATCAATGCAATTCTTACACACACACATGCATGTTCTGTAGAGAAATAAAGACTTTATTAAAATACAGTTTAACAGATGTGAATAATTGGATATTTGAGACAGGTCTACAAAATACAATGAGAGTCTGATTAAGATGAAAGTGAAAGCAAAGCCCAATGCTTGGAGAGGCAGGAAGAGATCATTCTTAATTTTTATAAAAACTTGCAGCTAAACCTCAAAAAATGAATGTTTATTGAATTATGTCAAGGAAATTATTTTAACCTTGTATTCAAATATGAATTTAGAAGAGATTCCACATTAAGCCTGAAAGTAGTTGTCTTGTATGTGTTTGCATTGATAAAAAGTGTTGCTATAATAACAGAAAAAGTATTAGTTTCCATTTAATTCCTTTTCTGGTACTAGACTACTTCTGTTGATTTTAGTGATACAAGAATGATAACTTTCCACGATATATATTGATCAGTGGAAGTTTTTTTTTATGATAATAAGACCAAATTTACCCTAATATAAGAATCTAAGTATTCACACCTACAGAAAACAATTTCAAATACAAAATACGAGGTGGGGGGTGGGGGTGGTAGTTGGTTGCTAGCTTATAACGTGAAAATAAAATTGCATTGAGGTATGCCTAGGTGTGCCCTTATATTTATTATATTAATTTTTAGGCGTAGCCACACTTGGAGGACCGATGTATGCTGTTGGAGGTCACGATGGATGGAGCTATCTAAATACTGTGGAAAGATGGGATCCTGAGGGACGTCAGTGGAATTATGTGGCCAGCATGTCAACTCCAAGAAGTACAGTTGGAGTTGTTGCATTAAACAACAAGTAAGATTAAACGCAGAAGCTCTTTACCCCCGAGACTTTGGAGTAGAGAGTCTCTGTGTTATGATCATCAATCAATAAACATGCTATATGGTCAGGGCACCTTTATTAGCTATTATAAATATCATTTGGTGGAAATGTTCCTTCATTATGAAGAAAAATAGTTGTCTAAAATAAATGCTTCTTTAAATATATTTTTATTTTTATCTTTGTATTGATTATTTTATTTACATTTCAAAAGTTATCTCCCTCCCTAGTATCCCCTCCACAAATCCTTTATCCTCTCCCAGTCTCTCTGCTTCTATGAGGATGCTTCCCCAACCCTCCCACCTACCCACTCCTGCCTCAGGGCCCTAGCATTCCCCTTTGCTGGGTCACCAGCCTCCACAGGACCAAGGGCCTCTCCCATTGATGCCAGATAAGACCATCCTTTGCTACATATACAGCTGGTGCCATGGGTCCCTCCATGTGTGCCCTTCTGTTGGTGGTTTAGTCCCTTGGAGCTTTGGGGGGGTCTGGTTAGCTGATATTTTATAGAACCCTTTTCAAAATTACGGTATGGTGGCCAGAAATATCAGCATTTTTTGAATGAATTTTGCATCTTAGACTTATCTCAAAATAGTCAGAATCTACATTTTAATGAAATCCTTAAGTGTATATACATAAATTTAAAGAACGTTATTGTAGATAATCATTACCAGTTGATAATAAATAAATGGCAAATTTGCATTGCTATTTAATCTAGGTTTATAAAATTATTTGACTACCTGTATTTATAAGTACAATAAGGTTTTATTCAGCAATCTATCTTCTGAGTGTTTAAAGTTCATAAGTATTACATTCCATCTGGTTTTGCCCCTGAAGATTTACTTTTTCCTTGTCCTATGAGAACAAGCCAATAAACTAAACATAATGATGTTTCTATGTATTGAATTTGTACCACATAGGTATAATATTTTTTCTTTATTTTTAAATTTTATCCTATTGTTAAGATTAAAATAGAATTACAACATTTTGCCTTCCCTCCAAAGTGTCCCATATACCTTTCATTACTCTTTCTAATCTTTTTCATTCACTGTTTTCACATTCATATATACATATATTACTATATATAACATGTTTAGTCTATATAATGCTACTATGTGTGTATGTGTGGTGTGTCTTCAGGGACACAGAATCACACAAGGATAGTTTACATGATAGGAATTTCATACAACAAGGTAGTCAGTGTCTAGAACTATGTGACTCTGTACTTTGTACTCCAACTATGCTTACAACTGGTACATGAACAAATAAATGAGCACAGTAAAAAACATCAGCACATATATATTTTAGAACTCAACACAAGAAGAACTAGAAAATATATACAGCAGATAGGAGATCCATATTTGTAATACTTTTGGATTTCACACGATCCTAAATGGACTGTCTGATCCAACCTGGTGATATCAAGTAATTAACTTCCACAGTCTCCTCTATACATTACACCACATTCAAATCATCAATTTGAAGTAATTTCATTTTGCTTTATTAGGATTCTATTGATCAAAATTAATGGTGAAGGAATGTAATAAGCATATAGTTTAATAAATGTTCATTATCTTTATTATAACTTGAGAAATTTAAATTAAACTTTACCTTTCAAAATAATTAACAATTGAAAGTTACCAAGGAAAGGTAAAGTTACATTTTCTTCCTGCAGATAATTCACTTTCTCTCTTCTATTTCTTTATTTGACTTATATTATTTTATTACTATTGTAGTATTTTTAGGAAATAATGTATAAATAAACAATTTATACATTAATGTGCAAAGTCAAGTAATCATAACTTTGTTGTAAATGACTGTTGGAACTATGTGCAAAACGTCTTGATAACTTCTGGTTTTTACAGATGCTTGTTTTCTGGACCTTTTACTGGTATCTTAAATTTACTTTGAAAGAAATGAAAGAGGGCTGTTTAGAATAGACTAGGGTGAACTAAGTATCACAGATATCTACCCATTCATAAACCAAGCTTTTCTGTTGCAAATAGTGATGGCATAGAATATGCATCATGAAGTGTGAGAAAATATAAAAATGTATTCATTTTATTTTGATCCATGAATTTTGCATGACTATGTGCACACACATAGTTATGTATATATGTCTATATATTTCTAGGCTGTATGCTATTGGGGGACGTGATGGAAGTTCCTGCCTCAAGTCCATGGAATACTTTGACCCACATACTAACAAGTGGAGTCTGTGTGCCCCAATGTCCAAAAGACGTGGAGGTGTAGGGGTAGCAACACACAATGGATACTTGTATGTTGTAGGGGGTCATGATGCCCCTGCTCCTAATCATTGCTCCAGGCTTTCTGATTGTGTGGAAAGGTAAGGTTTTTATTATGTTTTGTTTTTCTTTTTGTTTTTGTTTTTTTAAAGTTGTTCAAATTGAAAAGGGGAAATCATTTGCAATGTAAATAAAAAAATTAAAAATGAAACCAACCATAGTAGAAAATGTCTTCCCATCTTGGGAGTTACTGTGGTCATTTTGGGTTTTGTGTTGTTGGTTTGCAAATTCTAATTCAGAAGACTTATTGCAGCTGTTTCTAGTCATGCCTTTGAACTAAAACTCTTTCTTAGTTATAAGTATTTAAAACTTAGCAATTTTTTGGGGCTGAGCATCAACTTTTCCTTATATGCCACTTTCACATTCATGCATTTGTGGGAGTCACGTTAACCTCCAACAACAGATTACTTCCTGTAGACTTGTAGCTGTGCAAATAAAAGCCTTATCTTTCTCAAAAAAAATTGTTCAAATTCTTTGAACTGCTTATTTATTTATTTATTTATTTATTTATGTTATTCTTTAATCCTTTTTTATCGTTCAGTCTTCTTCCTCTCCCAGTATGTCTCTGACCACTCCCCGTCCCAAACTCTGCCCACACCAGTCTGCAAGAGGATGTCCTCTGCCCCACCAGACCTCCCCACTCCCTGGGGCCTCAAGCCTCTCCAGAACTAGATAGATTTTCTCTGATTGCATTCAGACCCAGCAGCCCTCTGCTGTATATATGTTGGGGCCTCATGTCAGCTAGATTATGCTGACTATTTGGTGGCTCAGTGTCTGAGAGATCTCAGGGGTCCAGGTTAATTGAGACTGCTGGTCCTCCTACAGGGTCGCCCTTCTCCTCAGCTTCTTCCAGCTTTTCCCTAATTTGACCACAAGGGTCTCTGGCTTCTGTCCATTGGTTGGGTGCAAATATCTGCATCTGACTCTTTCAGCTGCTTGTTGGACCTCTCAGAGGGCAGACATGCTAGGCTCCTGCCTGTGCTTATTTGGATCTTTTTTTGAGAAAAATTTGAAACTACCAGAATGTACCCTCCTGATTCGTTCTTTGTAACATTCTACACTTAGACAAAATATTTTGTAAATGTCTATAAAATTTATCAAAAGACTATGAAATATATTTCTGTTAGTTACAATATAAAAGCGATAGAAGAACATTTTATGAAAAGCTATCAATCAGCTCATCAGACTCAAATTAAGTTTATTTTTTCTAAACTCAGTTCAATGCACAAAGCAATTTTTAAAAAATGTTATGAAATATAGGCAGGATTTTTAAATAAAATTGATTTTCTAAACAATGGACTTATTGCAATAAATATTTTCATGCTCAAAGCTTAGTTCTTTTAGTGGAATACATTGATTCAGATAAATAGCATGATTTGTTGCTTAAAATAAAGATCATCTGTTTGAATCCCTTTTCAAAGTAGACAGCTTGTGAAGGAAAAAAAAAGTTAAAACTGTTATCACCAAGTCACAAATTGTCAGTTGCATCTCAGAAGACTTACTTGATACAGGGATTAAAGTAATTCATGGAACAGGTAAAATTAATACTTTGTAGACATAACTTTCTGTTGGAATTTCCTTGATATAACACACACACACACACACACACACACACACAAATATCATATACATTTATAACCATTGGAGCAAAGGAAGATAAGGTTTTCTAGTTTTCTGGTGTGCTTCTATGCTGCTGTGAGAAAACACTGACCAAAACTAAATTAGTGGAGGGAGGGATTTGTTTCATGTTATAGCTTAGAATCCATCATCAAGGAAGCCAAGTCAGGAATTTCAGCAAGAATTGTGACTTGGAACTGAAGTAGAGAATATGGAGGAACACTGCTCACTTGTTTGTTCCCCATGTCTTGTTTTCTTATGCAGCCTAGACCCATCTGCCCTATGATGGCCCTGCCCACCCTGCGTAGCATAACTC
Source organism: Apodemus sylvaticus (assembly GCF_947179515.1). NCBI lineage: Eukaryota > Metazoa > Chordata > Mammalia > Rodentia > Muridae > Apodemus > Apodemus sylvaticus. The sequence goes on from NC_067495.1 coordinate 73,952,223, forward strand.
CACATTAGGCGTTAATTGATAAAATGCCCACACACATGGCTACATGCCAGAATCTCATGGAGGCAATTCCTGAATTGAGGTTTTCACTTTCCTGGTGATTCCAGTTTTTATGCAATTGACAAAAACTTACCAACATATAAAAAATTGCTTTATTTTTCTGACATTACTACTTGTTTTAAAAAATGGTTGATTTGTCCAATATCCTGGAATTTTCTTAGCCATTATTTAATTTGGAAGCATTTAACTTAAAAGGTTCCATTTTTACTATAATTTTTATAGTTTCCATGTTTTTTTCCTACAATGTTAAAAATGTAAAAAATTCCCAATATTCTATCATGTATGCAATGAGCCAGTGATGAATTATCTTATCTTTTCAAGATCATTAGAAATTAATATGTATTTACGTGTGTGTATAGGTAAGTGGAAGAGTGAGCACAACTGTCAAACCTGTTAGGAACCCAGACTCAGGAAAGCCAATAATGAAGAAATAAACCAAAATCACTACAATTCAACATTTTCTGAATTAAATAATAACATGAAATCATAATATTTTGAGATTTAATTATGTATGAATAGAAAATATGAGATTTTATGTAAATATGTAAGGACACACCCCTGGCTTACCCTTTGTACATATAAACATGTTTATTTAACACACTGCTGCCTTAACCACATTGCTTGCGAAATGCCTCATGTAGAACACCAGCTATAGATTCATTTTGGCTCTAGGTCTCAACGTACTATAACAATTTAAGGTGATGCAGTAAAAACATTCAATAGTATATAAAATACCTAATGGTAGATTTGATAATTTATAGTTTTTTGGTGCTATTAAAATATTATTGATTAATATCAAATTAAGATACAAGTTAAAATGAGATAATGCTTTTGTGATCTATTGAAAAATTAAAAGTTTAAAGGAGATAGTAGTATAAATCAATTAGTAAATGTGTTAAATGTAAAAAACTTTAAATGTGCTTTCACAAATAGGTCATGATTCGAAAGCATTTCATGTATAATTATATGCATTTACTTAACTTTTCACATTTTTAGATTGAATGTTATATATTTTTAATGTACAGTTCAGAGCTGCAGAAATTTTTTCGATAGACGGTATTAATACTAAATTTGTATACCATATGAGAAAAAAAAACAAACAACAACAACAAAAAAAAAAACAGAAGGAATCACTTCCTTTACTTTTCCTATGTTTTGTGCGCCCTCTTGTGATAAAAACGGGCTATGTCATGTACATGATCTTTAATAAAATTTCTTTTGTCTTGAATAGTAAACCTATACTTGATATTTGCAATGTTTCAAATTCTGTGCTTTACAGCTTAGCACATTTTTATTAATGCCTATTTTTGCATTGTGACATTACTGGATTTTTATCTCTCAATTGTCTTTGTAAATCTCTTAAGATATGATCCAAAAAATGATTCATGGTCAACTGTGGCACCTTTGGGTGTTCCTCGAGATGCTGTTGCAGTGTGCCCCCTTGGAGACAAACTCTATGTGGTTGGCGGATATGATGGTCATACTTATTTGAATACTGTTGAGTCATATGATGCTCAGAAAGACGAATGGAAAGAGGTATTGTTGTAAAAAAAATCTTCAAATTAGTATATATCAGAATTTAAGGAAAGATTTTAAAGCTTTATTTGGGAGTTCATTCTATATTATTCCTTTGTCCAGCAATATTAGGTCTTTTCTTACTAGACAAATACGTTATAGACCTAGATTCTGTTTTTGGCTCGATCGTTGTTTCACTGATAAGTGGATATTAGCCCAGAAGCTCGAAATACCCAAGATACAATTCAGAGACCACATGAAGCTCAAGAAGAAGGAAGGCCAAAGTGTGGGTGATTCAGTCCTTCTTAGAAGGGGAAACAAAATACCCATGGGGAGGAAGTACAGAGAAAAAGTGTGGAGCAGAGACTGAGGGAAAGGCCATCCAGAGACTGCCTGACCTAGGGATAAATCCCAGATACAGTTACCAAACCCAGACATTATTGTGGATGCCAACAAGTGCTTGCTGACAGGAGCTTAATATAGCTGTCTCTTGAGAGGCTCTGCCAGTACCCGACAAATATAGAGGTGGATGCTCTCAGCCAACCATTGGACTGAGCAAAGGGTCCCCAATGGAGGAGTTGGAGAAAGGACCCAAGGAGCTAAAGGGGTTTGTAGCCCCATAGGAGGAACAACAAATATGAACCTACCAGTACCTCCAGAGCTCCCATGGACTAAACTACCAACCAAAGAGTTCACATGGAGGGACCCATGGCTCTAGACACACAAATAGCAGAGGATGACCTTGTTGGACATCAAAGGAAGAAGAGGCCCTTGGTCCTATGAAGGTTCAATGCCCTAATGCAGTGGAATGCCAGGACAGGGAAGAGGAAGTAGGTGGGTTAGTTAACAAGGGAAGGGAGATAGGATAGGGTGTTTTGGAGGGTAAATGAGGAAAGGTGATAGATAGATAGATAACATTTGAAATATAAATAAAGAAAATATTTAATTTTTTTTAGATTTCTCAAAGCATAAAATAACACTAACAAAAAAATAGTGGTATACCTATCTATGCCAAATTCTTGTGATCCATTATTTCATTAACTCCTCACAAAATCTTTGAGTAATTATTATTAGCTGTGCCTTTTCAACTGAAAAAATATGTTGCACATGTAAAATTGTTTCCAAAGCAGCTGATCATCTAGCCATGATCTATTTGCATTCTGTAGTCTACAGTGATCTGGATTGTAGTTTTCTTATGTTTAGACAAAGTAAAAGTTAGTTCAAAATATGTAACAATTCTTTAAAGGCCAACATTCTGGTTTATGCTAAAGAGTGTTTTTTTTTTTCTTATTTTTGTCTTAGGAAGTCCCTGTGAACATTGGAAGAGCTGGAGCATGTGTTGTTGTTGTGAAGCTACACTGAAATTATCATTTGCTTATGTAATGAAATGGATTTCAAGAATGAAGAAAAACATGCTCCTTTATGAAGCTCATCAGCAAACTAAATGCTGTTTTGTCATTCTCACACATAGTTGAAACTTAACATTCGTAAGGCTGAAAATGAAATTTAAATGTGGATTACATATTAGTGTTAAGTGTATGTATACTTAGTTTATAGTCTAATGAGAAATCCAATAGGCAATGATTTAGGCTCATTACCATAAAATATTAAAGTATCTAGTGGATATTTGGTAGTGGGCAATATTTGAAGGTGATGAATACATTAACAGTTTTCATGTATGGACCTGGGAAGTAAAAAAAAGCAAATTCTGTTAAAGGTACTCTACTGTCTGGAATAGTTGGATACAAAAATGACAGGAGCTTTAAAGCATAACATTTGGTTTTCAAACAATAGCTCACATTGCTAATATTACCTCACATTTGTCAAGAAGAAAGGTTTTTCTGGGTCAAAGATGAGATTATTCATTGATATAATTTGCTATACTAATCACACTATTTCAAACTTTTCACAAGCCTATTATTTTTAGTTAACTCTCTGTCAAAATGCGTGTATAGATTTTCTATTTCATGAGGTGGTGTATTGATAGATTCATTTGCAGTAAAATATCATAATGTCACATATACAATCTTTATTCTGAAACAGTGAATCAGTGAATATTATATTGATATAACGTGTGACCTAAACTTCAGAATGTGAGGGCCTCATTTGTACAGAAATTAATTTTCTCCTCAAACATTTAATGTGCTCTCTGTAATCACCTTCCATTAGGTTTAATAGTTGATTTAATCAATTCTAAAGAAGATTATAATTGAGTAAATAATCCACAATTCTGACACTTGGATACACTGAAATGCATTAATTAATATACACTATTCTATAATTTCTATTTACCTATCAATATCTGCTTTTCTTTTAATTTCATACTAATGTTTATCCAATAGGAGATGGTAAGGATAAATGTACTACAAAACTACATTTCTGAAAATAAGAAAAGAATATTGACTCATATTTTAGCTTTTAACTATTATTTTCATTCATCTTACCTAATGACAAAACTATATGGTGAAATATAGAAAACTCATGTTTATGTAGTTAAATTTTCAAGTAAATATTCCACTTTAGAATTTCTATAATGTTTTCTTTTAAATGACCTTTGTATCGTAGACTATCAAAAAAAATCAAAAACAAAAAAGCCAGAGAGATGCTTATCATATGTATTACTGCTACTTATTAATTTTTTTAAAATCACATCATAAGTTGCACAAAGATGTTTGTACTATGACAAGCTGAATTTAAATAAAATCTTTTCTCTCTGGCTATAGAGACTATGCTTTTTGAATATGCTAAATCTATGCTGAATGCTCCTTCCGACGCTACTGTGCCACACTTTTGAAAATATTTAAATGCTAATATATAGTTCACTGGTTTTTTTTTTTTCTTATTTTGTCTGTAATTCTCAACAGAGATCAACAGATTTTTCCATGTCTAAAGGTGAGACAGAGTGACAGAGGCTATATAAAACAGACATAAGACCTTGCTGGAGTTTTTAATGTTTGTTTAACGTGTATTAATTATACATAATAATGAGTTGTCTTGTGCCATTTATTGCATGAGCATAATGCATTCTGATCATATTTGTGATACTTTATCCTTTCGCTAACTTCTCTTTTTCTCTTTCCTACTAATCACCTTCCTCTTCTCAGTTAGCCCCTCATTTCATGACTTTCATTAGTGTTATTTACAGTAGCATGGATGAGAAGATAGATGCTTTAAATTAACATTAAAGAAAAAAAAACAATGTAAAAAGAGCTTGGCCTTTAAGGCCTCATACCATTTGAGGTACCATGTTAAATAAAATTGTGAATGATTTGGTAAGTTACAGGTTAAATGCCCTATTGTTTACTAGAGATTCTCAATGTTACAATATTGATTACATGGCACTAAGAAACTATATCTCTTCTAATGCCTGATCATGCAAGTAAATATGGAATACTATCCTTTTTACCCAGCTTGCTTTGCTTTCATTGATAGGCTTATTGTCATTAGAAATGCACATGATATCCAAGGCTACCATTTCTCAGCCACATTTGGAAATAAGCTTTAAAAAAAAAAAAAAAGAAAGAAAATTAGGCTTATTTACTCTATCCTAGAATGAACTGCAAAATGTAGTTCAAAGATCTGAGTGCATGTGACCAATAGGTATAGAGGGCTACAGAGGCCCAAGAGCCAAGAGTATAGCTTTGCTCCTCACAATGAAACACAGTGGTGAAATGGAGTGAAAACAGTTCTTTCTTTACATGTATTAGTAGAGACTATCAGTGCCTAATTTAAGTAGACTAAGGTAGGGAAATGTCCTAGCAACTGTTCTTTTGCTGTGAAGAGAGACCATGACCAAGATAACTCTTCTAAAAGAATGTATTTAATTGTTTTCTTGCAGTTTCAGTTGGTTAGTTCACTTTTGTCATGAGAGGGAAGTAGACATACATGGGGCTTGATAAGTAGCAGAGAGGTTTACATCCAGATACGAGGCAACAGGCAGAGAGACACTAGGTCTGGTGTGGGCTTTTGAAACCTCACAGTCCACCTCCAGTGACAAATCTCCTCCAAAGCAGTCATAACTACTCTAACAAGCACACATCTCCTGATCCTTCCCAAACAATTCGTCAATTGGGGATTAAGCTTACAAATATATGAGCCTATGGGACTCTTCTCATTCAAGCTACTACAGGAAATGATTTTTAATTAATGTATTCCTTTAATGGTTGTATGAACTCATACATTCAAATATACTTTACACGTAGAAGACAAAAATATTGCTTTTGGGCATATACGATAATATAAATGATCTTACCTGATAATGGGAGACAATGCCTCTACAAAACAGACAAGGAAATAAAAAAAATTCAATGCCAGGTATGTGTGGGTTATCAGGTTTAGAGTTGTATTCCAGTGGAATCCTATAGAATCTTAAACATTACAGGCTATTACCACTGTTTTTGTTTACAGCCCCTCTCCATGATGTCGACAATAAGGCTATCTATTGCTGGTGGTATCACATATATGATTCATAAAATTCAGAGAAATCAAGCTGGTACTGATCCAGTAGTTTCATGTGTATTTTCTAGCATTCAGAGTTCTGAAAGGTGCTGTCTATGCAGGCCACCAGAAGAGCAATGCAGTCAGCAATCCAGCTGTGAACCCTGCAAGAAACCATGATGACAGGCCCAGAAAGATATGCCCATTGGTAAAACAGTGGTGTGAATGTTATAGGGAATAACCAAAACCTTTCTGACTGGATTACTGCCCAATCCACTAGATGGATAATACACCTAACACCAGTATGGCCTCCAACAACGTGTGGCTAGATGAATTAAAGGCTCTAAGAGGAAGATATTATTTTCATTATACTAAATGGACTCCTAATAGCTTCTGGCTCTAACATCAAACTAGTTCATCTATCAGTCCTCATAGAGAAGCTTCTGTTTGCAGATGATATTGATAACTGTAGCAGAGGATTGCCTTATCTGGCTGGTATCACTGGGTGGGGAGCCCCTTGGTACTTTGTTTTTTTTAGAACTGTGAAGCTTCTTATACAATTGATATTGTATCCTTTTATTTTTTGCATAGATAAGAAATTAGATATTTTTGAACTCGTTTTTGGAGTTATTTTCCACAGCCTCAATGGTGTCTTAAAGGTTCCAGCACCACAATTTGCTAAAACATTAGCTGAACCTTCCCCTCCTGGACTCATGCTGCCTTTGATTATCATGGAGCCATTAATGTTAACAATGAGGAAAGTAAAATATGTGCATTTCTATACAAATAAGCCGTACATCCACAGCAGTGATCAACACTCATGGAGGCCCATGCTTGCTGCCCTGTTCCATGGTTGAGAACCATGTCATTCTGTCCCTACCAAGGCCATGCTGGACCTGGCATCAGGGATAGGCACTGCTTTATTTGTTGTGGGACCAGCATGAAGACCAAGCTGCACATCTACTACATAAGATTATATACATCTGGCACATAAGAATCCATGTAGGGATTCTTAGTACCATTGCAAAGATAGATAATAAATTCTTAAGAGTGTTTCGATAGATAAGGTGTGTTTTCAAAAATGGAAACTTTAAATACTAAAAATATTCACTCAAAAGGTGAATGAATAAATGAGGTAGAGTTCATAAGAGAAATACAGCAAATAAGATGGAACCATGACAGCTGAAGGGGTTTGCAATCCCATAGGAGGAAAAACAATGTAAATCAACCAGTAACCAAACTCCCAGGGGTTACTAAGCCATCAACCAAAGAGTACACATGGAGGGACCCATGGCTCTAGACACATATGTAGTAGGGGATGGTCTTTTCAGAAATCAATGGGAGGGGAGGCCCTTGGTCCTGTGAAGGCTCAAAGACCCAGTGTAGGGGAATGCCAGGGCAGGAAGGCAGGAATGAGGGGGGGTTACCCTCATAGGAACGGGGGAAAGGGGGGGATGGGATAGGTTTCTGGAGGAGAAACCAGGAAAGGGGATGACATTTGAAATGTAAATAAAGAAAATATTCCATTAAAAAAAGAAATGTAAAAATATATAGAACTATAAATAAAAGAATGTGCAAACACACATGATGAAGTTATTTCAGTCCTTGAAACCTATAATGGTATAAGGAGAGACATGAGTCCTTAAAGGTGTCCGGTCTTCCACATGCATGCAAGAACATCAATATGCAATAAATCAGTAAGTCAATATAATTTTTAAATATTTTGATGAATAGAATATCTAACTAAAATAATTTGTTTATCTTGATAATCATGAATTATACTGATACTGAGACAATGATTATAAAGTTTAGGTAAAATTCCCAGCATAGCCACAATATATTGAGGAACAAAGCGGGACAATTGCCATAATGAGTGTATAAATACATCTACAAGAATTGAAAGGTAACACTAGCAAAAACATACACAAATCAATCACTAGATTGTAACAGAGGGTTGCATAAATATACTAAACTAATATTTCACAAATGAGTGAATTTAATAAAATTGAAGTTTTTCAACAAATAGTTTTCTAAACTAACTCCATTTTAATACTGTACAATTCTCCCTAAATCCTAACAAAATGGAAACCAGAGAGAAACATGCATTCAGAGTTCTCATAAAAATTAATTTAGAAAATACAACAGTCTGTTTCTGAACATTAGTTCAAAATGAATTTAAAATCTAAAACTAACTCCCAAAATTGTTTCCATTAAAACAATCTATGTGGTCTTTGTTTGAGAATATCTCTGTAGAAGATATAAAGAGAATGAAAGTATAAGTTACAGAGTGGGGGGAGATGATTTTTAAAAGATATCTGAAAAAAATAAATGTTCAAAATATACAAAGAACCTTTCAAATCAATAACACTAAATCAACTCTGTTCACTAGACTATAACTCTTGGTACAGACAGTCTCCCTCTAAATCTTTCATCCCTGTCTCTCCACATCATTCCTTGTCTTACATTCAGAAAGCCCTCCTCACACCACACCTTCAAATCCCTGTGGACCCTGTCACTTGGTGTGGACTAGATGAACTTAGCTCTTTCCAGTAGTCCTTCTTACTTACTCTCTTCTTCTATCACATCTCTATTCATCTGTGACACTCACCAACCAGCAATCTGTACCAATAAACACACAACCACCCCACTTTTATCAGATCTACAACAAGCAACATAAATGAAAGAATGGATCATCCACACAACAAAGATAAATCAATCCTTAATATCACATCAATCATCATAACTCCAGATGATGAGATTCCAACACAAAATCATATCAACTAAGCCAATCTGCCTCCACAAAAATTAAGTAAACCTACTATGGTGATCTCTAAGAAATGTCACATAGTTGAAGCATATGACAAAGACTTTAAAACAGCATTTTTAAGAATGCTCAAATACATTAAAGAGGCTAGGAATAAATCCCTTAATGAAATCTGTATAAATACCAACAATTGAATGAAATAATTAAAACAGTTCATAACATGAAAAGTAGAATTCAATGCCTAAATAAAAACTTAAGCAAATCCAAACTGATATAAATCTAGAAATAAAAAAAAAATATTAATATAGTTAAAATGGCCATATTGCCAAAGGCAATCTACAGATTCAATGCTATCCCCATCAAAATCCCAACCCAGTTCTTCATAGAGCTAGAAAGAGCAATTCTCAAATTCATCTGAAATAACAAAAAACCCAGGATAGCTAAAACTATTCTCAACAGTAAAAGAACTTCAGGGGGATTCAGTATCCCAGACCTCAAACTTTACTACAGAGCAATAGTGATAAAAACTCCATGGTACTGGTACAATATCAGGCAAGCGAATCAATGGAATAGGATTGAAGACCCAGAAACGAACCAACACACCTATGGTCACTTGGTCTTCGACAAAGGAGATGAAAGCATCCAGTTGAAAAAAGATAGCCTTTTCAACAAATGGTACTGGTTCAATTGGAGGTCAGCATGCAGAAGAATGCACATCGATCCATTCTTATCTCCTTGTACCAAGCTCAACTCCAAATGGATCAAGGACCTCCACATAAAACCCGACACACTGAAACTAATAGAAAAGAAACTGGGGAAGACCCTTGAGGACATGGGCACAGGGGAAAAGTTCCTGAATATCACACCAATAGCTTATGCTCTAAGATCAAGAATTGACAAATGGGACCTCATAAAACTACAAAGTTTCTGTAAGGCAAAGGACACTGTCAAAAGGACAAAACGTCAACCAACAGATTGGGAAAGGATCTTCACCTACCCTAAATCTGACAGAGGGCTAATATCTAATATATAGAGAGAACTCAAGAAGGTAGAATCTAGAGAACCAAACAAACCCATTAAAAAGTGGGGTACTGAACTAAACAAAGATTTTTTCACATGAAGAACTTCAGAGGGCTGAGAAACACCTTAAGAAATGCTCAACATCATTAATCATTAGGGAAATGCAAATCAAAACAACCCTGAGATTTCACCTCACACCAATCAGAATGGCTAAGGTCAAAAACTCAGGAGACAGCAGGTGCTGGCAAGGATGTGGAGGAAGAGAAACGCTCCTCCACTGCTGGTGGGGCTGTAAGATGGTACAACCACTGTGGAAATCAGTCTGGCGGTTCCTCAGAAAAGTGGGCATGACACTTCCAGAGGACGCTGCTATACCACTCCTGGGCATATACCCAGAGGATTCCCCAGCATGTAATCAGGACACATGCTCCACTATGTTCATAGCAGCCCTATTTGTAGTAGCCAGAAGCTGGAAACAACCCAGGTGTCCCTCAACAGAGGAATGGATACAAAAAATGTGTTATATTTACACAATGGAGTACTATTCAGCCATTAGAAACAATGAATTCATGAAATTCTTAGACAAATGGATGGAGCTGGAGAACTTCATATTAAGTGAGGTAATCCAGTCTCAAAAGATCAGTCATGGTATGCACTCCCTGATAAGTGGATAATAACCTAGAAACTTGGAATACCCAAGAAATAATGCACATATTAAATGATGTCCAAAAAGAACAGAGGAGTGGCCCCTGGTTCTGGAAAGAAACAGTATAGGGGACTACCAGAACAGGGAAGTGGGAAGGAGTTGATGAAGGAACAGGGGGAGGAAAGAGGGCTTATGGGACTTGCGGGGAGTGGGGACCCAGAAAATGGGAAATCATTTGAAATGTAAATAGAGAATATGTCGAATAATAATAATAAATAATTTAACCCCAGAATATAAGACAAGGAACGGAGAAATAGACACTGAGAAAAGGTAGATGAAATGGATACCTCAATCAAAAAAAAAAAATAACCCATTAAATTAAAAAAAAAGAAGTCCAAGCATATATATTCCAGACAACCTGGGACATGGCCAAAAGGCCAAATTTACAAATAATAAGAATGGAGGAAGAAGAGGCCCATGACAATGACACAAAAAATATTTTCAACAGAACTAATGAAAAAAATTCCCCAAGGAATTTAAGGAAGGACGCAAAAACAAGCTATCAGAGCATACAAAATATCAAATGGACTGGACCAGAAAATATACTTTCTGTGACACACAATAATAAAAAAAATCAGTAAGCATACAGAAGAAAGAATGTATTAGATGCTGCAGAGGGAAAGATCAAGTAATATGTAAAGGCCAGATGATGGGAAGAAGTGCTGTGAAATACTGTATCCTGTGCATGACATGGATTTTGCCCTCATGAGTTCACAGCTACTTTGCTTATGTGAACAGGATTAGAATAGTTTAAGGAGTCAAAATTCTAGCTGGACTGCCTTGTCTTGCTTCGGTAGGAGAGGATGTACCAGGTGGGGAAAGACTTATGTTGGCCTCCATCCTCTTAGAGGAGATGGGTAAAGACAGATGGGGGTGGGGAAAGGACTGTATGAGGGAGGAACCAGGAGGTGGGCTGCAATTGGGATATAAAGTGAATAAATGAATGAATGAATGAATAAATAAATGTGAAAAATAAAATAATATCTGTTCTATATAACTGTTAAGAAGCAAAGTATCCAAAAATTATGATGCAGCAAAGATTATGTGCCATATTTTCTGAGGATAACAAATGCTGCAAAAGTTTAGGTATTTGGTTGAACTTCAGAGTCTTTAACTATTCTCTAGTCAAGTAACCTAGTCTGAAAACTATTCTTCGATAGGCCGTGCATGAAAAGAACATTCACTTAATGGGTTCTTTGAGGTAAATAATCCTTTTTTTCTTTTTTATTGAATATATTCTTCAATTACAATTCAAATGTTATACCCCTTCCTCGTTTCCTCCTCCTTGAAAACCCCCAACCTGTCCTCCCACCCTCTGCATCCAAGAAAATGCTCCTCCACCCACACCTAACCACTCCCATGACCCCGACTCGATTTCTCCACACTGGGGCATCTATTGAGCCTTCACAGGACCCAGGACCTCTCCTCCCACTGAAACCTGACAAGGCATCCCTCTGCTACTCTTTTGGCTGGAACCATGTGTATTCCTTGGGTGATAGCATAGTTCCTGGGAGTCCTGGGGTGTCTCGTTGGCCGACATCCTTGTTCTTCCCATGGGGCTGCAAACCCCTCAAGCTCTTGCAGTCCTCCCTCCAACTCCTCCATTGGGAAACCCTTGCTCAGTCCAATGCTTGGCTGCTAGTATCTGCCTTTGTATGTATAAGGCTCTGGCAGGGCCCTCTCCAAAAGGCAACTATAACAGGCTCTTTTCGGTACATACTTCTTGTCATCCATAGTAGTTTTAATGTTTGGTGACTGTTTATAGGATGAATCCCCAAGTAGGACAGTCTCTGGGTGGCCTTTCCTTTAGTCTCTGTTCCACACTTTATCTTCATAGGTGTTCCTGTGCGTATTTTGTTCCCTTTTTCAGAGGAACCAAAGCACCCCCACCTTGGTCTTCTTGAGTTTCCTGTGGTCTGTGAATTGTAACTTGTTTACTTTGAGCTTTTGAGATAATATCCACTTATCAGTCAGTGCATACTATGTGTGTTCTTTTGTGACTGGGTTACCTCACTCAGGATGACACTTTCTGGTTCCATCCATTTGCCTAAAAATTTCATGAATTTATTGTTTTCAATAACTGAGTAGTATTCCATTGTGTATATATATCACAATTTCTGTATCAATTCCTCCAGTGAGGGACATCTGGGTTCTTTCCAGCTTCTAGCTATTATAAATAAGGCTGCTTTGGACATAGTGGAGCATGTGTCCTTATTACATGATGGGGAATCCTCTGGGTAAATGCCAAGGAGTGGTATAGCTGGGTCCTCAGGTAGTACTATGTCCAGTTTCCTGAGGAACCCCCAAACTAATTTCCAGCATGGTTTTATCAGCTAGCAATCCCACCAACAATGGAGAAGTGTTCTTCTTTCTACACATCCTCTCCAGCATCTGCTGTCCCCTGAGTTTATCATCTTAGCCATTCTGACTGGTGTGAGGTGGTTGTTTTGATTTGCATTTCCTGATTACTAAGGATTGTTTTGATTTGCATTTCCCAATTACTAAGGATGCTGAACATTTCTTGAGATACTTCAGAGCTATTTCAGTTTCCTCAATTGAAAATTCCCTGTTTAGCTCTGTAGCCCATTTTTAATAGGCTTATTTGACTCTCTGGAGTCTAACTTCTTGAGTTTTTTGTATACATTGGATATTAGCTCTCTATCGGATGTAGGATTAGTAAAGATCTTTTCCAAATCTGTTGGTTGGCGATTTGTCCTATTGACAGTGTCCTTTGCCTTACAAAAGCTTTGCAGTTTTAGGAGGCCCCATTTGTAGATTCTTGTTCTTAAAGCATGAGACATTGGGGTTCTATTCAGGAAATTATCCCCTGTGCCCATGTGTTCAAGGTTCTTCCCCACTTTCTCCTCTATAAGCTTCAGTGTATCTGGTTTTATGTGGAGGTCCTTGATCCATTTGGATTTGAGCTTTGTACAAGGGCAAAAGAATGGGTCAATTTGCATCTTTCTGCATGCTGACCTCCAGTTGATCCAGCACCATTTGTTTAAAATGCTATCTTTTTTTCCACTGGATGTTTTTTAGATTCTTTGTCAAATATCAAGTGACCATAGGTATGTGAGTTCATATCTGGGTCTTCATTTCTATTCCATTGATCTTCCTGCCTGGCTGCATACCAATACCAAACAGTTTTTTATCACTATTGCTCTGTAGTAGAGCTTGGGGTCAGGGATTTCCCCAGGAGATCTTCTGTTTTGGAGAATAGTTTTTGCTATCATGGGTTTTTTCTTATTCCAAATGAATTTGCTGATTGCTCTTTCTAGGTCTATGAAGAATTGATTTGGAATTTTGATGGGGATTGTATTGAATCTGTAGATTGCTTTTGGCAAGATGGCGATTTTTACTGTATTAATCCTTCCAATCCATGAGCATGGGAGGTCTTTCCATCTTCTGAGATCTTCTAAGATTTCTATTGTCAGAAGTTTGAAGTTCTTGTCATTCAGATCTTTAACTTGATTGGTTAGTGTCACACTAAGGTATGTAATATTATTTGGAACTATTGTGAAGGGTCTCGTTTCCCTAATTTCTTTCTCAGCTTGTTTATCCTTTGAGTAGAGGAAGACTACTAATTTATTTGAGTTAATCTTATGTCCAGCCATTTTGCTGAAGTTGTTTATCAGCTTTAGGAGTTCTCTGGTGGAATTTTTGGGGTCACTTAGGTTTAGGATCATATCATCTGCAAATAGTGATACTTTCACTTCTTCCTTTCCAATTTGAATCCCTTTGATGTCCTTTTGTTGTCTAATTACTCTGACTAGGATTTCCAGTACAATATTGAATAGGTAGGGAGAGAGTGGGTAGCCTTGTCTGGTCCCCAATTTTAGTGGGATTGCTTAAAGTTTCTCTCCATTTAGTTTGATATTGGCTACTGGTTTGCAGTATATTGCTTTCATATATTTAGGTATGGGCCTTGAATTCCTGATCTCTTCATGATTTTTATCATGAAGGGATGGTGAATTTTGCCAAAGGCTTTTTCAGCATTTAATGAAATGACTGTGTGTTTTTTTTTCTTTGAGTTTGTCTACATAGTGGATTACATTGATGTATTTCAGTATATTGAACCATCTCTGCATCTCTGGGATGAAGCCTACTTGATCGTGGTGAATTGTTGTTTGATGCATTCTTGGATTTGATTGGCCAGAATTTTGTTGAGTATTTTTGCATCAATATTCATGAGGGAAATTTGTCTGATATTCTCTTTCCTTGTTTGGTTTTTCTTTGGTTTAGGTATAAGCATTATTGTGGTTTCATAGAATGAAATGTGTAGTGTTCCTTTAGTTTCTATTTTGTGGAATAGTTTGAAAAGCATTGGTATTAACTCTTCTTTGAAGATCTGATAGAATTCCCCATCTAGTCCTGGGCTGTTTTTTCTTGGGAAACTATTAACAACTGCTTCTATTTCCCCAGAACTTATGTGACTATTTAGATGGTATATCTGATCCTGTTTTAACGTTGGCACTTGGTATGTATCTAGAAAACTGTCCATGTCATCCAGATTTTCCAATTTTGTTGAGTATAAGCTCTTGTAGTAGTATCTGATTATTTTTTGAATTTCCACAGTTTTTGTTGTTATGTCTCACTTTTCATTTCTTATTTTCTTAATTTCGGGTTAGTCAGGCTGAGGGTTTATCTATCTTGTTGATTTTCTCAAAGAACAAGCTCCTGGTTTTGTTGATTCTTTGTAGAGTTTTTTTGTTTCTATTTGATTGATTTCAGCTCTGAGTTTGATTATTTCCTGCCATCTACTCCCCTTGGGTTTATTTGCTTCTTTTTCTTCTAGAACTTTCAGGTGTGTTGTCAAGCAGTTAGTGTAATTTCTATAAATTCTAAAATGTCTTTAGTTTATTTCTTGCTTGACCAAGCTATCATTGAGTTCATTGTTCAACGCCCATGTGTATGTGTCTTTTCTGTTGCCTTTGTTTGAACTTAAGACCAGCCTTAGGCTCTCCTAGAAGACCAGCTCTCCTATGCACCAAGCCTCTCTGCACTCCAAATGACCTGAGTGTAGCTGGTTTTCAAATGTCTTGAGTGGCTATTAATCTAGCAAGGATCAGGAGATGGATTCTTCACTGTGGCAGATCTGGCAAGGTTCTGCCACAGCAGAAAGTGCTGGCAGCATGTAAATAATCTTCTAAATGCAAACAAAACAAAGTAAAACAAAGCAATCCTTCAAAACAATATGAATAATGTTCTAAACATAATGACCATATGTACTTTCTTATGTTATACCCACTGTGAATATTTTCCTTATCTTGTGGCAACAGCTGTCCACTTCTGGATGGTGCCTTTATAAAATGCAGAACCATCAGTAAACCAGACTTTATTTTTCCCTTCCTCAGTCAATCAATCATAGAGTACACTCTATGAGGTCCTAGGTGCATCGTTCAAGCATTCAGCATTGCAACAGCAATAGAAAACATAGCAATTTGGTTAACTCCTTCAAATAACGTTTTTATGCCTGTAGGACCTGCGTGGATCAGATTACATATATTACTTCCATTTCATATTGGGTTGCTGTTGTACAGAATCTATACAAAGACTTTTAGGGTTTTATATTAGGATGAATAAATGGGTCAAATGTGACACTGGTCACATGGGCTAAATGATTAGGGACTTGAAAAGAGCATTATTGAAAAATTTCTGAGAAAGATAGTTTGGGAAGAAATATTTCTCCAAATGGGGGAAGCATGTGAAGATACTTGTGTCCCATGCAAATCCTTATCAAAAGGTGACTTTTACAGAGAAGGAACTCAATAGTCAAGAAGATAGAATGACCCCACTGGACAGACAGTTTCTTTCCTCTGACATACCTGTTACGGCCCAGTCGGCCCTGAAACAAAGTGGCCCTGTTCGTAGAGATGAAGATTATGCAGGGGCTTTACAACATGGAGTTCCACTCACCAGGGCTGACCAGATTACTACAGCTTCTGAGTTCCAGATCTGCCAATAGCAAAGACCAACACTGAGAATTTGTCACCATTTCCCATTATCACCAGCTGGTGGCCTGGTGGGAAGTTGACTACTTTGAACTACTTATATCATGAATATTGCAACTCTTTGCACATACTTTAATAGATATTTACTCTTGTTATACATTTGCCTTTCCTGCACATAATTCTTCTCCCCAGGTTATGATCCATAAACATCCAGAACGCTATATTCACTGTGATGATATTCCAAACAATATTGCTTCTGACTAAGGAACTCATATCACATTCAGAGAACCGAATCAATAGGCTCAGAATCTGGAATACATTGTTTCTTAACATATACCTCAACATTTTGAAGCCTCTGTCCTCATAGATAAATGGAATGGCCTTTGGAAACACAATAAAGTATGTGTTTTGTGGCAGTATCTTGGCAGTGTGGGCCCAAATCCTCAATAAGGTAGTATATACTTTGATTATCGAATATATGAAATGGTAACGCTTATAGAGAGGATCCATGGTTCCATGAATGAAGAGGTACAAAAGAGAATTGTTTTACTCATTATCTCATCCTTAGTGATCACTAGGAAAGAATTGCTTAGTTCCCACAACCTTAAATTCTACTGGCCTAGAATTTTTGTGATAGAATGTGGAACACTGCAGCCATGAAAGACAACAAACATTCCAGTGAACTGGAAGTTCAGACTACTTCCTAGACACTTTCATCTTTTGATGCCCTTAGGTCAACATGCTAACAAAAGAGTAACAGTGGTTAGGAAGGGTGATTGATCCAGACAACCAATAGGATATTGAATTGATTCTCTACAGTAGAGGCAAAAAGGTTATATTTGCAATGCAGGTGATTCTTTAGGTTGCTTTTAGGTGTTACCATGTTTTAGGATAAAAGTCAGTGGGAAACTACACAGACCCAATCAAGGCAGGCTGTCAAAGGAAACAAATCCTTTAGAGATAAAATTGTGAGTAACTCCTCAAGACACAGAACAAAGACCTCCTGAGTTGCTTTAGAAGGGGGAGGAAATAGAGAATGGTTAGTAGAAGCAGGTAGTTATAAACACCCACTAAGGCTATGTGACCAGTTACAGATATGAAGATTATAATTCATATGATCATTTTTGTCATATTTTGTTAAGAATGTGTTTTTGATACTCTGGTTTCCCTTCAGATCGTGTAACTCTTTTGCCTTTTAACAAAGAATATGTTTTTGTATCCTCCAGTCTTCATCTACTGGAGTTAACCCTGTGACACAGCTACCTGAACTCAAATACCACCCTGAGAGAGCTGGTCTCCCAGGAGGGCTGTGACTCCGAAGTTCACAGCTGAGAGTTCATTTTTGCTCCAATAACTGGCCAAAGAGGGACACTCCAGGAGACCTCAGGGTGCAGGATCTATGGAGCAACTGGGGATAGGATCCTTCCGGTCTCCCTCTATGCCCTAGAGTTAACCCTGTGGCACAACTCTCCATACCAAAATCCTTCCTAGAGAGAGTTCATCTCCTAGGAGTGCTGATACACATAAGCTCACAGGCTTGTAGGTTCACAGGATGGACAGGCTCCAGTCACAGGAATATCTATCGAATGGCTGAGAAGCACCTAAAGAAATGTTCAACATTCTTAGTCATCAGGGAAATACAAATGAAAACAAACCTGAGATTTCACCTCACACCAGTCAGAATGGCTAAGATCAAAAACTCAGGAGAAAACAGGTATTGGAGAGGATGTGGAGAAAGAGGAACATTCCTCCACTGCTGGTGGGATTGCAAGCTGGTACAACTGTGAAAATCAGTGTGGTGGTTCCTCAGAAAATTGGACATAGTACTACCAGAGAATCCTGCTATACCACTCCTGGGCATATACCCAGATGATTCTACAGCATGTAATAAGGACACATGCTCCACAATGTTCATAGCAACCTTATTTATAATAGCCAGAAGCTGGAAAGAACCCAGATGTCCCTCAACAGAGGAACGGATACAGAAAATGTGGTACATTTACACCGCGGAGTATTACTCAGCTATTAAAATCAATGATTTCTTATATTTTAACAGAAGAGTGGATACAAAAAATGTGGTATATCTACACAATGGAGTACTATTCAGCCATTAGAAACAATGAATTCATGAAATTCTTAGGCAAATGGATGGAGCTAGAGAACATCATACTAAGTGAGGTAACCCAGACTCAAAAGGTGAATCATGGTATGCACTCACTAATAAGTGGTTATTAACCTAGAAAACTGGAATACCCAAAACATAATCCTCACATCAAATGAGATACAAGAAGAAAGCAGGAGTGGTCCCTGGTTCTGGAAAGACTCAGTGAAACAGTATTTGGCAAAACCAGAACGGGGAACTGGGAAGGGGTGGGAGGGAGGACAGGGGAAGAGAAGGGGGCTTACGGGACTTTCGGGGAATGGGGGGGGCTAGAAAAGGGGAAATCATTTGAAATGTAAATAAATTATATCAAATAAAAAAAAAGACAAAAAAAATCAATGATTTCATGAAATTCTTAGGCAAATGTGTGGAATTAGAAAATATCATCCTGAGTGAGATAACCCAATCACAAAAGAACACACATGGTATGTATTCACTGAAAAGGTATATCACTCAGAAACTAGGAATGCCCAAGATATAATTTACATACCACATGAAGCCCAAGAAGAAGGAAGACCAAAGTGTGGATGCTTCAGTCCTTCTTAGAAGTAGGACCAAAATACTCAAGGGAAGAAATATGGAGACAAATTGTGGAGCAGAGACTGAAGGAAAGGCCATGCAGAGACTGCCCCACTTGGAGATCCATCCCATTCACAGACTCTAAATCCAGACACTATACTGGATGCTAAGAAGTGCTTTCTGATGGGAGCATGATAAAGCTGTCTCTTGAGAGGCTCTGTAAGAGCCTACCAAGTACAGAGGCAGATGCTCAAAGCCAACCATTGGACTAAGCATGGGGTCCCCAATGGAGGAATTAAGGAAAGGACTGAAGGAGCTAAAAGGTTTGCAATCCCATAGAAGAACAACAGTGTCAACCAACCAGACCCCCAGTGCTCCCAGGGACTAAACCATCAACCAAAAAGCAACCCATGGCTCCAGCTGCATATGTAGCAAAGGACGGCCTTCAGGCATCAATGGGAGGAGACGCCTTGGTCCTCTGAAGGCTCAGTGAGCCAGAGTAGGGGACTGTCAGTGCAGGGAGGACATAGTGGGTGTGGGAACACTCTCATAGAAGAAGGATGAGGGAGGATGGAAATGGGATAACATTTGAAGCAAAAGTACATAAAATATTCAATAAAAATGAAAAATGTGTTGTTAGATATTTCTGTTTTCCTCCTTTGAATTCTGTATCATGTAATATCAGATCAATTGAAATAATCTCAGTGGTTACCGTATTTAAATTTTGAGATACTATTAAGTTTGCCTCAAGGGAGATTGCCATCTATTCTAAACTATGCAATGTGTTTGTATTTGTACATAATGTAGATATATCATGTTAGAAATAATTATGACATTGTTTTCTTTTTAAAATTAAGCATGATATTAAGACATGATATTTTTTATCAAATTGACAACAGATGGAGTTGTAATGTCTATTTTTGGATGTCAACTTGACTCTGTGTAGAATTAATTGAAAACTCAAGCATCTGGGCATGTCAGTGAGGTACTTTAAGTTAATTGGAACATTTGAAGCCAGAAGGCCCATCTTAAATCCAGATCACATGGGCCACATCTTCCAGTAGCAGGCTGTGTAATGGGCAAGGAAGAAAGAAGTTTTTGCTATTTGTCTTCTTGTCATTTCCCTTGCTGCTTAGTTCATTCATTCACTGGCATTAGAACTTACATCTTCTACATTCCTGTGTTCAAGACATTCAGCCTCATGAGACTAAACAACTACTGGATTCTTGATGTTTCCATTGGACAACACACAAATGGTAAAAACGTCCTTGTGCACACAGTTAAGCACTGGAAAATCCAGGAAAGTCAAACACAGGGCTTATCTCTTCAAAGGAATGCAATGCTTGCACTTTTCCAAGAATTCCGTGGCACATGTAGTTTACAACCTGGTAATCTTTTGCTCTTTGATTAGCCATATGGGTTCTGCCCATGTCTCCCAGATTTTGTTTATACTTATCTCAGATCCTTTCCCCCTAAAGCTTGAACATTGCTTTTAGGCATTAAGAACCATCCTCATGAATAGATATCACTTGTACTTTACAGCACCCTAGTGACTTCTATGTCATTTTAGGGCCAGGCACCCACAGACATTATGCTTATCTCACTCACTTGCCCTAAACCCTAAATCTTTAGCACTATCTCTGACATGATAATACATATTTTTTGTGAAAGAAGCCAGATGTATCTTGTAAAGAATCTCGATGTAAACATGTCTTAAAATTGATGTGCACTTGTAACAGATAACTGTTACCAGAATTTTTTCTTCAAAATTGGGCTCTGCTTAAATATGGCTAAAGTTAAATGATCTGGGTCAGACTCTAGAAGTCTTGTCCTAGTACTGGTTAGCAAAACTGTTCCCAGTTTAATTCATACCTTACTCTGATTGTTTTCTACTGCCTGTTCTAAAGCCCACAAGGATGCTCCCACAGAGTCAGCCACTGTTGTAATTATCTGACTTGTAAGCAACTATGAAAGAAACTGCCATATGAAATATATACATATATATTCATTCTATCAGTTCTGTTTGTTCTAGGAACTCTAATACACAGTTGTAGCTCCTGGTGTGACTTTTAATAAGATGAATGTGTCTGTCTAAAAAGGATTAGGTTTGATAATTCTGCCTCAGAGATCCTGTGGAAAATGTAGATACATATACACAACTATGAAGCTTTATAGCATGTACTAGAAGTTGAAGATGAAAGTGTTACAGCTAGTGATTACTATCAGAAATTTTGTATCATTTTGATGCCTTCAGAACACAATTTTATACTCCTGATACACTAATGTCTGGCAGAATTATCAATAGATTCCCTGTTAAAGAAGTTCATCAGATTTTTTCCTCTTTTACATAAAAGCAGTCATGCACATTTCTACCAAATTTACTTATTCAGTCCTATAGTTCCTAGCTTAGCACAGCAAAGAAAAATCTCCCAATTTCCTGCGGACATCTGTCTCATAATGACCACTGTCACTGTGACTCTATATGCATAGAACTGTGCCTTGTTACTGAAGTGATTTCTCTGGATCACTGCTATACTGACTCCATGCATTGCTCAAGGAAGTGATATATTCCTATGAACACTAACTACATCAAACACAAGGAAATGTATACAGGTATGGACTTTGTTTCTCTTGAATGTTTTATTAAAATCAATGAAGAATGTGATGCAGAAATTGTTATTTCCTACTAAGAAATCAGGATGTGCTGATGGATAATAAGCTGAAGCTGAATACAACTTTGTTTTTATCAAATTTTCTGCAATCTCAGATTTTCTCAGTAGATGGTGGTGTATTACCACTTTTCTCCTCACTTCCAAAATCATATGAATACTGCTATCAGCATCAAACTAGGTGGCAGCATCTCCATATGCATCTCACCAGTTCAGAAATGTACATCTTTTTAGCCTCATATAATCATACATTCAGCCAGACAAACAGGAAGAGTCACTCAGACAGACAGACAGAAAGACAGAAAGACACACATACACATGGGGGGGGACATAAGCCAAGTTTAGAGCAATGTGTAGCCAAGGATGGTAAATATTATCTGTAAAAATCATATAGTCAATATTTTGCGTTTTAAACAGCTATACAGTGTCTTTTGTAGCTATTCTAGTCACTGAATTTAGCATAAGGCAAGTATAGAAAAGTATTAGTGGATAAGCTTAGGTCTTTTCTGGAAAAAAAGGGTAAGGAATAAGATAAAATTCAAATTTCAAGTAACTCTGATCCTAATACAGGAAGTGTTAGGGACTTGTCTAGAATTAGGTTCAGACTTGCCTCACTGGAGGCTGCTTGATTCTGCTGCTGTGATCATTTCCTCCTTGAGTTCATATGTGTGATGCTAGGAGTAAGCTAGGTTTTTATAAATAAATGTAAGTAGGGATAGTTACAAAAGTTTGGTTTTCAGGAAATACTGTGTTTCATAACCATTATGGTAACATTCATGTTCATAGATAATTTCTTGGGAAATTAAAATTTGTAGACAGTAAGGTAGTTTTTCATGTAACTAAACTAGATGGCAGTACACAAGAAATAAAACATCAGTCCATATTATTTTAGACACAGTTTGTAGCTATTGCTAGTATTTAAATCAATAGAATACATTGTGAGAATTACCTTGAGCATATTGGTGGTCCTCATTCACCCAGATAAAAAGCCTTAGGCAAAAAAATTGAAATTTCAATATAGAAAAGGAAAGTCTGCTTCGAAATAGTTATAACGCTTCCTTTAGAGTTCTGATTCTGCCAGTCTGTCCTACAAATCTCATACTTGGTAGCACCCAAAAACATTTACAAAAATCTTAAAATAAATCTCTGATGGTTCTGTTTCTCTGGAGAGCCCTGTATGAGGCATGTGTACAAACTTAGCACATATGAAAGAGGCTAGATGTAACTTCATTGGTACATTTGACAATATTTTCTTGAACTCTTCTTTCTAGGGGCAGATAATTATAGCCACAGTCATGTAACAAGCTCTATTTCTCTTCACAGTAATTGATAGAGGTGCTATCAAGGGGAAAAGGAAAAAGGGTAAATGTAAAGTTCCAACTAGGCAAGGAGTAGAGATGGTAACATAGAAAGAGAAGGAGATATGAGGGCCAAATAACAAGGTTATTTGATAAAGCCTGAAGGTATTGTATTTATCTTTAATTATGCTATACATACATATATATCATAAAATATATGCATTATTTATACATATATGTATATTTGTAAACACACACACATCTTCAATCAACTTAAGTTACCTGGGCTAACCATGCACACCACAAGAACCAAAAACTAACACAAAAAGCCCATAAACTAAAAAAAACAATATCAATATTATACAAAAGACACCTTCTTTGAATCTACATGACTCCCAGAACAATATAGATTATTGATTGCTGTTACTCTTGCATGTCTCTCAGAGGTTGTAGTTAAGCCCTTATTGATGAAAACACTGCACACACTAAAGACACTAAATATACTAAAGACACAGATCTCATAATATTCAAGTTGGTTCTATTATTAAAGACTCCTTACTGTAGTAAAGTTTTCATGGTACCAGAAAGCAACATGAAGCTTCCATGAGATAGAACTAATTAATAGTCCAACCCAACTGTTGTACCAATGCCCACAACAATAACCAATATAGCAAGTTATCTGTAAAGGTGTAACAGGGGCACTAACATTGGTTAACATTCTGGTGCTAACCAAAGCTCTCTAAGTGTAGTTAAGGTCCATTCAGAAGACAGAAAATAATGCTCTGGTACTAGAAACGTAGTCAAATCACTAGAGTTAGTAAAGTTATGCATTTTTGAAAAGAATGCACTATAATTTTGTTGCTAAGGGTAAGTCTGTAACTACATTAAGAATCTTATCCTTATGCTTACAGATAAGTGGAACTATGATCAAAGCTTTTCTTTAAAGCAAATGGAGAGCATCACAAAAAAATCCCCACAAATATATGTAATGAAGAAATCTGTGAATTATGTAGTTCTCTATCACAAAAGAAACATTTGTAACATAGCTTTGTCATCTGTGTCTCAGGGAATATTGTGGAAGGGGCATTAGAAAGATTCTAAGACCCAGAGTGATAATAATTCTTAGCTAATAATTCTTATATGTGACCCTCTCTCTTAGAAACTGATGCCTAAACAAGACCTAAACAACTACAGTATCAATAAACACAGTGATGTGGGAGGGAAATATTGTGAGATTCTTTCTCTAAACAAAGAACAAAGGGGGAAATAATGACTGTTAAGAAGAATTAGTTTTTCTCAGGTATGAGCATGTTTATTGGTTATCCTATACAAAATAGTCAGCCATAAATCCATATACATACAAAAATAAGTATGGACTCATCAGGTTGTATTTATATGTTTGCACACAATAATAATAATAATAATAATAATAATAATAATAATAACAATAACTAAATTGTCAATTTGAGAATGGGAGGGACATGAGAAGAGCTGTGTATAAGAAATGTAAAGGGGGAAGTTATGCCATTATATTTTGATAAAAAATATGCTTTAAAAATAATTAAAATAAAAGGCCCACTATTTTCAACCCTTATTCCTCTCAGACCAACACAGTTATTAGGGTTTGCTGAAGGTAGAAATGCTGCTACTAATACCTGTCAGTAGCCAGGGTAAGGTGACCCATTAACTTCTAGAGTCTTAATGGTTGTGTTGTGATGTTATATTTCTAAAACAATGTCAGTAGTTGTTGCCCAATCCAGAGCCTTCTGGTGTCTTCTCAATTTTTATTAGCTATTTTGTCACAGGGTTCTACTCCTGAAATTCAGGAAACAATCTGGGTAACATGTGCATACTATACACAGAGCAATTATTTTTTACTTCCTCTCTTTTTTATATCCCATGAACAAGAATGAGTTTCTCAATTTTCTTTTACCATCAATTATTTCCCAAGAGCTGTAGTACAATATGACTTAATTCTTTCCTTTGGGTATAGTAAAGAAATGATTCACTAAGGGATAATATTTAATCTGAAACCTAAATGATGTGAAACATCTATAAAATTTCAAGTAGATGAGTAAGTGGAACAAAGAAAAAGAGAAAAAGGCACAATGAATTGAACATGATGAGAAAGTGCAAGATAAAATCAGCCTGGCAAGCTCCAGCTCATGTAGCAGTCACTCCATCATGGATACACTGCACTACACTGATAAGACAAAGCTAAGGTAAATAGTTCAGATCTTACAATATGGCTGAGAAGATATATTAACCAGGAATTACATTAATAAATGTGTAATTATAAAGTCCACTAAATGAGTCGAATCATTAGATGTCAGATTTTATGACTAAAGTATACAACATGTACTAATTAAAGAGAAGAGATCCCCACAGTGGGGATAAAATGGTGCGTAGTCAGTAAAGTTGAGAAAAGGATAACTATAATGCAAACCAAGTATGTTGCATTTTTCTAGGTTAAAAATCCTTTTATTCAATGAATGCTATGAATCAGCAAACTGATGTTTTAAAGAAATAAATGTAAGATTACAAAATACCAAGTGTTTTGTTGTTATAATTCATTGTAGTGAGAAAAATCATTAAGTCCACAGAGGCTGGGTTTCTTATGGTCATTGACTTCTCACTTGGAACTGCTGTGATCCTGTAACATAGAAGTGAGAGCCTCACTTAGAGCATGTGAAGTGAAGCCAGTGTGAACGGACTCCTAATTACTGTTGCTGCTTTCTAGGGTAGCTAAAGAGCTATTTTGTACAGGCAGTCTTATCAGCTTTTTGAAAATTTCACTATCTTTTTCTGCAATTTTCTTTCAATGTCTCTCTATGAGGAATACCTACAAAAGTTTTCCCTGATGGGGCTCCAGAGTAGATCCTGGAGGTTGTTCACTGTGTGTTTTTCTAGGGACACTACCCTAGTCTGACTGTATATAACAGGATCAAGTGTCACTCTGGAAGAAATTCTATACTATCACCATACTATGGTGACCACTGTCTACTTTCTTACTATATAGTCACTTTCTCAGAAAGCCCTGATAAAGACACAATAAAGTTTATGTGGGTCCTTAAAGGAGAGAGTTGAAAGAAACAGACATTGTTTGTAATACTAGAGGACAGACACTAATGAAAGAATATGAAATGTGAACCAAAGCACCGTTTGATAATATATACTTCTGTGCATATACCAGTAAAATGGCAGGAACAAATAATACAGTTGACAATGTGGGGTAAAGTGGAATTTAAATGTATCATATATAAAGAACTGAAGCAATTCCCTAACTTGGTCCAGTGCCAGAGTCTTCTTTTAGAAAAGATGTTGTTGTGGTAGTGTTTAAAATATTTCTTACTCGATATTTTTAAACACTGCTATTTCGCAGTGTTAATATTGATGCTTCTGAATGCGAAAATGCATATAGTTATCACCACCACCAATAAGCTGTCTTTCTGGTATTTAAAAAGTAAGATGAATGTTAATCTGGTGACAGACATATCTCATTCTGAGAGAAGTTAGAAGATGCTTAAAAATACTAAATGACATGTTCTCTGAAGCAGATCTAAGCACTATTTCTTTAAGGACTAAAATTTGGATATTCTCAGGTACAAATTCACATCAAAAGTGAAAAAAAGAAATTGTTACAATTCCATAACTGACAGTTTCATAAATTTTGATGCCATTTGATTTTTAGAAATCAAACTTATTTGACACTGGAGAACTAGAAATGTTTAAGATTCATCAAAGCCATGTTTTCTATCAGTAAAATTGAAATAAGCAAATAAATGAGCTAACAGCATATGAATCTGAATTTAAGCTCATTATGAAAACCCAATTGAAATGAGAAATATAATATATCCTCATTCATATTATAAACTATATTTTATAGGCCATGCTCATAGAATATAAAATTAAGAGCATAAATACTTATAGGAGGGTATGATGGCTTATGATATATGAATGTTTGGTTAATCTGTATTTTTCTCGTTCAATTTCAAGTATGATTTTGTCTACTAATGTAGAAGTGGTACATGAAATAACTACAGTTTGTGAATTTGACTCTGTCACATTTAAACATTACCAACATATCTCATTTAAGGATAGTGTAAATAACTTCTGTTGAAGAAAATGCAGTGAGCTTGAGAATGAACAGTTAAGTATTGCAAATTCCAAGCTACAAAGATTGTGTATAAATTCACAATTCAAATAAATTAAGGAGTTCTTATTCTGAATTAAGTCATTTGATTTTCATTCAGCTGGATACACATGAAAAAAGTGAAAGACTAAATGTTAGAATGTCATAGACTCAACATAATCTCTGAGACATCAGAAATGTAAACAATTGTATCAAATTCAATGAAGAACCAATATAATACTCTTTGCTAACTGATAAACAATAAAACATTTGAAATTGTTTTGAAAAGTTTCTTAAACTTATTGAAAAAGTTTGGTTTCAAACAATATATTCTGATCGTCTGATCATGTTTTCCTGCCTCATAATTCCTCCTAGATCGTCCCAACTTCCCTTTGTTTACTGTCTCTCTGTCTCTGTCTACCTCTCTCTCTCTCTCTCTCTCTGTGTGTGTGTGTGTGTGTGTGTGTGTGTGTGTGTGTTCATGCCAACTTGTGGAGTGTGCTTTTTCCTGTTTTTACTGGACTCACGCTGTCATGCTTGGTAGCATGGGCCTTTCCCTGCTGAGCCATTTATTCAGACCTATAAATTATTTTACTTAATGTTGAGTTAAACTTTGTGTTAAGCTTGTGTTAATCATTGTGTTTCATTATGCAGTTTTTGAATATACACATTTTAATTTACTCATATATTCCCCATTGCCATCTTGAATGATTTTAAATTTAGTTGAAACATTTAATGTACAAATTAGTTTAACAGTCTGAACACAAATATTGGTGAAATGATGAAGCATAATATATTCTTCAGAAAATAAATTTGGAAAATATTTATGTAATTGTTTATACCAGAAATATTTTCTAACTACACCCAAATATTACTCTTATATACTGCAATTCAGTGTAGAAAATCCAGTTGATGTTTACCAAGAGCTTTTTTGACAAAAAGTAATTAGTAAAACTCTTCATTGTTGTAAGGTTTCTATTAAGTAATAATATTTTAAAGAGTCTTCTAAATGCAAGTACCTCCTTTCCTTTCAACTTTAATGTCAATTATTAGTTAGAATTTAAATATATTTCAAAAACTGTCATTCTAAAGCAAAGTCCCCTTTATAACTGCTTTTAATTAGGTTATTCTACAATTATAATAAATTACCTTTAGCAAATGAGTACTTATTTTTTCAGAATCAATTTGTATTCATTAATTAATAAGAATTAAGTACTTTCCCCTCTGCTTTCCTTGGCTTTTACTATGTCCTGATGAATGAAAATAAAATTTGCTATTATACAAACAATGGACAAGGTATGGATACTCAGGAAGATGACACTAGTCACTAAACTCATGGTGAATCTGAATAATATGCAGGACATGTCTCCAGTGAAAAAGGAGGCCTGAGTGTTTATAGCTCAGTAGTAGAGAGCTTTACGTGTGCACACAAGTCCATGATTCAGTATATAGTAATGAAATGAAAGGAGGAAGAACAGAAAAGAGGGACATAATAAGATGAATAGAACTCAAATTGTATTAAAAACTGAAATTTGTAACTTTATATTTCAGTTTGTAATACCTTGACTTGTGATCTTTTCAAAGAGCAACTGTTTTCAATTTAATTTTCTATCTGTTGAATTATCATTCTCTTAAGATAGAAAAATTGAGTCTTTTATTTCTCTATACATAAATGTTATAAAATATCCAGTAGTTTCATAGATAACTTCTCAGTTATTTTGTAGTTTGAAGCATATTTATTGATGGAACAGACTCTCAACAAAGGTCAGAAATGATGCATCTAAATCAATAAGCACACAGTTCATTATAAACAATAGGATTGAGAATATACTCTAAAGAATAGAACTTTCTCTGAGTTTTCTAGGTGCCTCAGGATCTAAAGACAAACAAGTGGTGAATAAATAAATTGATATAGGGTGCATATCATCTCCAATTTGTGAAATATAAAGCATGACTATGAAGAATATTTCAGTAAATATTAACAATAGTAAGATTGTATTTTAAAATGTACTCAAAACACCAATACCAGTAACTTTGTTTGTGCATGGGATTAAGTGTGCTGGACAAGTTATAGATCCAATATCTTTTTTTAACGGAAAATTTCATTCCCAGCAGAGTCTCAATCAACTTTCTTGCCTTCTTCCTGGAATTTTAGGCATATTCAAACACTCTAGGCTTCACCTGATATTTTGTATTCAGAGAAATAATTTGTCTTTTAAAATGTAAGACTTTAGTTTTTAAAATGGTTTCACTTCGTAAATGTTCTTTTAATTATTACTTTTTTATTTTATATGCATATATAACTGAGTATTTAGCCTGCATGTCTATTTATGTATCACATGCATGCCTGGTGCATGAAGATATCATATCCTGTGGAACTGTAGTTACACATGGCTGTAAAAGTGGTATGTACTTAACTCAGGTCCTCTCCAAAAGCAACAGATGGCTGTTAAACAGATGCTATCTCTTTAGATGATTGAGACTAATTTTCTTATTTGATTGTTTTTGTTGTTTCATTAATTTTGTTTTGCATCTTCTATATGCAGAAGAAAAGAAGGTGAATCACATTAAATGTTAGGAAAAAATGAATGGATCACACTCAAAGCATCAAGAGCAAGAGTGAAGAAAAATAAGTTCTCACTGTCCGAAGGGCATTGAAAACTAAAATAGCAAAGCAACAAAGACCCTATGAACCCATCCCCACCAACTTTGGAGCATCTTGTCATTTTCAGTGAGGTATCCCATGGAAAAGTGAATTTTCATTGTTTCATATGTCATTCTTGATATTGTTTTAGCTAGAGTGGTCATGAAGGTGCTTAGAAAATTAATAAGTACTTAAGTATCCACTTCTGCTAGCAATAGGCAGGCTCACAAATATCAAGTTCAGGATGCCCAAAAGCCAAAGCTAACTCTGCAGCCCACATGAACTTGTACCTACTGTATTTTAGAGCATGGATAAGCCATTACACTAACTCAAATCTGCAGTGATTAATATTAAGAGAACACTGAAAAATTTTACTAAATAAATATTTAAGATATAATTTTACATTTGTTTATGGGTATTTGCAACAATAATGAAAAAGGGGAGGAATTTAAGGGAGGGGGACATAGGATGGGTTCAGGAAGGAAAGGGCAAGGAGAAATGAAATAATCTTAATTAAGATATAAAATTATAATATTATAGAGGAAATAAGTAAATGAAATGAAACCAGGTTATACTCTAGGAATATATATAATGAAACCAGGTTATATTCTAGGAATACACACACACACACACACACACACACACACACACACACACACACACACACATATATATATATATATATATATATATATATATATATATATATAGGTAGAGCAATAACCTAGCTTATACCATTCCCTAATTTCATTCTGCAGTTATTCCATTATGCAAACTAGTTTAATATTCTACAAATATTGTTAGAGTAATTTTTAAGATAATACATATTTTTTAAAAAATATATGCAGTTCTATTTGTTTTGACCTTCCCATTTACTCTGTAAAGTACTGTAGTATACATTTGTAGATTAGCTCTCAGATTCAGATTCACTATATTCATTAACCAGGTTCATCAAAGTCACTAGAAGTTCCTGTGTAAAGTAAAACACAGACTTTTAAAAAAATGAGATTCTTTTGGAGCAGTCTTGAATCAGCTTTCTCAAAGGTTATTAATCATACTAAATATTCAAAGGCACTAAATATTCATAGGTGATGAGATGAAACGTCTATTATAAGAGACACAAGTCCCATGGGATCTGTACTCAAAAATGGTTTATCTAGTCTTTTCAAGCAGCATATTCAAAACAAAGCCATCTTTTCCATGAGCAATAATTTCAAAACGCTTTCTTCTTCTAAATGCAATCCATTTTCATTATAGAAAATTAAAAATTCAGTGAGGGGAAATTAAACATGCATGCTACCTCCCTCTGAAGAAAACAGTTCTCGTGACTCATATTATTCTCAAATATTTGATTTGGGAAATTGCCTTCAACTGTGTTGCTTATTGAAGTTTAATTTCAAAAAAGATTGCATGTATTTCTGCTGAGTGTAGTTAAGTCTAGTAGAGTTATACAACATGTGTATGTACACATTTTGGTGGGTGTTTTATTGCTTGTGTAGTGTAATTTACAAAGTTGAATTATACAGAATAGTACTGCATGGCTTAAACTTCTAGCTTTAACTCTGCCTTGTTGCATGTCTTTAGAAAGTTATTTTACCCCTCTGTGCATCAGTGTGTGCATATGTTGAAAAGCGGTTCAGGATAGTATCTACCACATAGCAGTGACAGCATCAAATTAAAAATAGAGAAAGCACCAAGGCTAATGTGAATGCTTACTGAGGGTTGACAAAAATTTAAGCATTGTTTGCATGGATATCATCTATTTTACCTCAGTTAGGGACAAGAATAATTTCAATATTTTCATTTGCAAAGGACATATTACCTCTCCGAAGGAAAAAAGGCAAAGATAACAGAGTTCCACTTTTGGATTATTGTATTTATTTTTTAATTTCTGATTTCACTTTAAATTCTATTTTTCTTTTCAGTTTTTTTCATTAGCAAAGAATAAACTCAACATATTGTTTATACTAGGCAGCACTGTACTAATGATCTATAATATCTGATATTCACTCATACAAATTTTTATGAATTTTCTATGGTCAGGACTAATCTTCGCATTACCCTTACTTATTACCCCATCCCAGATCAACTTTTGTTAATGTCCTACTCCATATGTACACACACACACACACACACACACACACACACTCACACTCACATATATAGAGCACATTAAGAGTACCTTTTTCTCAATTAATATTCATTAAAGCATCAATCAAAGGAGAAAAAGAATCAGACTATTAACTTACCTTTTCTTTGTGGAAAGCTACAAAATTGAAAATTGTACTGTGTCTATGCTGAATAAAGTTTTGTATATAGCCAACCTATTTGTCAGTCTAACTTCATCAATTTTTTTGACTTATCAATTTTACTTTAGTTTTATTTTATCAGATATAGACATGCAAAAAGGTACAATTAGTTTTGTATCTGGAACTTTCTTTAAATGAAGTGTAACTATGAATATGGATTTATGTGTTCCAAGTCAAAATTATTAGTAAAACTATGATTAGTTTTGAATATTACAGAAATATTTCCATTTTCATTGAATATGCATAAATTTCTAGCTTCTATTGAAACATACCATTTTTATTTATTTTAATTCTGTCAAATAAAGAATGGTCTTGGATTCTAGATGTCATGGGTCCTATCTCTATACTGTTACTAAGAAGGCTGAAACAAGAGGATTACAATTAACTTGAAGTCAGCCTGGAGTATATAATGAGTGCTAGGACAGTCTGTGCCCTATAGTAAAAGCCAAGATAACAAAGAAAAGAAACAAAATGTACATATATAGTTAGTAGAGGCATTATCTAAAAAGATCATTACCAGAAGAGTTTTACTGTTGGAATATGGTAAAAGTTGCATGGCTGAGACTTGTCAAGTAAAGTAGAGAGAAATGTTCATCATGGCAAGGCATAAACAGGGCTACAGAACACCTGAGAATGGAACATAGAAAACAGAGAATGTGATTGGAGAGTTCAAAACCTGAATTAATTCCCTTGCAGTCAGCAAATCTTAGGTATAAACAAGGATTTGTGCAATTCAGATGGATGTTAGGGACTAAAGGATATAATTAAAAATGAAACCTTTATTTTATGACTAATATCCACCTATGAGTGAATACATATAATGCATGCCCTTTGGGCTCTGGTTTACCTGACTCAGGATGATATTCTCAACTTCCATTCATTTGCCTGAAAATTTCTTGATATCTTTGCGCTTAATAGCTGAATAATATTCCATTGTATAGATGTACCAATTTCCTTTATTCATTCTTCAGTTGAGAGACATCTAGGCTATTTCCAGTTTCTGGCTATTATGAATAAAACTGCTATCAACATAGTTGAACTAATGTCTTTGTGAGATGTTTGAACACCTTCTGGGTATATGCTCAAGAGTGGAATAGCTGGTTTTCCAGGTTTTCTGAGACTGATAGTACAAGTTTGCATTCCCATCAGCAATGAAGAAATGTTCCCCCTGCTCCACATCCTCACAAGCATGTGCAGTCTCTTATGTTTATTATCTTATCTATTCTTGGGTAAGAAGGAACTTCAGAGTTGTTTTGATTTGTTCATTTCATTTGAACATTTCATTATGTGCTTCTCAGACATATGGCATTCCTCTGCTGAGAATTCTATTTAGTTCTGTACAGCATTTTATTTGGGTTATTTGTGTTGTTGGTATCTAACTTCTTGTGTTCTTTGTAAATTTTGGATATTAGCTCCATGTCAGATATAGGGTTGTTGAAGATACTTTCCAAAGCTGTAGGCTGCTGTTTGGTCTTATTGACAGTGTTGTTGCCTTAAAAAAGCTTTTCAGATTCTTTCCCAATCCATGGGCTACAGATTTGCCCTACTGAAGGTGTTCTGTTCAGGAAGGGTATT
This sequence comes from Apodemus sylvaticus, assembly GCF_947179515.1. Taxonomy (NCBI): domain Eukaryota; kingdom Metazoa; phylum Chordata; class Mammalia; order Rodentia; family Muridae; genus Apodemus; species Apodemus sylvaticus. Next base: position 73,985,980 of record NC_067495.1, read on the forward strand.
TCCAACTTTCTCTTTTATGAGATTTAGTGTATCCAGTTTTATCTTGAGGTCCTTTATCTACTTGGACTTGAGTTTTGGGCAGGGTGATAAATATGGATCTATTTTCATTCATCTTCATAAAGACGTTCAGTTAGTCCAGCACTCTTTGTTGAAAATCTTTCATTTTTCGAATGAATGGTTTTGGTTTCTTTATCAAAATCAAGTGTCTATAGGTGTGGGTTCATTCCTGTGTCTTCCATTAAATTTCTTTGATCAATATGTCTGTTTCTGTACCAATACCACGCAGCCTTTATCACTATTGCTCTTTAGTATAACTTGATGCCAGGGATGGTGATTCCTCCCAAATAGTTCAGGATAGGTTTGGTAATCCTGTGATTTTTAATTTTCTGTATGAAGTTGAGAACTGATCATTTAAGTACTACAAAAATATGTTGTTTCAGACTCTGTGAGCTTCAAAGATCAAGGTTAGTTGACTTTATTGATCTTCCTGTAGAGTTCGTATCCCCTTTAGAACCAGCCATCATTCCTCCTATTTTTCCATAAATGTCCCCAGCAACAATATAAATACAATTAAATTTTAAAAATGTGTTGGAATTGTGATGGGAATTACATTTAATTTTACATTCCACAAATCCAAAGAACTTAACAAGAAGGAAGCTTGAAATTAGTAGGGGTACTAAAATAGTCATAAGAGGCAGTTGGAGGAAAGGAAGTACGAAGAAGGAGGTATAGGGAGGAGAATGTGGCCTTAAGGGTCAGGTGTAGGGAAGGACAGGAGGCATAGCCATGAGAAACAATAGAAATCTGCAACTGATGGGGGTGAGGAGGTCTGGCGCATCTCCAGGACATGACAGAGACCTGACATAAGGGAGGCATCCAAGGATCAATGAAGGTGAACTTAGCAGTGACTCACTACATAGGGTATGGAACCTAAAGAGTCCACCTCCTGAAGCCATGCAGAAACCCAGGTGGACCAATTGAAACCCCAGACCATCCACAAAACTTTTAATCCAAAATTTGTTCTGTCTATAAGAAATGTAGGCACAGGGGATAGAGTTGAGACTGAGGGAATAGCCAACTAATAACAGACCCAACTCGAGATCCATCCCATGCACAAGTACCAGCCACTATTAATAATACTCTGTTGTACTTGAGACAGAAGCATGTTATTCTCTGAAAGGCTCCATCTAGCAGCTGACTCCAGATGGAGCTTGGACACTCTTACAGAAGAATAGCAGGATTGCTTATCCAGAAGGGGATAGGAACTCTATAGGAAGACCATCAGAGTCAAATATCCTAGACCCTTGTTGCTCTCTTAGTCTCAAGTGCCAACGAAAGAACATACAGAGGTTGGACCTACTCCTCCCCTCATATATATAACAGATGTGCAGCTTGGGCTTCATGAAATTCCTGAACAATTGGAACATGGGGATAGTCCAAAATTTGCTGCATGTACTTAGGGTGTGTTCTACTAACTGGGCTGCCTTGTCTGGCCTAAGAGGGAGACGTAGTGCCTACCTTTTCAGAGACTTGAAGCTCTAGGCTGTGGGTGGAGGGGATACCAGGGGTGCCTACACCTGCTTAAAGGAGAAGGGAAGGGGGAGGGGAAGAAAGGTTGCAAAGACTGGGAGGGGGACAGTGAGTAGGATGTAAAGTGAATAAGTAAAATATTAAAATTAAATTTTAAAAAATAAAGCCATATTGAAATGTTGTCAAGTCATATTATCCAGCACTAACTCCTCTTTATTAGACGGATAAAAATAATATTAATAAGGCAATAATGAGAATTTGAGGGTTATTTTCTGGCACTGTCATAGATAACCAAAACAGTGTTACACAATTTTTAAAATTATATCTTATTTTTACATGAATTGTTATTACATACCTATGTGTATATCTTTTAAAGTTCATGTACTTTGTATTCATTTATCTTTGAATGTTTATATAGATGGTAAGGTTTTTGAGTAAATAAGTAGAAATCTTTCATGTAAATCAGCACTAAATTAACCAAAGTGTAGTAATGTAACAAGGAAGTGAGTCTATTTTTGTTGTTGTTGTTGTTGTCTGTTTAATTTCTTGGCGGCTATTTTGTTTGAAAGGGGTCCTCATACAAGAAGGAGAGCAATATATGAAATTAGTGAAAACACATCATCAGAAATATAAATAAGATGTAAAATAGATTATATCATCCTTCTATATAGAACTAAACTTAAGGTTTGACTTTGACAGCAGTTTCATTTGTATCTTTTGTTGTAATCTTGAGACTATTAGGTTTGAAAATTTGCAAATCAGGAGATTATTATGAATTAACAAGGCTTAATTATCTGCAATGCATTGACAATTCAAAGAACAGTACATATAATTAGAGATGAGATGAAATATGAATATTAGAAAAGTAGGAATCTTAAAATACATTAAACTCTGAAAAATTATTTTTAGATATTTGGAAGAAAGTTATTTGAGACTATTTAGTTTGTGAAAGAGGAAATGATCTAACCTCAAGAATAATTAAATGTATGTTGTCCATTCTAATTAAAACCCTCTCTCTGCTCTCTCTAATTGCTTTACTCTGCATATATATTTTTTTCTGTAATTCTGTAAATTGCACATTATATGCTATGTTTTATGTGAGAATATCTAAGTTCTTTAATATAATATCATAAATCCACCAAAACCAGGATGGGTAACTGACGATATTAGCCAAAGTGTTAAGATCTCAGTAGGTTATGTAAGTTTTGAAGAGAGAGAGGCAGGTTATAATAGAATGCAATGCCTCTAACATAGCTATTGCATTTGATTTAAGAAGTGAATTGATGCTAAAGAAAGAAATTCTAATCCATGTGGAAAACTACTAGTCTTCCTGAATAGTATATTACTTCAGGTCACAAGAGCCTTCATACAGCTAGAAGATGCTCAAAAATTTATCAATAGCCAGAGGATTTCTTCAATGTGACTGAATAAAATAGATTCTCTAAAGAATGTATGAAAGGAACACTGAAGCAGAAAGTTTCCTTCTTCTTCAAAAATGAATGACTCTAGCCACAATGAACTTGTTTGTTACCTGACTGAAATTTCTAAAGAAGATTTTTATCTACTGTCGATACCAATTTGAGGTTATTGCTAACTATTCCACTTTAAAGGAGACATGCTTTCTATAGAACACAAAACCTCAAAATGTCAATGATGTTTTGCTTCCTCTAATATTACTATCCAGTCTTTTCTTATGGAGTGTTTTTGACAAGAGGACAGGGTGTACACATTGAGTCATAGGGGATGCTAGCTTAGATAGGATTTCTCAAAGATGCCTCAGTAAGTGTGTTCCAGTCAATTAGCCTTAGATGTGACCCTAGAGAATGAAAACTTTCATAAAGTTCTGAGAAATTTATTCTAAATTGAGGTGACAAAGTAAAAGTTGAAGTTTCAATTTTTATTATTAATAAAACTTTAAATCTTCAACTGCCTATAAGAGGCACTTTATATAGAAGCCTATAGTGCGATCAGTATGAATTTTCTAAATTACTTTAGCCATTTTCTTACATTATATATTGTTTCCCTCGGGATTGAGTCTATGGATACATAATACTTCAAATTATCTCCAAACTAGTAGGTGATAAACTTTAAGAAAATATGTACTATCTTATACAAATCAAATCCTCACTCTGTAGTAGTGTGAAAAATGCTATTTTATTATGGTAAATTAAGACAAGAAAGGCACAAATTGAAATAGGGAATAAATGTACTTTTAATAGTTGGCAACCAATTTATTTTTCTCCTAAGTAAAATTTAAGAAAAGAAAATGCATTTTACTACTTTTAAAATGTGTACACTTATATAAACTAATCCTAATTAATATATTAACCTTTTTAATTATTCCACAAACTTCTTGAAATGTGCTTCTACTCAGTCCTGGTACCACTATGCAGATATCTTTTTAAAAGATGTATATTTGATTTTGTTCTTTTATACATATGTATATATGTTTCACTATATGGAGATTATGCATGTAAGAGGCCAAAAAGGCAATAGTGGGCATTGAGGTCACTACCCACGGAGTTTCAGGAGCTTGTAATATACTCCCTGTGGGTGCTGCAAACCGAATTTCATCCTCGAAATGACCAGCTCATGCACTTAACTACTCTTCAGCCCCTCAAATGCCATTCTTAAATTTACTAACAAAATTTAAATTTGAGTGTTTCTGGAATCTTGAAAAGTGAAGTTATCAAATGTATACAGTTTTGCTCCTGTCTTCTTTTGGTATGCATATTTTCTACATTCTTTAATAAGCATCATTGAGTCACCTTGTTGTTTTATATATATATATCTTACATCATTATTGGTACATGATATTTTCCTGTAGAATTGTTAAGTCATATAATAAATATATCTCAACTCTACAAAGGCCTACAAAACTTTTCCTAAAATGATTGAAATTTATATTCCTACCAGAAGTGGAAAAGGAAACATTCCTTTACAAGATTATTTTACTTTTACACTAATTCATTACTCAGACATATATAGTAATAAAATTAAGGACAAAAGCATGTAACCCCTGAGTTTATTTTCTGTTTGTCTGTTTTGAGTCACCTACATGATTCTGCACACTTGCATGCTAACCACTCAAGGTGTATCTGTCTATCTAGCCTATCTCACCCTTCATAATTAAAAGCATTATTACTATGCCTCAAGTCAACTTGGAGATACAAAAGAACAAAAGTTAACAGGACAATATATGAGATGAACCAATTATCCGTGAGTGTGACATACCACCCTGATACAGAATTAATCATTATCTGAGAACCAATTTGACCTTTTAAACAGGGAGAGCTACTTTGCTTCATTTTCAGTACAAGATCATGAGCAATACTCAACAAGACCATATTCAACTGCTTGATTATGCATGCCTTACCTCCTTGGTCCATGTACTCTTTAGTTTAAATCTAGAGCTGTTATCAGTGTTCCAGAGTCAGACATAGAGTCACTGGAACTTTTATCTATACTTTTCTTAAAGTCATCAATTTAAACAAAGATCTTTTTGATTGCTATTCTTTGTTGTCAAGCAAACTTTGCTTACTGCTACAGAATTAGCTAAATCAAAAAATAACCCACACACCTATGGTCACTTGATTTTCAACAAAGGAACTGAAAACATCCAGTGGGAAAAAAGATAGCCTTTTCAACAAACGGTGCTGGTTCAATTGGAGGTCAGCATGCAGAAGAATTGGAATTGATCTATTCTTATCTCCTTGTACTAAGCTCAACTCCAAGTGGATAAAGGACCTACACATAAAACCTGACACACTAAAACTAATAGAAAAGAAACTGGGGAAAACTCTTGAGGACATGGGCACAGGGGAAAAATTGCTGAACAGAACACCAATAGCTTATGCTCTAAGATCAAGGATTGACAAATGGGATCTCATAAAATTACAAAGCTTCTGTAGGGCAAAGGACACACCATCAAAAGGACAAATCGGCAACCAACAGATTGGGAAAGAATCTTCACCAACCCTAAATCTGACAGAGGGTTAATATCCAATATATAGAAAGAACTCAAGAAGTTAGACCCCAGAGAACCAAACAACCCTATTAAAAAATGGGGTACAGTCCTAAACAAAGAATTTTCACCTGAAGAACTTCAGATGGCTGAGAAGCACCTTAAGAAATGTTCAACATCATTAATCATTAGGAAAATGCAAATCAAAACAACCCTGAGATTTCACCTTACACCAGTCAGAATGGCTAAGGTCAAAAACTCAGGAGACAGCAGGTGTTGGCGAGGATGTGGAGAAAGAGGAACACTCCTCCACTGCTGGTGGAATTGCAAGATGGTACAACCACTTTGGAAATCATTCTGGCAGTTCCTCAGAAAACCGGACATGACACTTCCGGAGGACCCTGCTATACCTCTCCTGGGCATATACCCAGAGGAATCCCTGGCATGCAATAAGGACACATGCTCCACTATGTTCATAGCAGCATTATTTATAATAGCCAGAAGCTGGAAAGAGCCCAGATGTCCCTCCATGGAGAAATGTATAAAGAAAATGTAGTATATTTACATAATGGAGTACTACTCAGCAATTTAAAACAATGAATTCATGAAATTCTTAGGCAAATGGTTGGAACTGGAAAATATCATCCTAAGTTAGGTAACCCAATCACAAAAGAATACACATGGAATGCAATCACTGATAAGTGGATATTAATTAGCCCAGAAGGTCTGAATTCTCAAGACACAGTTACCATAACAAATGATACCCAAGAAGAGGGAAAGAGAGGGCCCTTGTTCTGAAAAGAGTTGATCCAGCATTGTAGGGGAATACCAGGACAGGGAAATGGGAGGGGGTGATTGGGAAATGGGCAGAGGGAAGAGGGCCTATGAGACTGATGGGTAGGGGCAAACGAGGAACGGGGAAAGCATTCAGAATGTAAACAAAGAATATAGAAAATAAAAATGAAATAAAATAAAATAAAATGATAAAAAAATAGCAGACATACCTGTGAGGAATTTTTATTTAGTATGGAGGATGATCCACTGCCAATCCTGATTTTGAGGCAAGAAGAAACATACCTTTTATCTGGGCCATACCTACTGCTGGAAGCTTATATAAGGGCATGAAAGACAGAATCTTTTATTCTTTGCCTGCGTGCTCTTGTTTTATATGCAACATTCATAGCATTAGACCCTATTTTGGGATTCTAGAGTCTACTGAAGAACAACTAAGATTTCATTCTCATGAACTGAACAATTTCTGTTATTCTTTGATTAATTGAACCACAAACTATAAGTCTTTCTAATAAATCCCTTTTCCCAATTTGTTGGTTGCCATTTTCTCCTATTGACAGTGTCCTTTGCTTTACAGAAGCTTTGCAGTTTTATGAGGTTCCATTTCTCCATTCTTGTTCTTAGAGCATAAGCCATTGGCGTTGTGTTCAGGAACTTTACCCTGTGCCCATGTGTTCAAGAGTCTTCCCCACTTTCTCTTCTATAAGCTTCAGTGTGTTTGGTTTTATGTGGAAGTCCTTGATCCACTTGGACTTGAGCTTTGTACAAGGAGATTAGAATGGGTCGATTTGCATTCTTCTGCATGCTGACCTCCAGTTGATCTAGCACTATTTGTTAAAAATGCTGTCTTTTTTACACTAGATGTTTTTAGCTCCTTTGTCAAGTGACCATTGGTGTCTGGGTTCTTTTTTGGGTCTTCAATTCTACTCCATTGACATACCTTCCTATCTCCATACCAATACCATGCAGTTTTTATCACTATTGCTCTGTAGTAGAGCTTGAGGTCAGAGATGTTGATTCCCCCAGGAGATCTTTTGTTGTGGAGAATAGTTTTTGCTTTCTTGGGTTTTTTGTTAGTCCAGATGAATTTGAGAATTGTGCTTTCTAGATCTATGAGGAACTGACTTGGGATCTTGATGGAGATTGCATTGAATCTGTAGATTGCTTTTGGCAAGATGGCCATTTTCACTAAATTAATCCTGCCCATCCATGAGAATTAGAGATCTTTCTATCTTCTGAGATCTTTTTCAATTTCCAGCCTACATCTGATAGAGGGCTAATATCCAATGTATACAAAGAATTCAAGAAGTTATGCTCCATTGAGTCAAATAACCCTATTAAAAATGGGATACAGAACTAAACAGGAAATTTTCAAAAGTCAACTCAAATGGTTCTAAATCACATAAAGAAATGTTCAGCATCCTTGGTTATCAGGGAAATGCAAATCAAAACAACCCTGAGATTTTGCCTCATACCAGTCAGAATGACTAAGATGAAAAACTCAAGAGACAGCAGATGCTGAATAAGATGTGGGGAAAGAGGAAGACTTCTCCATTATTGGTAGGATTGCAAGCTGGTCAAACCACTCTGGAAATCAGTTTGTTTGTTCCTCAGAAAATTAGACATAGTACTACCTGAGGTCCCAGCTATACTGCTCCTGGGCATATATCCAGAAGATGCTCCTACATGTAATAAGGACACATACTCCACTGTGTTCCTAGCAGCCTTATTTATAATAGCCAGAAGCTGTAAAGAACCCAGATATACTTCAACAAATGAATAGAAACAGAAACTGTGGTATATACAATGGAGTACTATTCAGCTATTAAAAAGAATGAATTTATGAAACTCTTGGTCAAATGGATGGAACTAGAAAGTGTCATCCTGAGAGGGGTAACTCAATCACAAAAGAACACACATGCTATGCACTCAATGATAAGTTGGATGTTGGCCCAAAAGCTCAATATAAACAAGTTACAATTCACAGACGCAGGAAGCTCAAGAAGAAGGAGGTCTGAAGTGGGGGTGTTTTGGATCCTCTAAGAAAGGGAACAAAATACTCAGAGGAGCAATTAAGGAGACAGTGTAGAGCAGAGACTGAAGTAATAGCCACTCAGAGACTACTCTACCTGGGGATTCATCCTATAAACAGTGACCAAACCCCAACACTATTATGGACAACAAGAAGTGCATACCAAAAGGAGCATGCCATGGTTGTCTCTGGAGGGGCCCTGCCAGAGCCTTACACATACAGAGGCAGATATTGCCTGCCAACCATTGGACTCGGCATGGGGTCCCCAATGGAGGAGTTGGATGGTGGTCCAGAGGAGCTGTAAGGGTTTGTAGCCCCATGCGAAAAACAATGATGTTGGCCACCCAGATGCCCCAGGTCTCCCAGGGACTAAACAATCAACGAAGTGGTACACATTGTTCTAGCCAAAAATGTGGCAGAGGAATACCTTGTAGGGTATCAGTGGGAGGAGTGGTTTTTGGTCAGGTGGAAGCTCAATAGATGCCCAAACAAAGTGAAATCAAAGGGGGTGGGGGTGGGAGTGAGTTGGATGGAGAAGCATATATGTGGAGGCAGGAGGTGGGAGGAGGGGTTGCGGGTTCACGGAGAGGGGGTAAACCAGGAAAGGTTTTACCATTTAAAATGTAAGTGAAGATTATATTCAATAAAAGAAAGAAAAAAAAGTCAATATTGATATATATTCCTATGAAGATAAATATAGTTCTTAAGAAGCATCTATGAGGAGAATAATCAACTGTGAATATTAAACTGTATGTAATGTAGATATATATCAGTAAAGTAAATATAGTTGGTGGTTCAAAAGTTTAAGTTAAAAATGAATTATTTCTTTTGGTGAAATTACCTAACTAGTTATATAATAATAAAAATAACCAAAATTTTAAGTAAATAAATAAATAAATTCCTTTTTTCTTAATATATGTATATAGAGATTCCTCCTATATGGTCTGCTTCTCTAAAGGATTATAACACAATATTTCTGTTTATAATCAATATCTGGCTTTATAATAGGCATATCAAGAAAAGGAAAGTTCTAGTTTATTGTAGTTGCTGAACCTTTGGATTTTGTTTTAAAATCTCTACTTCCAATAATGATGTCATTTATTTTATATTTTTATAAATATTTAGTATATGATGTACTTTAATTTTATATATTTTGGAAAATTGTAAATGATGTCCCATTTATTTTAATTTCTATTAAATTGTTTTCTAATATACCTGTATTTTCATGTTTATAATGGCAAATTTATATATCCATTTTGAAACATTTACAGAGATCATGATGAAGATATTGGTTTATGGGACATATGGGGAGGGGGGATCCGGGAAAGGGGAAATCATTTGGAATGTAAACAAAGAGTATAGAAAATAAAAATATTTTAAAAAAGTCTTTATATATCATGTATGCAAATTATTGATTTAAATGTATAATCATTTTAAATAAGTGATAGATTTAAAACAAAACAGAAACAATATAATTGAGTTTATTTTATATATGTATTGCTTTCTTTTTTTATTTCTTTTCTTTTCTTTTTTTAATTTTCTATATTCTTTGTTTACATTCCAAATGATTTTCCCTTTCTAGGTTCCGCGCTCCCCATATGACCCATAAGCCTCCTTCTCTCTGTCCATTCTCCAATTACCTTCCTCCTTTTTCTCTGTCCTGGTATTCTCCTACAATGCTGGATCAAGCCTTTCTGGGATCAGGTCCCTCTCCTTACTTCTTCATGGGAGTCATTTGTTATGCTAATTGTGTCTTGGGCATTCAGAGCTTCTGGGCTAATTAATATCCACTTATCAGTCATTGTATTCCATGTGTATTCTTTTGTGATTGGGTTACCCCACTTAGGATGATATTTTCCAGTTCCAATAATTTACCTACACATTTCATGAATTCATTGTTTTTAATTGCTGAGTAGTATTCCATTGCGTAAATATACCACATTTCCTGTATCCATTCCTACATTGAGCAACATCTGGGTTCTTTCCAGCTTCTGGCTATTATAAATAAGGCTGCTATGAACATAGTGGAGCATGTGTCCTTATTGCATGCAAGGGAATCCTCTGGGTATATGCCCAGGAGAGGTATAGCAGGGTCCTCTGGAAGTGTCATGTCCATTTTTCTGAGGAACCACCAGACTTTTTTCCAAAGTGTTTGTACCATCTTGCAGTCCCACCAGCAGTGAAGGAGTATTACTCTTTCTCCACATCCTCGCCAACACCTGCTTTCTATGGTCAGACTCTATCCACACATGAGTATATTCTTTTATGTTTTAATGCAGAAACTGGAGCTAGCATTTACTGTTAGGTCTATATCATGAATTAGTTTTGTGTAGGGGTTTAGATTCTCAGATCTCTTTTCATGAGTATTCATTTCTTCTAACACTGTTGAAAAAAGTTCCTTTCCTATATTGAACACAATTTTTTGCCTTTTAAAATGAGATCAATATGGAGTGAAATCAGAAAAAAACAGTCATATGGGTAATTGTAAGGGCTTCCTTGCTTATAATCAAAGAAAAAATCTGGTAAAAGTGTCAGAAACAACCTGCCTGTGCTACTAAAGAGGCCAGAAATACATGCTGTATAAAAGACAGTTTCTGTAAGAAATTATACTTGTGAAATTGGACAGCACCATATAACAGAATACAACTAGATATTTAGCTTCCACTTTATAGAAAATTCAATTCCCAGTGAATCAAGAACCTCAGGATAATATCTGATATCATGAATCTGATACTGAAGAAAGTAGAGAATACAATTCAACATAAAAACAAATGATAAGACTTTCTCAATAGGATCCCAGTAACGTATGCATTAAAACAAACAATTGACAAATGGAATCTCATTATACTAAAAAGCTTCTGTGCAGGAAAGAACACCATCATTTGAGTGAAGAGACAAACTTCAGAATGGCAATACATCTTTAGCAGATATATATAGGATTTTTGATATAGGATTTTTGCCTATAAAGAATGCAAAATCTGAAACAAGAAAACTAATGAACCATTTAAATTTAGGGTAAATTTTTAAAAACTAATAAGAAAACTTTGAAGCTTGGAGTTAGGGAAATGATGATTGAGATGATGAGTTAGGGAGAAACGAGAGATGGGAGTGAATATGTTCAAAATATAGTATCTGAAATTCTCTAAAAGTGATTAAATTTTTTAATTGAGTCATAGAAGTAGTAAAGCTCTCAAAAGAATAAATTAATGTGTATGATATTTTTAACAATATATTCAGCATCCTTAGCTGTCAGAGAGATGCAAATTAAAATTTCCTTGAGATTTTATTTTACTCTAGACAGAATAGCTAAGAATAAAAACAAAAATAACAATAAATACTGTGATGATATAGAAAAGTAGAATCTGCTTTCACTGTTAGCAGCAAAGCAAATTGGTTCAGTTATTGGTGGAAATTTGTAGAACAGTTCCTCCTGGTAAAAGCAGATATACCATATGACCCAGAAACTACCATACCTGGAAACACCTCAGAAATCATTGTATAAGATGTGGGTAAAAAGGTTGAAAAAGCCAAAGATTGTTGATAAATGCAGTAAAATTGAGTTTTCTAGACATGAGAGCACTCTTTTAGCTATCAAATCAGTTGAGGCAGGAATGACAGTGTCACCTCTTTGTAAACACTGGGGGACTTCACAGCCACAAAAGCATCTCCTAAAGGAGGACCTAATTGAGGACTGCCTGGGAAGCCAAGGATTGCTGACATAGACAATGCCAGCCAACCTGAAATTGCTGTTTAGAAGAGATGCTTTCTTGGGACCAATGGGGATGTGGATGGAGGGTATTAAAGAAGCTTGCAAGATTGTTCAGATGAACTTATTGTAGCTTTTCATACCTTCTCCTGGAGTCTGTGTCATTGACTCTGTGCAACCTCATCTCCAACCCCCAAGGGCAGGTAGGGTCAAGAGGGGAGCAGTCCAGGGCACAGGCAACAAACAGTGATTGTGAATAAAAGCACAATACCTATAAAAGGTCAATCCAGACAATATCTAAACATCGTTAGGTAATGGGGTCATGAAGTTTTACTCATAGTTGAGGACATTTGTGCAATTTGTAGCTGATTGGGGGAGGAATGACAGTTTTTGTCAGGGAGGCATGCCCACAATGGCTACCCACACTCTTGTAGATGATCCAACCTACATGTACACATGATTCTATCTGTACTCATGTGTTTAAATAAAAACTAAAAAACACACATGAAGTTGGGAAGAAAGAGCAGAAGGGCAGAGATTCAGAGGAACTGGAGAGAAGTAAGTTGGAGATAAAGGATAGATTTGATTATTGTTATTTACTCATAAAGTCATTAAGTCAAAGTAACTATTGGAAAACAACAAAATATAAAGGAATAGAATGAAAACAAAAAGAAAAATAACTTGTACACTGAGAATTATAGAATACTACTGAGAGAAACTAAGTACCCGTTAAGTAGACAAATATTATCTTCACAGATTTGAAGGTATAATATATTTTTACATCAATAGTACAAAATTTATCCATATATCCAATACCTATCAAATCCAAATAATTATTTTCCAAAAAATAAGAACTTTGTAATTTATAATTAATCTGAAGGAAATTGAGTATTATTGCTAATAAAGAAAAAGTTGGAAGTATTTGAATTCTTGATTTGAAAACTTACTATAAACTTGCAGGAATTTAAACTTTGTAATGACAGCAAAAACTCAGGTACATATACCACTAAAGCAGAGTTGATATTATACCAATAAATCTTTACAAGATATTTTTAGAGAGGTAACAAAAAATTTAACCAAGTAAACTATGTTGAAAAAAATAAAATATGCATTAAATTCATATGAATTATTTTTCCTGATCTTAACACTACAAAAATTATCAAAATGTACAAATGACTAATGGGTTTTGACAATGTTTTTTGAAGAATGCCATAAAATGCAAAATCTATATAACAAAAAGGTACATGTACTGGACGTACTAGAATTTTTATATACTTATAAATAGGACAAACTAAAGTCGTGAAAAACTATTCTTGTTTGGTAAGAATATCTACAAGAAAGATAAAAAAGTAGCTAAAAGTACATGATAGGTTTTTAGTGTTATTCATCATTATGGAATTACCAGTGATATAATATTCTATGCCATCTATGATAGCTACAACCAAAAAAATATAAATAAACTAAAATTTAAGTCAAATATGCTAGCATGTTTCTATAAAAATAAAAGAAATAGGCATGTGTTATATGAATTAGAAGTTCAAAACAACACTGGATTATATATTAGGATTCAGTCTGAAAAAGAAGATCATGGGACTGGTAAGAAGGCCTACACAGAAGAAAAGGGCATTAACTGCTTAAAACTAGTAACCTGAAATCTATTACTGGATTCCATGTAAAGGTGGATAGAAAGAATTGACTTTACAATGTTGCCCTCTGATTTCCACATGCAAGCTATGGCACTTGTGACTAGCATATGTCATGCACTCACAATAGTAGTAATTTTTAAATACAAAAACATACATACAGACTATTCTCCAAAATATGCCAAAGTGCAAAAAAAAAAAAAAAAAAAAAACAAAATCAAAAAAAAAAATCTGCTCCTAAGTATATAATCAGTCAAGCCCAAACAAGTATGTATATTAAAAGTATAATGTTAGGACACTCACAATACTTTCAAAAAAGAATTTTTATATAATAGAATTTTATAATAGAATATATAATAGAATTTTATATAATGTAAAATATAAATAAAAATTGTGCTCTTTTAGTGTATTCTTAGCTTCATTTCAATAACTCTAGGTTCATCCTCATAACTGTAGCTTTAAATGTGGCTTTGTGTTGTTCCAGTTTCCGTGTTTCAGAAAGTTTAGCCAAGAATCCTTACTATGGTAACCATGGAAACAGAACTGAATGTTCTAGAGTATCTGTAACTGTCTGCCTCTGAATGCCCACCATCACTTGTAACCCTAAGCTGAACAAAATCTCATGTAGCAAAAACTCTGTCTTTGTGTGGGAAGATTACATTTTATGACTACAGAACTTTTTTTAAGCATACAGAAAGTCAATCATGGTAACAACACATGGATGAGTTTGTGGCACAGAGGAAAGTACTAAAGATTCTTAGAAAAGAGCCTCTGCTAAGAAATTTGCCCAAGGCTTTTACTTGTTTTTCCTCAGAAGAAGAGGTTACCATGTGTTTATACTGAAGAAAAAAAAACAAAACAAAACAACAAAAATTGTACTCTCCATCCAGGATTGTATAATAGTCAAATTTCATTAACAGATGTTATTAATGTGTTTTTGTAAGACTAAGTATGATGACTCAAAAGAGAATTGTCTTATGACACCATAGCAAAACTTTCATGTCTGAATTGTTATAGCTATTCCAGAAGATGAGATTTGTGTTCACTTCATGTAAATTCTGAGCAGTTCAATCTCAAGTAGCATACGTTCTATTGTATCTGAAAAGTTGGTATCATGTAGTCCACAAAAGGAAGGGTTGAGATGAGCGAACACAGCTCTGAGTCTTTTATATGCTGCTAATTGTTACACTGGCTTGCAGCAAGTTACTAATGTTTTCAAAATTTCAGTTTTTTCACCTGACAACTTATGGGGAAATGAATGTTTCATAAGAAAATTGCCATATAAAATTTCAACATTCATGCAGAAGAAAAGTATAAATACTTTAAAATTATATTTTATGTGCATGTGCCCTCATTTATTTATTCATTATCAACTTACTAATGATAATGCTTAACAAGTTATGAAGTAGTAACAAAATAATTTTATTGTTGGTGCTCATTCCAACATGAGGAACTCTATTAAAGGGACATATTAGGGAGGTTGAGAACTGCTGCTGTAGAGAGTATATTTTACATGTAGCAGTTGAAACTGGGCACCCCATTATTATTTCTCTACAGTTTGAGGAATGTAGATCTCTGTAATAGTCTCCGTGTGCTGTAAATAAATTGATTAGTAGTGAGAGCTATGCTTATCAGTGAATATAAGCATAAGCTTTCAGAATGCATTTAGAAATTGTACTGGTTTAAGTAAGAGGCAATAGTCACTTCTTCAGGACCCATGATCTTAGCAGCAGCTGGCTAGCTTTACAGTGCCAGACATGAATTCCTTCCTATTCAGCAGTCCTTAAATCCAATTGCATAGCTGTTGATTACTCCCAAAATGCAGGGACCATTATTGTACAACTGGGAATATCTTACCAATCCAGTCACTGTCGTGGTTCATAAGCATTAAAGATGGGTAGGACTATTAATTGCTTTCGCCCTTGGAAGCCTACATAGCACTTTTGCATCAGGAGAGAAGGGAAAAGGGTCTAAATGTTACTTTTGTGTATTGTTCTGAATCTCAGGAAACAGTCAATAAACTCTACAGCAGTATAAATGCTGTCTGGTCAATCTGTGTCATCATACCACAGATTCTCTTCTACAAACTTGAATGCTTATTAGTTTCAGGAATGTCTCTTGAATTGATAGGTGAACATGAATTCAACTGAATAGGGATGCTAACAGCAAGAAATGGCAGTGTTATTACCTTTAAAAACTCCATATTCTGGCTTCAGTAGCACACTCCTATAATCTCAGCACTTTGGGCAGCAGGGGGAGGCAGATCTCTGTGAGTTTGTGGACAGCCTGGTCTATGTAGTCAGTTCTAGGATAGCCAGGTATATGTAGAGAGACCTTATCTCAAAGCAAAACAACAAAACAAACAAAAAATTCATAGCAAACTAGGTGTGGTGGATTGAACATATTTGGCTCAAGGAGTGGCACTATTAGGAGGCATGGCCTTGTTGGGAGTAGCAATGGCCTTGTTGGAGGAAGTATGTCTCTGTGGGAGTGGGATTTCAGTCCCTTCTCCTAGTTGCCTAGAGGTAGTCTTCTCTTCTAGGCCTTCAGTCCAAGATGTAGAACTCTCAGCTCCTCCTGAGCCACGGCTGCCTGGATAATGGACTGTCCCCGCCTTGATGATAATCAGATTAAGCTTCTGAACCTGTAAGCCAGTCCCAATTAAATGTTACCCTTTATCAAAATTGCCTTGGCCAATGTGTTTCTTCACAGCAATGTAAAACCTAAGACACTAGGAAAGGATGGAAACTTCAAGTTTTAAAAAGCAGGATAGGAAAGTGTACAAGAGGAAGAGATAAACATATATTTCTTATTTTTACTTGTAGTAAACATTAGCAGTCCTAACTAAGGCATTAAAGTGCCAAAAGTATAGCAGATGAAATGGCTCTATGGAAAGACATGTTTCTGATACTAGCCTGATGATCTGAGTTTGGTTTCTATGCTACATATAAAGGTAGAAGAAGAGAAGCAACTGACTAACGGACTCCCCATAATTATCTTTTGACTTCCACACAGGTGCACTGCCACTGAATAACCTTTAAAATACAGTGAAAAGAAAATGCATACGTATCTTGGTAAACACTAAGTAAAATTCTTCTTGTTCTCAGATAACATGACAGTTTATGGAAAATTCTAATGAATTGAAAAGAATGAGGAATTAATAAGGAATCATAAAATGGTAGATATAGACAGGAACAGGATCTGACCCAGGTAAGGCACATAAGTTTTTCCACAACTTATAGAGGAGATGAGAAAATAGTGTGGATCCAGGCATGGTAAAGACCAAATTTGATACCAGGGTATAGCACACAGTTGAGGGTGGGGTAAGTTTCATGACTTGAACACACCCTTCAGACCCAGGATCCAAAATAACGCACACAATTGCCATTGCCCTTGTTTATCCAACATAGCTACATGGCAAGATGATATTGCTGACATCATCACATTGTGAACCATAAAGTCAGTGATCTTAAACCAAAATGGAAATTCCCTCCTGTTGGTTAGCTTTAGTAGTACCAAAGCAAGCTTTTAAGTAGTACTTGTGCAAGGTTCTGGAAGAGAAAAGAAATGTTAACGATGATCTCACTTGGCAATGGACCCTACAAATTGCAATACTGATCTATTAGACAAGCTATTCTCACTGATATAGCAGTGGTACAAATGTTAACGAGTAGCTAATCGTTTTCTGATTGTTTTTGAGGCCAGAATGGCATACTTTTACTGTAATCTAAATCAAAACCTATTACTTTGGAGCTTATGGCCTCAAAGCTACGGTTCCCTAGCATAGAACCTATTCTTTTCTATCTTTCTATATGGCCTTATTATGTATCTGCCTTCAAAATATAGCTTATTTCCATAGACACAGGATGCTATCAAGTTTGGTCAAAGGAGCTGTAGGATGTAAAACCTTGCCAGGAAGTTTGGTAAAGTAGAACAGGCCAAGACCCAGAGACTCAGTGGACACATACCTGAGGCTCAGGTGACTCCCAGCTCCTTGTCAAACTCCTGACTTGGAGCATATGCCAAGCTTCTTACATAAGAGAGATGTGACTTGTGGTCACTTAGGGTGAAGACAGAGTTATCCATGCTAAAGTGGTACTTATAGGCCTGGAAGGCTTAGCCAATAAGCTTCCCTTCCCAGACATTCCTCCCTGCAAAAGGTATTTAGTCTCAAGTACACCCTACCAAGTGGGGTATGATATTATGCATCTAGTTTCTGCCATGACAATAAACTGTTTAGAACCACTGACTATTTCTTTTCATCAGGATCTGCCTTGGGGAACCATGAAAAAGGCCTTTGCCTATAAAGCCACAGCCTACTCTCCTATAGAAGACTTCTGTGCACCCAGCCACCACCACCACCACACCTGCCACAGACAAGGCAAGGATCATCTCTGCTGGGACAAAGCAGAGCTCCCCTTTGCTCCACCCCCCCCACAGCAGGCTAGATGTTGTCCCCAGCCAGCAGGACCCCTACTCTGTTTTCTGCTCTTCTGTGACTCCCAGTGGTATCGGGTTGTCCAAGAGCACAAGAACCCCACAGCCTGCCTACATTGCCAGGCCTGGGACCCTAGAACTAGCTAGCTTCAGATTTCCCACATCTCAGACTGCTCTTTCTCACCCCCAGAGTGGAGCTTCCCTAAGGCCCAACACCCACCCCAGTGATAGTATTGGATAAGTGCAGTCAAACTCCCCTTATCCTGCTTCCTCAAGCATCCTTTACCTGTAGCAGAGTGGACTCAGACCAACAACCCTAAAAGGAGCTTTTTTTTCTAGTGGGTGGCATCCAATGAAGCTTTGCCTGAATGGTCAAATTGTTGAGAAAAGACTGAGTATTCAGCCTTAGATGGAACATCTTTTATCAACTACTGACTGTGCCTTGTCAAGGCTCAGGGAGCATTGCAGAATAAGAGAAAGAAAGAGTATAAGAGATAGAGTATTTAGAAGAGTGCTGTGAAATAATGCTTTCTGGACATGGCACAGTTATTACAGTCATAAGTGTAGCCAATGTGTTGACATGCTCATGATCTGCTCAATAAGAAGCAAACCAAAATTCAAACATAGATGGAGGAACTCGCCAAGTCCATCACCATACTGAGGAGCTAATGAACATTTATGTGTGATGGAGGGGGAGAGCTGTTCTCTTTAAGGATATTTGCACTACTAAATTTCTCATGCTCCAGTTGCTGTCCCCACACATATACACATAGGAGCTTTACTAATTGGACTAAGTGAGTTATTAAAAGAAGTTAAGTTGCAAGGTGGTGTATTCATAGAAATATTAGTAGCATAAGAAGAGGGAAGTGAGGACTGGAGATAAACATACTTCCTTGAATTCTGTCATTAATGTCAAATTTAAGTACTATCATGTAATACTAACAAAATGTACTATCTACTTGAGGACAACTAATACAATTTTTGTTTAAAGTAAATCAAAGAAAAAATAAAATGAAATGATTCATGTTCACAATTTAAAATTCCTTTTAATTGACGCATAGAATCAGAAAAATTCAATACAAGTTTCTGTAAGTCATTCTATGAATATTAATTAGATAAGTACAAGTTTTACATAAAAACTACATGTGTAATAACCAACACATGATTGAAGAATCTGTAAACCTTTGTTACTTAAATACAGTACCTTTTTAGCAAATGCATATACCTAGAACCATAATGTAAAATGATCTTGTCAAAGCTAGTAAAAAATAGAAATTATATTCAACATCTGATGCTAGAAAAGTCATACATCTCCCTACCCACCTCCCAAAAATATGAATGTAGGTAGAAACTTAAACACTTAAAAATTACTCAAAATAGATCATAGGATTAAATTTAGTATAAATAACTATAAAATACACACACACACACACATATATACATATACATATACATATACAAATACATACATACATATATATATATATATATATATATGGTTGTGAAGTTAGAAGTTTGAGAACATTAAAACAGTCTAAAACTAAAACTGTCAAGAGGTGAGCTAACATGAAACACACACACACACACACACACACACACCAGACTTCAGTGAAATATCTGTTTACTCTAAAAGGCTCCACCCAGCACCTGACACAGAGAGATACAGACACCCACAGTCAAACAATGGATGGAGCTTGGGGACTCAGAAGAATAAGGCAACTCCACAGAAAGAACAACAGAGTCTACTAACCTGAACCTTTGGGGCTCTCAGAGTTTGAACAACCAACCAAAGAACATATATGGGCTGGACCTAGAACTCCCAGCTCAGATGTAGCAGATGTGCAACGTGGTCCTCGTGTGGGTCCTGAATAACTGGAATGAGAGGTATCTCAAAAGCTGTTTCCTGCAAATGGGATATGTTCAACTAGCTGGAATACCTTTGTCTGGACTCAGTGGTAAAGGAAGAGCTTAGACTCATGGAAACTTGAAATGACAGGGTTGGGAAGATTCCCAGGAGTCCCACCCACTTGGAGGAGAAAGGGAAGCGGGAATGGGGAAAAGACTGTAAGAATGGATGACAGGGAGCATGATATAAAGTGAATATGTAAAAAAAATCAAATTAAATCAAAGAATGACTGATATATGTAATATCAGAGAAATTTATTGAAATAAAAATATTCTTTAAGTAACAATAATCTATACAAAATGAGCAATAATAATGTAAATAATGTACTTTATTTCAGTTCTGTTATTAGTGCTAGTTCAACATCATTATGAACATGTGTGTGACAGTTAAAGCGACAAAGACAAAAGAGCACTGAGGACAGGATGTGGAGAAAAAGTAGAATCTATTTCTTGCTATATTTTTTCGTATTCTTTACGATGCTCAAAACACTCTATAAATTCCAAATGTAATTAGCAAAACATGTGTATCAAAATAGCTTTGAAAACATACTTATTAAAAGACAACAGATGCAATATACTTCACATATGGTCCCATTTATATTGTATTTTCAGCATAACCAAATAATTGTAGGTCAAAAATGTTACAAAGTAAGGTATATGGTTTTTACAGGTAACTGTTCACAAGAATTTGTTTTCATTTGAAATAGGTGACAGTATTTTATGTTTTAAAACTGTATTGTTTACATAATTATTTGAATATAACATACATTAAACAATTTTTAGATTGTGCTGAACTTTTGACATGTAGATTGTGTTTCAATAATAATACTAATAAACAAGGATAATGAGGATGTGCTGAGATCATCCCCAGCATCATAATAAAGTATTACTAAAATTTTTCATCAATGTCCCCTTCTTCAATATATTAGGATTTTCATTCTGTAATCTTAATTCAACAAGGATCAAGTTCTTATTTATATTTCATCACTCTTTTGTTTGGAGTGAGGTCATCTGAAAGTTTGTGACTATAACTAAGTTTCACTCTAGTGATTGGTAGTATGAGGTGCTGTATCAATGATTATATCAAATATGAAGTGATATGATATATGTGACACACTATACACAGCATAAGATAGTAACCATTCACTGTTGCTGTAAAAATATGACTGAAACATGGATTATTCCAACCAGAACCAAGAATCAGTTCACATTATTAGAAAAAGTGAAAATAAGTTTTAGAAGTTTTCACCTATTTTGAAATCCTAGAAGATTGGAAAGAACTAAAATTAAGTGAGATTGACAATAAGTACAAAGCTAACTTGTTACTTTGCACAAATTCATTAGTGAAATATTTCTTATGGGAGAATTGTACATTTAGCAATAATCCAGGGCCAGCTTGCTGCCAACAAATTAATAAAGAAATTTGGCATGATTTATAACATTGATCCATCAAGAATTAATCATGAATCTTTCTTTCTTTCTCTTTGCTTGTTTCTTTCTTTGTTCCTTTCTTTCCTCCATCCCTCTCTCTTTCTTTTTTCCTTCTTTCCTTCCTTCCGTCTTTCTTTCTTTCTTTCTTTCTTTCTTTCTTTCTTTCTTTCTTTCTTTCTTTCTTTCTTTCTTTCTTTCTCTCTCTCTCTCTCTCTCTCTCTCTGTTTCTTTCTTTCTTTCTTTCTTTCTTTCTTTCTTTCTTTCTTTCTTTCTTTCTTTCTTTCTTTCTTTCTTTCTTGACCAAGTTAACACTGACTAGGGCATTGTTCAGCTTCCATATGTATGTGGGTGTTCTGTTGTTTTTGAAAACCAGCCTTAGTCCATGGTAATATGATAGAAAGCATGGGATTATTTCAATCTTCTTGTATCTGTTGAGGCCTGTTTTGTGCTGAAAAAAGGTATACTATTTTGTTTTAGTATGAAATGTTCTACAGAATACCCAAACATATGGGACACAATGAAAACAGTACTAAGAGGAAAACTCATAGCTTTGAGTGCCTCCAAAAAGAAACTGGAGAGAGCATACACTAGCAGCTTGACAACACCTCTAAAAGCTCTAGAACAAAAAGAAGCAAATACACCCAAGAAGAGCAGACCACAGTAAATAACCAAATTCAGGGCTTAAATCAACCAAGTAGAAACCAGAAAAAAAAACTACACAAAGAATCAACAAAATCAGGAGCTGGTTCTTTGAGAAAAGTCAATAAGATTGATAAATCCTTATCCAGACTAATCAGAGGGGACACAGACAGTAAATGGTGCCAGGTACAAGAGTAACAGAACTGTGCTCTCTTCTGTATTTTTTTTAATGGACAGTGCTGGATGTCTCAACAATTTTGTTCAAATGACTGCAGAACCTGGAAAAGCTATTTCAGCTGTTGCTGCTGTTGTTGCATAACATACTGCTATTATTGGTCATATATATATATATATATATATATATATATATATATATATATATATATACATATACATTACATATACAATTTGAATCTTTGGAAACATTAGCTGTGCTGTGAACTTTGGAAAAAAGTATGCCAGTTTACTGTGTTGAGTTGGCATTGTACAGAAATTAACAGCCATATTGGTCTAGAAATGTTGAACTTAATTTTTTTCCACTTGAACAGGGTTAGTGCACTATATTAAATGTGTAAGTTTTCATTACAAAAACTAATAAAGTTTTCTCTAACTAATGAAAAAAATAATTGATCATGAATCTAAGATTTGAGGGATTTTCATTTGTGCTAATCAGTAGACTCAAATGTCATAGCACAGATGAAGCTTTTCTGTATGGAAGACATGAAGTTCATGTTCTTTCAGTCAGCTGTCCCAAAAACTTTCCATTAAATAGCTACTTAAGGGGCCTTCATGCAGGAAGCATTGCCATGTGTAACACAGATCATTCTCACTAATTTGAATATAGTAATAGCAGTCTAGTAGATAGGGGGAAATTAGAAGAACTCAGCACAGGAGAATTTAATGAACTAGGCCTTATAACAGTATAAATGCTATGTGCCATAATTTTGCTAAACATCAGTTATACAACTGTATCCAAATTAAAGGAAAGTGTATATATATATATATATATGTGTGTGTGTGTGTGTGTGTGTGTGTGTGTGTGTGTGTGTGGTTGATGATAAAGAAGAAAATAGAGTCTGATTTACAGAGTCTTCTATAACTGCTAAAATTATAGAAAGAAATTTCTATATCTAGAAACAAATGGACAAGTCTGTTTTCCTAGCACCAAAGTGGCATACTAAGTCTGGGATCTTAGGGAGTCAAATTCAATGCCAGGCAAAAAACATTTGCCCTTCAATAATGCTTTGTTCAATAGATTAGTAAATGAAGGGGTTAGAATGAGTAAATGAAATAAACTAATTAATGAGTGGATGAGTCTGCAAATCTAACATTTAATTACTTAAGGAAAACATAGCTCTTTAATTACAGTGTAGGTAACATATATCTTGCTCTACAGGGGGATTGAAATTGAATACTGATTCTAAAACTTAATTTTCTGAAAGTAACTAGATAGCAATATTTTTCTGTTCTTTTTCTACTTTTTATTATGTGTATGCATGTATGTGTGTATACATGCATTTGTGTGTATCTGTGTGAGTGTGTGTTTCTGTGTTTGTATGTGCCAAAAGATTAAGTTAGGTGTCTTCTTACTGCCCTCCAAATCATATCTCTCCAATTCCGCTAGAGTGTCTAACCAGCAAGCTTCCAGTTTATTCTTGTCTTCATCTTGTAACACTTCGATTACAGGAGCATGTTGACATTCCTAACTTTTATTTTAGAGCTGGGGAATTCAAATTTAGGTCCTTATATTACCTAGTAAACACTTTACACACTGAGCCATCACCCCATCCCTTATTTCATGCAACCCAGCATAGCTTCTGGCTTGCTTGCTATGTAGCAGAGAATGACATTGAACTTCTAATGACACTCCAGTTTCTACCTCCAGATTGCCCAGATCATAGATATATACCATCACTAACATTTTTTGCTTTTTTATAAGTTCAGTGGGAATCTTTGCCAAGACTCCTTGCATTCTAAACAAGCATTTTATCAATGGCCATATTTCTAGCCTGACTTAGTTTTAGTAAGATTTAGTGTCTTTTAAAAATTTTATTGCTCTATTATTGTATCAGTTGCCTTTCTGTTGTTGTGATAAAACATCATAACCAAAAGTCTCTTATGGAAAAATTTACCTTGTTGTACAGTTCCAGCTGGATAAGAGTCTCTCCTGGCAGAAAGCAGCAGACACAGCAGAAGGAACAGGGAGATGTACTACAGCACAAAGCAGAGAGAGTGAATCAAAGTAGTACAAAGCTTTTAATTTCAAACCCTGACCTCTGTCATATACTTCCTCCACCTACACCTCCAAAACCAGTGCCACTAAAGTAACAATTTCGTTAAGATAAAGCATGTAAATTTACAATATCTATTCCTTTTACCCTTCCTTCATATTTCTCTCCACCCATTCCTACTATGTGTCTTGCCTTGCTTTTTACCTCTAGTTGCTCTGCTGCTTTAATGTTACCAATATAATATAAACAGCAATACACATCAACATGAAATGTGGTCCAAAAGTTAAAGAAATCACAGCTAACAGAGTTGTGATGGTTTTGATAATATAATGATGTCCAGCTGAATACTTTTTTATGCAAATGTCATTATTTCAACTATTTGGCACTGAATAAAATTCATTTTCTTTTATCTGTTGATAAATGTCTAAACTGGTTTGCTTTCTTGATTATTATTACAGGTGAAGTTATAAATATGGATGTGAAAATACCTCTATGGTATTCAAAACAAAGAATAGTATATACTATGTTTATACATGTTTATTCATATGCATTCAAAGCTGGTAATTTTTTTCTCCTATTATGATTGTTGTTACTACTACAAATGAAAAAATTGAGAGTAATACTAATTTCTAGTTGGATGTCAATGCTAGTATTTTATGGTTTCTTTTTAAAATAACTAAACATGGAGTTTAACATGGCCTCACTTCTCTGAATCCTTATTAGTCTTTTTTTTCCTGTTGTACACACGCTGTAGCCCAGTTTTAATATACTTTAAGTATTTGTATTTATAATGTAGTTCATTGGCAAAGAAAAGTCCTCTAGCATAACACAGGCCTTAGCATTAGAAGCGAACTGATAAAATCAAAGCTTAATTGTCAAATTGAGCAAAATCGGCTATCTGATATCTTTATTATTAGGAATTATATTGGTTAATTACAAGATTATCTTTGGTG
The DNA here is from genome assembly GCF_947179515.1 of Apodemus sylvaticus. Classification (NCBI taxonomy): domain Eukaryota; kingdom Metazoa; phylum Chordata; class Mammalia; order Rodentia; family Muridae; genus Apodemus; species Apodemus sylvaticus. Next base: position 74,011,243 of record NC_067495.1, read on the forward strand.
AGAAAAACACAATGAGCACATATGAATTTATAAACTTCCTGTTTCATATTATTTTGAAAAATTTATAACCTTAAAGTTGACTAGTCATATACATAACTGCACAATTTATCATATTTTGTTTTCAAAATTTCAACAACTCTACAGTGTTCTTCTAAATTGAAAAATATTTCTTGTTTCATTTCAATTTTTCTTTGAATTCCACATGCAAGTAGTAGTAAAATATTGAAATTAATTATTCTGTGCCTGTTAGACTTCAATTTCAAACAATTCTTTGTATGTAAGTATTTATGTTTTTCAAATGACTTGTAATACTAAAGTGTTTAAAATCCTTGAAATATTTTTGGTTTATTAAACTCCCAGGAAGTCTATATAAAATACTTATGCCTCCCTTGACATCTTTTCACAACTTTGTATTGTCTAGGGACAAAAGAGGCAATTCTTATAGTTACTGGGATTTAGGAACTTATTTAGTAATTGAAAATGTCTTAAAATATTTAAAGTCTCAAAAGTAAAACTGAAAGCTTAACATATTTCTACCATATGTATCACAAATATGTCATTATTTTGGATTGTAACATTTGATACATTCAATCATCTCTCAGGAGTTTTAAGCCACTACTCTTGAGTGATTATAAAGGTCATCTTGTAAATACAGATATTAAACAGACTGGCTTTGGCAAGAAGTAAAAAAAAAAATCTCATCCAGTGTTTATTCTGAAAATTCATTAGAAAGTAATAATTTCTTGAGGGATGACTAATTATCCTCTCAGAATAAGGTTGATATCAAATGAGAAAAACATAAATATGCTTTTAAATTCTTAATTTTAAGCATAATGTAGTATCTATGACTGAGTTGAAATTATACTTATGTGATATGTATTCTCATTGCAGTTTTAAATTTAAATTAACTTAACACATAGTTTATAAAATATTATTTGGAAACATTTAATTTTATCTGAAAATCATAAAAGATTCACAATAAAATTATTAGTATAATCCTTATTAACAGGAAGTCAAAGAATTGTCATGAAATTCCATAGCTCATGTCAGTATATTAGTAGATTAAAACAAGCCTTTTACCTTTTCACCAGATTCGGAAACACAAACATTCACAAAATCAAGAGGAAAAGTATATTTTCTCAGTAAAACCTTTTCCCTTTATTATTTTAATAACAGAAAAGATAATTACTTTATAGAAATGCACCAATGAAATATTCCAAAATATTATTCTATTCCAACATTATTTGACATTCAATGCTAACACCTAATGAGCCATTTAATGAAAGTTATTTAATCACTGACAGTTTAGACTTAAGGTTAGTAACAGTTTCTTCAAGTTCACTAGAATACTCCTATGAAAATCTTCCAAGAAGTGAAGAATGAAAAATGGTTTGAAAAAGAAATAAATATAAATCAATAATAACAGAAAATCCTCATGAATTTCCCAAGTGACAGACTTGGTGACAGTTTTAGTTGTGTCAAGCATTGCAATCAAATATGATTGATGAAATAAAATGTGATGTGTCTGATATAATGTATCTAAAGGGAAATACTAATCATGAGGAAAGTCAGCCAGAACAGCATCCAAAAAATACAAACTTGAAAGCCTGTCTGCTGGATGCTATGAATACATTTTTCTCCCAAAAGAAGCAAACAACTTTTAAAGTGCAATCATAATGTGAATCTTTACATATGACCAACTATTTAATTCTCATATTTTTATATATTTTAATGGAATTGGTAAGCAAGCAGATAGCACTCTAGTAGAAGTGGAGAAAATAAAATCTACCCCCAAAGCCTTCAGTAAGACTTTTCTTTCACAAATATGAGAATAAATCTGAGTGTTTTGCTAAAATAATTAACATAACAAGATGCTGCTGCCAGTATGATGATTTTTTTATATAACCATCAAAATTACCCTCTGTCAACACTTCATTTCCAGTTTCTCTGTAAAGTTTCACGTTGTCCATATCTATAGTCATAGTAACTTTTAGACTGAATTTATATAGATATATAAATAATATCATTCAATATCTGTGCTATCATAATGACATGCAAATATTGATGACTAATAAGTTTAGAGAAGATATTAAATACAAAACTTAGCTTATTAAAGAAACCTAAAGTAGATGAATTCATGAGCTTATTTCAGACCTGCTTAATAGAATGCCTGAAATTTCCTATTCTTACCATACATATTAACTTACATGCTTAGAGTTTAAGAATAGAAACGAGATAATAAGTAATTGGATACAATATTATTTGAGGAATTGGCATTATGCTGTTCTTCCCATGCAAGATACTATTTGATGTCTATCCAGCAAATATCCTCTTTCTAGTTTCCCAAATATATTAAATAAAAATACCTAGATTTCAAGAAAAGCGGCCCTGTCTCTGCATTACTGTTAACCATGTGATCTACTTTTGTACAGAAAATGTATGGATAAATTTGCCAAGTAAGAAACACTCAGACAAATGATCCCTTCTCAGATACAAAACAAGAATGAAAAAAGGAAATGAAATCTGCATCATTGTGTGATTTAGTGTTGTTTCTGAGAAAAATAGGTAAAAATATTATAAGGAATGATATTTGCCATGAACAAGATGAGACTCTAGTGTCAATATCTTACTCTTTGATGTTTTATGTTTTGGCAAAGAAATCAGTCAAACCATGATAAATGACCATTCTATTTCTTATGGCCAACAACCTTAATTTTTTTATTTTTTCATCTTAGTTTTGACTTTTTTAATTATGTTACTTTTCTATTGTGGTCATAAAACATAGTGACTGAGGAAACTTGTAAAGGAAAGGGTTTGTTTGGGTTTCAGGTGTAGAGTGTTTATGATTGTAGAACTGAGGTAGCAAATAGGTGGATTGAGCCAACCTGGGAGCTCCCATCTTAAATCATAACCAAGAAGCAGAAAGCTTGCTCTTTACATGGTGAAGTCTTTTCTAAATCTCAAATCCTGCCCTCAGTGACTTGCATTTTGTAGCCTACCCAAACAATGCCATAAACTGGGGACCAAACTTTCAGTACTACAGGAGTATGGGCAACATCTCATTTCAAGCACAAGCGTCCATATATGATATTGGGGATTTTCAAAATAAAGAGATAAAATTCTCACATGATTCCATTATAGTTAAATGACAGAAATATCATGAGAATAGTAACATGATAATAGCAGAGAATGGATAGAAAGTCATTAGAAACTGGAGTGGATAAATAATATGTGAAGCAGAGAGAATAAAGTAGGGAAGATTTCAGGTTTTGCTACTGCACTGAATCAACCATGTAATTATAGTAGATGTACTATTTTACTTAAACACTTTGGATGGTGTCACAAGTGACTTATCGCATTGATTACCAATAGGTGATTTTCAGACTGTTCTGACTGATAATTAAACATATGAACATTAACCATGAAGAGTGGACAAATAATAACTGATTCAAGGAATGTCAAGCAAATAGATTCTAGTACAGTTCAACCTTAAAGGAAAATTCTAAATAAAAGAAACATGGAAGGTATTTTTACCTACTTTGTTGGAAATTCTTTTTTTTTTTTTTTGGCTTTTTGAGACAGGGTTTCTCTGTGCAGCCCTGGCTGTCCTGGAACTGGTAGACCAGGCTTGCCTCGAACTCAGAAATCTGCCTGCCTCTGCCTCCCAAGTGCTGGGATTAAAGGCATGCGCCACCACTGCTGGGCAGGAAATTCTTCATGACTTGTAGAAGTTAACATTATCTGATTGTATAAAGCAAAGCTAATATACAAGTACACTGCAACAAAAAATATATATTTGAATAGACAAAATAAAATTGAAGAGCTCAAACCAAGATTATGGCATGCCATCTCTTCTTCCTTCCAAGTCTGCATTAGTAAACAGAACAATAGTATCCCAGCTACCAATTGCTTTGCTCTGTCTCAAAAATTTCTGCCTTTAACAATCCATTAAGTAAATTATATTTTCTGTAGGACCATTTCACATGTATTTCTTTTGATAGAATTTAGTGAGCAATGATTTGATGTATATATATTATGTTAAACGTTTTAGCTAAAACAACATTAAAAAGTAATTAAAACACATACTTGGACATGTTATTAAAGTTGAAGGAATGCTAATAAGATAATTATCTCACTTGCTATCATACATTAATAGTTTTAACATATGATTTTATGAAATTCTAAACCACAATTGAAACTTTTTTCTTTAAAAATGAATAAATCCGTATTTATTTGGTTTATTTTATCATGCATTGAGAAAACAAGAAAAACTCCACCAATTTTCAGAGACATTCTTTGTATATTTTGCTGCAGACAGTTTCACTGACAAATTGCTTATGCTCACATAGCTTTTTATACTAATACATTTTTTCAGTAATGTGAATTTAAAATCAACTTTAATTTTAAATAAACTTTAAAAGTTGTGACTTCCAAATTATTATACAATATAATAATATTGTTTTCTGAATTTTATCACTGTAAATATTTTTGAAACTTGCATGCATAAAATAATATAATAGAAATGATTGAATTAAGTAATATGTATCAGCATTTTCTTAATATTGACATACAAAAAGAGAAATGTATTTGATTACAGATAGTCAAAGCACAGCATACCTCCTCTACCTTCTTACTGGCATAATACATTGCTCTTGTGAAGGCACTATTTCTTTGATATGCTATGTGAGATATGATCTTGTGCTAGGTCTGGCTTATGCAAGTCCTCTCCTTTGCAGCAGACATAACACCCTCCAACTGTGTGTACTCCACCAGGTATCTCTAAGAGTTTTTTAAAGACCAATTTTAATTATAATTTACATTGAAAACATAAATGTCAGGAAAGGAGTTTTAGTTATACCTAGTTTTTAATATTTGGAACACAGAGAAAGGATAAGTGCATAGAATAACATAAGTGCAAGGTACTCTGACCTGATTACTAAAGTTTGCATCTATGCATGGAAATGTCACACTTTAACCCTTTGGTTGTGGATAAATTCTATGTCAATTAATGATAAAAGAAAATAAATGATGGTATACTCATTGGTATAATGAGCTTAATATTCATGAGGTCTTGGACCCCATACAAGCATCCAGCAATAATAATAATGCTGATGATAATAGCAATAGTACTATATTGATGGTCATATATTTGAATCATACTTTCTACATATATAGACTTGGAAATTTTTCAATTAACATTTCAAGTGGCTGCAAATAGACTGAACTCTCATTGGTAATGAAGTTGTTAGAAACTTCAAGTAAGTTTTGCTGTATCAAAATAATAAGTTTGGTAATAGGAGAGTAAAAAAATTAAATATGGGTTTGAACAGGTGATATATTCCTTTCAGTAGTTGGAAGGCAAAGGGCAGAAACTCTATGAGTTTGAGTTTTAGACTTGTCTATGAGGTGACTTACAGGCTAATAGAGAATACATAGGAAAACCCTGTGTCAGTAAAATAAAACAGAAAGTAAATTAAATTAAATGCATGCAATATTTTTTCTGACCTAGAACAGTTAAACAGCAATGAATAAAATTAAAATAAGCTTTGTCTTTATGTAATACAATTACATGAAAATACTAATTTTATGAAAAACAGGTAGAGGAATATCAATCCAGCAATATGATACTCTGGTAAGAGATCACATTTTCTGGTTCTGTGTGATCAGGTTGCAATGCAGGCATTCCCTGGATTGTAGTGTGATATGGCTGGAACCTAGAGAAGCCTTTAATCCCAGGAGGCAGAGGCAAGCAGATCTCTGAATTTTGTGCCTGGTACAGAGCAAGTTTCAGGGACAGAAAAGCTAAGGTCCAGGGGAGGTTATATGTGTGTTTATTCCCCAAACTTAGGAGTCAGTTGAGGGACAGTGTGCTGGAGTTGAAGGACAGTGTGTTGGAGTTGAGGGGGCAGGTCAGGTGGGGGCAGTTCAATTTACAGAGTTCAGAAGCAGTTTTATTTATTTTTTTTAACTGCCATTGTTTTACAAACAGGTCACAGACAGAACAATCAAGACATGGGTGAAGACAGAAGAATCCAAAGAATAAGAACAAGACCAAAGATTATAGCACATTGCTAGTGTTAGTTTGAGGCCAAGGAGAGCAATTCAACAAGAAACCAAGAGAAGCCAGTTAAAATCAGTTGGCGTGGAGAGGAGTCTGAGCCAGAACAGCTAAATTGAACAATCAAGGCAGAGTTCAGAAAGAGAAAGGGTGATCTTATTCATCAGTAAGCCTTCAAGATGTCAATCACATCAGAAGAATAAAAGCTACATTTACAGAAATATAATGTTTTGCTTTTAAAATTTTTATTTTATGGGTTTAAGTATTTGGCTTCATGTATGTCTGTACACTTCATATGTGCCTGGGTACATTTCATTCCATAGAATTGGAGTTAGGTATGGTTGCAAGCTGCTGGATAGGTGCTGAAAAACAAACTTGATTCCTCTTAACCACTGAGAAATCTCTTCAGTCCTACAATGTTTTCTGTGAGTCCTACATGGCAATATAGAAGAGACAGTATAGCATGGTTCCCTGCCCTAGAACAGAGCCAGAATGGTGTGGACCTCCACAAGTGTTGATGGATGCTTTGTGTGAGGCTTGTTTAAAAACATATATTTTACTTCATGTTCCTTCTTTGGGAAATAGTCTCCCTGACCAGGTTATCAGGGAATGTCCTCTGCCAAAGTTAATGACGCTATGGTAATCAGAGACATCATGAGTCTGGAAGGCAAAGGTACATCTAATGTCTCAGAAAAATGGTAGAACAATGTAAACTTCAGGAAATCCGCTAAGTCTGTGGACTCTCAAAGCATGAGTTCAAAAATATATAATTTCTAAATTATGCAAAATATAAGGATACAATGTGAATTATATGAGAAGCTTCACAGACCTAAAAGAACAGAGGCAGCTGTGCTATGAGTCAACTTGTTAGATATATACATAGGCAGGCCAATAAAAAGGCAGGCATATTCTTGAGTTCCAATCAGTATGGGGCAGAGCTAGTTTGGGCCCAGGCATGGTGGGAATGGCAATTTTAGGATGTGATCCCACACAGGTAAACTTATGGTCTTTACTTACAAAGACAAGATAATATTCATTTGCAATTTTTAAAAAAGAAATGTACTTGCTGTCTTTTTCTAAGAATCAGGAGACTGGGGTCATGGAACACTCATTCATGGAATAATCGAAATAATAATAAATGACAGAATAAATGACAGAATTGATATGCAAATAAAAGACTGGGCCTTGATCTTGGACAGCTGAGCTACTTGGATGAGCTGTCTGGAGATCTCAAGTAAAAAGTTCCAGCAGAACACAGGCCATCAACTTGTACTCCATTATTGATTTTGAGTTGCTTTTTCACCACTCTCAAACACCTCTTCCTACAAGAACCCCTCTCCAAGGGCAGGCTGGCCCTTGGCAGTTTTCTTTGGAATAGAAATTTAAAACATACTTTTCCCCTTTAAATTTAGTCCTGCTCTTCCTCTTCCCTCTCCCCCTCTTCCTCCTCTTCTTTCTCCATCTCTTCTCAGCATTTATCTTGTTCTCTTCTTTTTCTTCTACTATTAGTCTTCTTCCTCTTCATCCTATTCTTCTTCTAACAAGTTCTTACTATGTATTCCTTATCATCTTAGAACTTGCAGTGTCTGCTGCAAAGACAAAGCTCATCTTATATTCACAGTGACTTCTGTCCCTGATTTGAGTGCTAGGCTTAGACTTTCTTTAAAAGTTTCATATATTTATATGTGTAATGATTATGCCCATCCACTATTACCTCAAACTCTAATAGTATACCCTACCTAACCCCCAGGTTCATATCTCTTTCTATTTATTTTGGTATTAGTAACTCCTGAGCCCAAATGGTGCTGCCTATTTGCACATGGGTGTGTGTCTATCCAGTAGAATACAAGCAACCTACAATTAACCATGTCTACAAAGGAGAATACTTCCTCCCTCAACAAACATTATCTACCAATAACTCCTTTTACAAGAATGAGTCCTATGGGTGTTGTGTGAAATATTAAAAAGATGAGCAAGTTCCCAGGCTATACCCGGCTACTCTCTACCAAAATGGTCTTACCAGCCAGTTCTTATCTCATGCAAACTCTCTTGACTCAGAGCTTCAAAATCTCTCCACCCAGTTCAATAAGTTCCCACTGGTGAATCACTAATCTGTCAGCCTCATGTTTAAAAACCCCCACGGCCTTTGTGCTGTACATCTACAAAACCACATTTTGCCACAGTACCTTTCTCTCTTGAACCCTGTTGAACTACCACATGAAGGAAAACACCACACAAACTTAGTTCAGAAACAATGGTAACTCAATCACTGACCACAACAACTAGAATCCAAATCTGGTAAGCCATATTAAATCTAAATCCCCTGGTGGCAAATCCTGGCAGGATCACCATCTAAGCCATGTAAGCCAGGAGACACTAGTAGCTACATCTTGCCCTCTCACTATCCCTGTCCAAAAAGCCCCTAACTCTCTCCTGCTGCCTTTCTTCCTCCATCCAACCCTGAAATCCTATCTGCTCTCCCCGTGATTGGTCCCTTTATTAATTGGGAAAAGGTTCACAAGAAGTCACCTGAGTACTTGACTCATTCTTTTTTCTAGACAGCCCCTTCTGGGAATGCAGACTTAAGATCAAAATACAGGCATCACCAGGGCCATCCACAACACTTGCCCATTTCTGTTCTAATAGAAAACAAAACTTTCATTCAAATATAAATTGAGTAAAACTATTACCATTTTGTAATTTATAAAGTACAAGATAGGCCTAATACCCAGTCCATCATTTTTTGTTAATAAAATAGAAGGCTGTCATGTATCCTAACTTAAAAGACTTATAATTCTACACCTGACTTATACCCTGGCTGTAGATTGTATGCCATATGAAAACCATTCTCTCAATTCTGTTCTTTCGATGTTAAATAGCCTGGGTTAGCTATGAGACTTTAAGAAGTCTTTGAACCCCATAATGACCAACATCATCTGAAGATATAGGAAGCCTAACACAGCTTCCAGGACTGATACAAGTTGTAGAGACAGTTGCCTACCCATACAGCCTCAGTATGTCAGGAGGTTGGAGATTCAGTCTTCAGCCTTCTGGCCCAGAATCCTCTGACAGACCTTTGAAAAACAGATATTATTGAGGACTAGCCTATTCTGTCTCAGCAGAACTAAGCTGTTGTAAACTGTAAATTGTGTCCTTTCAAGAACAGTACAGGTCTGCAGGAGAGATAGGCAATTTCTGCCTAGTGACCACCTAGCCACAATGTACAACCTCATCTGGAGGTACGATGCTCAGTTGCTTCTTTGAATCCATGAATGGGAAGCTGTTAGGAGCAGATTTGTCTCAAGAACAAGTAAACAAATAACATTAAACAGTAAATGCCACATCTGTGGATTTCTGACATTTTTGAAAACCAACTATTTATATAAATTAATCTGGACTATTGTCCAATAACTACCCTCAGCTATTTCTAATTAAAATATCTGAAAACACCCTAACAATAATCTCAGAGCCATGAGTTTGCTATTTTGTCCTTAACTTAGAGGCTTAAACATCTCAGATCAGTTTATAATGGCCTGTATAGAAAGACTGGGCCCAGTCCTTGCACTTATAAAATTTTGTATCACAAGAAGAAATTTATACCAATGAAAACCTTGATTTTGTATCAAAATATGTTCTGTACCAAAATAAGAAATTAAACCTTTAACTTAGTTACAATTATAAAGATTTCTACAAAATGAGTTTATGACTATACAATCAATTCTACTTATTTTCTCCTTGTTCCAATTATGACCATTTCTAAATTCCCTAGAAAGACAATCTGAGAATAACCACCTCCAGTGCCAAAGCCCAGGGAACTGGGACAACAACTCTCCTAACTTCTAGCTGAACATGGGCATTGAGATATTTTTGACCCGGTGGGAGGAAATGGTAAAGAAAATGGGGGGGGGGTTAGTTGGCCTGAAGAAGGCCACACCAACAATTGTATTAGTTTCTGATGTGTGTGTCCTGACTGGATCTGGCTGAAAATCCAAGACATTAGGAGTTCGAGCAGGTCAGTTCAGCATATCTGACAATGAGACTCACCAAGGCTGTATATTCTGTAATATACAAATCTCAAAACAAAATTTTAGTATCATCAAGAGAAGTTTTTTTTTTTATTCTCTGGAATCTAGTTCTCTGGGGTCTCCCTGTATCAAATCTGATCTATATTACTCTGGGAGGTGTATAGATACCAATCACTTTTTCTAAAAATGCAAAGACAAAACTTTTCTCCCAAATCAGCATATCCTTGAGCCAGTAACCAGAAAAACGTTTATATTAGCCTCTTTCCCAGCAGAATAATATAATAACAGAACTCAAAATCATATCCATTTTGAAAATTAAAACAATCTAAAACAAATGAAGTAAACTAAAATACTGTATGTGCCTATTTTTAGGCCTTTTCTATTCTGCCATGCAGGATAATAACCCAAGATACCTGTGGAGCCCACGTTAGACAGAATTTGAGTATCTTTATACTATCTTTAAAGCAATTAATTCAAAGTTTCACTAATTTCTGCCTATAGGAAGCAGGTAGTTTTACTTCCTGAGTTCTTTGCCTAGCGCAGCCATCTTGTTACACCGTAATCTATCTGTTAGGCTCTCTGCCTGGAGCTACAGACATTTATAATTAATACCTGATCATAGCAGGTAAGTATCACTGCTCTCTCTACTTGGAGTGGATGACTAATTTTCCCTATCCTAGTTCCAAACCACAAGCAAAATTTCCCACATGATTCAGACAGAATCTGTATATAAATCTATCCTAAAAGCAAATAATCCCAATTTTGTAAATTCACAGTTCAATCCATCTCTGCCCAAGAAGTAGGCAACTTCATTTTCCTTTTCCTGACACAGAGCAGTCTGCAATTACCCTCAGCAGGGGACCTCAGAGCCTGCTTTCTTTGTTTCAGTTCCTATGCCTGAGCCTACATGACTACCCAGCTACTCACTTAAAAAAATGAAATAAAACTCTCTCAGGCTAATAATCTTAAATTTCTAATGGATTCTTGCTCCAATTCAGACTGGCGCTACTTGTTGCTGGAAATATTAGAAAAACAAAAACCACACGTTCCAGCGCTATACCCAGCTACTCTCTACCCACCAATCCCACTGCATTCACAGCTAGCTCCAAGCAGCAACTGATTGCAGTCTTCCCAGCTCTGGTTCATTTACCTCAGTGCCACTAGTTCCTTCTCAGCCATAAATCCCTTATGGTCTACAGTCCCAAATTCCATTAACCTAGAGAATCAAAACTCTAGAAACTTATAATTAATCAGTAAGATTTATATATCAATAAATTCTCAATTCACAAGATGCCCACACAATGATTTTAGAGCCAACTGATGATACAAGCTTCCCATCTAGATTAGACAAGTTATCCTAAGTATTCTAACATTTATGATATTTATAGATACCTGTGGCTACTTAAAGCTATGTGGAATCTGGATCATTTTCCTCTTGCTCAATCTTTCTTCCTTCTCCCTACATTTCTCCTCTGTCTTCATCTCTGCAACTCTTTTCTCTGCCTCCCTTTTCCTGGTCCAGTCACAGGCTTCTTATTGTATTGATATTTAAAGTGATTGGACAGGGAAAATTCTGCTACATATGGGGCCTTTTCTTACTCATTACTGGGAAAAAAGGGAATGGCATTCTTGTTGTTGTTGTTTGTTTTGTTATATTGGAGACAGTCTTTCTTTATGTAGCCTGTTTAACTGGAACTTTCAATGACGATCAGACAATCCTCAAACTCATTGATAAATGGGCCACTATACTCGGTTCCATGCTGCAATCTTTACTTGATTGATCTTATCTATTCCCACTGTTCTGTGAAGTTCCCTGAGTCTTGAATATTAGAAGGTTAATGCACATAACACACCCACAAGTGCCCATTGGTGTTACTTACAGTTGGAACATTACCAACTATAGTTGCCCACATTAGCCACCACCAACTGCAAAATTTTCTCTCATCAATCTTTAAATAATAATGAACCTATGGCTATAAACCTGAATATTAAGAAAATAGTATGGGAGCATCCAGGGTCAGGATCTTATTGGATTTACGTTTTTGCAAGGTGATAGTTTTGGATCTATTTGTATTCACACAGTTATCTCCTCTGTCAATGCATTCAACACTATTCATTACTTTCTCTTCTATGAGGTTCTGTGGTTTTGGTTTTATATTGAAGTATTTGATTCACTTGGAATAGAGTTTTGGGGTGGTGATAGGTATGGATCTATTTGGATTCTTCTACATGTACATCTCCAGTTCGATTGGCACCATTTTTTGAAGATGCTATTCTTTTTACTCTATTGTCAATTTCTGGCTTCTTTATCAATAATCAGGTGTCCATGTGTGTATGGATGCATAGACGTTGGGGTTTTGGATTAGATTCCATTGATCAACCTGTCTCTTTTTAAGCCAGTATCATGCAGTTTTTTTAATCAGTATTGCTCTGTAGTACAGATTGATATTTGACTGGTGATACTTCATGATGTTCTTTTATTGTATAGCATTATACATTATAGCATCATTTTATCTATCCTGGAGATATATGGAAAAAATGAAGTTGAATATTGTTCTTTCAAGGTCTGTAAAGCATTGATGGGGACTGCATTTAATCTGTAGATTGCTTTTGGCAAGATGGCCATTTTTACTATATTAATCCTGCCAATCCGTAAGCATGATATCCCAGCACTCTTATGGGCTCTAACTCCTATAACTCATTTCTAGTTTACTAGCTTTCATATGTCTTACAGTTTTGGACTATACCAGACCCTAAAAATGTTTTTCCTCAACTAGAATCCACATATCAAAGGGAATATTTAGTGTTTGTACTTCTGAGTCTGGGAATCTTTACTCCAAAATATTTTTTTCTAGTTTCATTCCTTCACATATAAATATAAATTTTCTTTATGTTTGAGTAATATTCTCTTATTTATGTGTACCATATTTTCCTTATCCATTCCTTATCTGATGAGCATCTTAACTGATTCTACTTCCTAGCTACTGAACATTGAGCTACAATAAGCAGTATCTTTGTAATAAGATATAAAGTTTTAAGGATGGAGAGATGGTTACATTTTCTAGGGCACCTGTTTCTCTTACAGAGAGCCCAAGTTTGGTAATCTGAGGGGTATTTAGCTCTCTGTTACTGCAGTAAAAGAGATATGAAACACTTTTCTTATTTCTGTGGACACTCAAACACATGTGACATATAGGCTTACACATCAGCATACATAAAATTAATTAAAATAAATTAAAAATACATAAAATTGTTTTTGGTATATTCCCAAAAGTAATATAACTGTATCACATGGTTATTCTATTTCTTAGTTTTTGATTACACTCCAGAATCATTTCATAGTGATCACATTATTTTATACTCCCAAGAATATATAAGAGCTCACTTTTGACTACATCTATATCCATTTTTTACCATTTATACTCCCAATCTTTTGATCAGTATAGCTCTAGTGAGATGATTTTTTTTTTAAATTGGGAAGATACAGAAAGATATCCTGTGATCCCCAAATGTACTCTAAGTTCCTAAAATGAGCTGAAGTCTAAATAGAAGGCCAAGTATCTGGCTATCTGAATAGTCTTCATGCCACACATTATTGACTCACTGAGTTTCAGTTCCACCCTTTAAGGTTGTCTGACATGTTGATGAAACTGAAATCCCTTTCTGGAAGACAAGTTTCCCATCTGACTGAGAATTTTCCTTCTCTCAGCATCAGATTCTTGAAGAAATTCCCATTTCCTTGATGTCTATTGGTTCAATAGTTTGACAGCCTAGTTAAGAGATGTAAGTGTTCTTCCTATCTTCAGTTCCACCACTTTCTATTTTAACACCTGTATCTTGAGATGGAATATAATATACATAACATAACCAAAATAAATATAATTAAAAGAATATAAGTAGAGACTAAGACTATGACACAATTATTTAGTGCCAGGTAGTCATGGTTAATCTTTAATTACAGAACTCTGGAAAGAGAGGTGTAGTAATCAGTTTTACTGAATATCCTGGCGTGGGGTTCCTTCCCACCTTAGACTATCTTAGTCTTTCCCGGATGAAAGACACACACACATAGCTTCTATATTTAAATATACTTTAAATTCACAGCCAAATTGGTCTATAATGTGAGCTCCAGGCATACAAGAGATTCATAGTAAGATTATTTCATTTAAAATTTAAAGAAAATAAAAAATTTAAAAGTGATAAACATAAAATACTGGAGTTACAGTTGTGAGGATGGGAAGAATTTTCCTGTTAGCCCTCTAATTCACAATCTCCACTATACATCTATCCCTCTCTCATTCATAGTGATAACATGAGGCTGTTTTTCCCCTCATATTTTCAATTCTTAGCCTATCCATTGGCTATGTGGAAACCAGGGATATTTTGGTTTGTTATAACAATTGCTGAGCCTGGCTCCTGTTAGCTGTAGCCCCTGATATTTTCTCCCTTTCAACTATACTTGGCTTCAGACCTTGTTGGTTATTTTGCATGCATGGTACTTACATGCTTTGAACTCTGCAAATTTTGCATAAAATATAAACTTTGGATTCACAATATGCATGTTTCTAATAACAGATATATTTTATAAACTGCAACACAAACCAATCTCTAAATATGCCTTGATGTGGTTAAGAACATTTTCTAAAATGTTGGAAACAAAACTCCAAATGCAAAGAATACTTTTTAAAAAATTCTTTTGTTAAGTTTAATCACAAAAAACAAAACAGTATCTACAGGAACACCTTACTTCTTTAGGAAAAAGAATGGATTTATAATTTTGCATTGATATATTCATATTAGAGCACTAAAAATGTTGAAATAGATAAATTTTATTAGTTCTCAACTTTCCATTTGTATTACAGAACTGAGATATTAATTTTTATTTTTATTATATTTAACCTTGCTCTAAATCTGTTAAAGACAGACGAGATTTTTTTTTTAAGAAAAGCACAGAAAATTCCAATAGTATCAATTAAATGATTCGTTTCAAACTGTCAGATGACAGGAAGCCATTTACTCATTCCACCTATAAATTTAACAAATAGTACACCCAACACAGAGACTGCTTTTTAAACAACAACCCAGATCTATCCGGTATGCTTTTTAAAGAATTAAGTAACAAAGTTAAAGAACTATCTTATAAGAACAATATTCAGTGAGGTTCGTAATTGAATGAAAATATTTCCACAGTTAGGAAAACAATGAAAAATTACAGCACTTAGCTACCCTATATCTTATAAATCATACACCAATTGAGATGAAAACTCCAGAGAGAAAGACATGTGAACAAAACCTAAATAATCCCTAGTTCTTTAAAAGCCTTTCTTATAATCCAGGTTCTGTGAATTCTTTCCTGTGGTTCATTTGGACTTTTGATCACTCTTCCTTAACACTAGCTAACATTTTGGTATGTTGACCTGTTAGCGGTTTTTAAAAATGTCTTTGCATCCTCCCTCTCCTTACCCCTCTCCCTCTCCCTCTCTCTTTCCCTCTTTCCCTCTCTACCCCACCTCTTTTTTTTTTTTTTTGGTGCCATTAAGGACAATGACAGATACCCCACTGAGAGTTGGCAACTGAATATTGTTTTTTTTTTAAAGAAACTTCTGGAGATCTTAATTAGAGATATAACTCCTAAGTTGAACACTTATTAGCAAACATGTGTGGTCCTTTTTCTCTCAGTAAGGGCTTGCATGCCACTTAACACTGTAACAAACAGTTATAACAGAAGACAAGATTCAAGTTTAAAGAATAAAAACATTTGGCATCATCTGTTGTAATACCAAGTTTTTTCCAAAGATAAGTTTCGGTATTTCAAGGAAATACAATTATTCAAACGCAAGGGGAATTTTGAAGAAAGGTTTAGTTGAAGTGATAAACCAGACTGTCTCTATCTTAGCCTTACAAACCATCTTATAGTAAAGACAAACTAGGTTCATTCTTATCCATAATTAAACCTCTCATTCTCAAGGATTGGGCTATGCTCCATCTGTAACCTTAACTACAAATATTTCTCTGCTGCATGTTCCAGGAACTGACAACCATGTCTTTGTTTCAAACAACATTCTTGTAACCCTACCTTTATTTCAAAAGGTTGCTATGCCTATTTTGTTAAAATTGCCTTGTTTTGAATCCCTTGTTAAGCTATTGTATCCACACCCATTTTGATAGCCAAATCCTCCACTTCTAAACCCTCTACTCCTGAGCTACAAAAGCCTTGTTTTCCTCACATCCAATATTGACCTTTCCTACCCTGTTTGTGGGGATGCAACCATCCATATACATGAATAAAAAGCTTGCTTTGATTAATTTGGCCATGATGATTTGGAGTGGTGTTCTTTCTCCTTTCATCTTTGGGATTAACTGGAGCCAAATGTCTTTTATGAAAAAGCTATATGAAGGAAAGCTGTCTTTCAAACTGACTAGCTATTGAAACTGTCATGTTTTACTGGCGTATATATGTTCATTTATGTGTATGTGTGTGTGTGTGTGTGTGTGTGTGTGTGTGTGCATGTGTATATTGTGTATCCAGACTTTCTGAGTGATAAAATTTTATTCTGTATCACAGTAAGCTAAGGTTATTAAACAATGCACATTTATACCAAACTTATTTTTCCCTCTTTAATGCATTTTTTTTTACATATCTTTCCTATTAAACCTGTCCGACTTTTTGAACTCTAACTTCAAAGAAAAACAATTAACCAAACTTTGTGTTGGATTTTGGATAATGATTGAAATAAAATGCCTAGTTATTATAACAGAGCAGAGCAAAATTACAAAAGGCAAACAGCAAATTATGAAGAAACAGATGGGTCCTCTCAAGAAGAAAGTTTCTTGACTTAGCAAACCATTAATATGCATAGTAAATAAAGCCCTGGCAGGCTCACCTACTCACTCACCCACTTCCACTCTTCCCTGGCAAACCTACCTTTCCTCAAATGTACTCTCACTTTTGACAGTTCTCCTTTCTTTACCTATGGATATGTTGATAAGAAAGCAAGGCTTAACATAATATAAAATGCTCTGAAAGAGTGATGTTATAATCTTCAAGGAACTTCCTATGAAGAAGAAAGAATTTATTTGTGTACAAAATCTTCCTTTCAACACAGGTGATTGCCTATCTGTGAGGCATATAGTTTCTTCTTCTTCTTCTTCTTCTTCTTCTTCTTCTTCTTCTTCTTCTTCTTCTTCTTCTTCTTCTTCTTCTCTCTCTCTCTCTCTCTCTCTCTCTCTCTCTAAAGATTTATTTATGCATTATATGTAAGTACACTGCAGCTGACTTCAGGCATACCAAAAGATGGCATCAGATCTCATTACAGATGTTTGTGAGCCACCATGTGGTTGCTGGGATTTGAACTCAGGACCTTCAGAAGAGCACTTAGTGTTTTTTAACCACTGAGCCATATCTCCAGCCCCCTCTACTTCATTTTCTCAAAGCCATCTCCTCTACTAATTACTGTTTCCTGATGCATTTCCAAAGAGGTGGCAGGTAGTAGGACTGCCAGATGCAGGTAACATCAGTGCTTTGGTTTATTCCATTTCCAGATCCCATACTGAGAAGACCAAGAACCAGGGAAATGGAACCTGAAACACATATTGAGACATTAAAATACATAAATTATCTCTCAGCAACATTTGCAAGGCAAAATTTTAGCTCATGTGAACACTATCAATATGTGTACATTTTAAATGGGCCATGGCAAATGTATCCATCTTTAGGTTAATCCTGAAATTAATCTTTAACTTTGCATTTCAAGCTTGTCTAGAAAAAGGAGTTCTGATATTATTTGAGCACTTAATAATAAAAAAGGGTATTATAGCTATTTTTAGATTATACAGTCCAAAGTCTGTAGTCAGATTTTCTCAAAACTGGGTTTTCCATAGATAATAACCAATGTACCAGATTAATATTTTAAAAAGTATTCCAGAAAAATGTATGAAAAAAAGCCTTCCAGAAGTAAAGTATGAAAACTAGCATTTTTCCATTAAATTTAATTTTTTAATTCTTTTGTTTTAGCTTTAAAAATACATAGAAGCAACTCTTCTCATGCAGTCTAAAATTATCCTAAACACATTCATTTCCACATATTTCTAAAGACATACTAGAAATAATTTTCAGTACAAAATATGTTAAAGAAAGAAATGCAAAACTGAATGAAGTGGCCAGAATTTTGCTTTCAGGGGCAGTTTGGCTTTTGTCCCATTAATATCTTAGAAATCACTCTCAATTCTTAAAAGATTAATCAGCTAAAAATTTCCTAAGTGTCAGAATCTTCTTAAGAATCCCAAACAAACTCCCAACTCATTTCTGTTTTCCACAACGTAGAGGCAAAAAACAGCTGGGGGCCACTGAAGTGGACATACCATAAATTGGCTCTGAAGTAAAATGACTCCAGCAGCTGCTTGGGACTTAAAGTCTTTCCCATCCAGAGCAGTTCACCTTGAGTGGCAGGCACACTGACATCTTTGTCCTTTCCTGGTGTGAGTGGAAATTCAGAAAATGAAGCTTTGCCTTTAGTGATTGATTGCAATTTCAATATTGTGAAGATAGTGGAATGTTTCAGGTTCAGAGGCTAATAAACTTACATTGACTCTTTCCTCCAGAACATCCGTTCCTTACCCTTATCTGGGATAGACAAAATATCCATTGAGTAATAGATAAAAATTCTTTGGAACCTACTAACTTCACAGACCACTAGCTTCTATCAACGCAACAGTTAAGAATGTCATCTGGTTTCTTTCCAGCTTCTGGCTATTATAAATAAGGCTTCTATGAACATAGTGGAGCATGTGTCCTTGTTACATGTTGGAGAATCTTCTGGGTATATGCCCAGAAGTGGTCCCGCGCTTCCGTCTCGCCAGCAAGAATGACGCGGCACACTCAGGATCCTTCTGCAGAAAGCTTTAATGCATCTTCAGAGGGAGAGCATAAGCTTACAGGGCGGAGACCCCGAGGGAGTGCGAACCCAAGTCTTATATAGGCAGGTCCTCTCGCCTTGGACATGGCGTACCCTGGTAGGCTGCGGCTCATCACCCCATATGACGCCACGAGGTAGGCAGAGACTCAGTGGTGGGAAATTCTGCTCGGGCATGCCCACTCGGCCTGTTTACAGCTCAGCAAGAGCAAGATGTAGGCGCCATCTTGTAATGGAGGTCATAGGAGCTTTCGGGCAGCTCCCGACAATAGCTGGGTCCTCTGGTAATGTTATGTCCAATTTTCTGAGGAACTGCCAAACTGATTTCCAGAGTGTTTTGCCAGCTTGTAATACCACCAACAATGGAGGAGTGTTCCTCTTTCTCCACATCCTCCCTAGCACCTGCTGTCTCCTGAGTTTTTGATATTAGTCATTCTGACTGGTGTGAGGTGAAATCTCAGGGTTGTTTTGATTTGCATTTCCCTGATGACTAAGGATGTTGAACATTTCTTTAGGTGCTTCTCAGTTGTTCCATATTTCTCAGTTGAGAATTCATTGTGTATCTTTCTGTACCCCATTTTAATAGGGTTATTTGGTTCTCTGGAATCTAACTTCTTGAGTTCTTTGTATATATTAGATATTAGTACTCTATCAGATGTAGTATTGGTGAAGATCTTTTTCCAATCTGTTGGTTGCTGCTTTGGTTCTATTCAGTGTCCTTTGCCTTACAGAAGCTTTGCAATTTTATGAGGACCCATTTGTCAATTCTTGATCTTAGAGCATAAGCTGTTGGTTCAGGAACTTTTCCCCTGTGCCCATGCCCTCGAGGGTCTTCCTGGTTTCTTTTCTATTAGTTTCAGCGTGTCTAGTTTTACGTGGAGGTCCTTGATCCACTTGGACTTGAGCTTTGTACAAGGAGATAAGATGAATCAATTTGCATTCTTATACATGCTTACAGCCAGTTGAACCTGCACCATTTGTTGAAAGGCTATCTTTTTTCCACTGGATGGTTTTAGCTCCTTTGTCAACTCTCAAGTGACCATAGATGTGTGGGTTTATACCTGGGTCTTCAATTCTATTCTATTGATCTACCTGCCTGTCACTGTACCAATACCATGCAGTTTTCATCACTATTGCTCTGTAGTATTACTTGAGGTCCAGGATACTGATTCCCCTGGTGATTCTTTTACTGTTGAGAATAGTTTTAGCTTTCCTGGGTTTTTTGTTATTCCACATGAATTTGAGAATTGCTCTTTCTAACTCTAAAGAAAATGAGGTACATTTACACAATGGGTCACTACTCAGCTATTACAAAAAATGAATTCATGAAATTCTTAGGCAAATGGATGGAACTATAAAATATCATTGTGAGTGAGGTAACCCAGTCACAAAAGAACACACATGTTATGCACTCACTGATAAGTGTAGATATTAGCCCAGAATCTCAGAATACCCAAGATACAATTCATAGACCACATGAATCTCAAGAAGAAGGAAGACCAAAGTATGTATACTTTGGTCCTTCTTAGAAGGGGGACACAAAATACCCATGGGAGGAGATACAAAGTGTGGAACAGAGACTGAAGGAAAGACCATCCCGAGACTGCCCCACCTAGGATCCATCCCATATAGAGTCACCAAACCCAAAAACTATTGTGGATGCTAACAAGTGTTTACTGACAGGAGCCTGATACAGCTCTCTCCTGAGAGGCTCTGCCAGTGCCTGACAAATACAGAGGTGGGTGCGCTTAGCCAACCATTGGACTGCGCACAAGGTCCACAATGGAGGAGCTGAAGGAGCTTGCAGCCCCATAGGAGGAGCAATATGAACCAACTAGTAACCCCAGAGCTCTCAGGGACTAAACTACCAACCAAAGAGTGCACATGGAGGGACCCAAGGCTCTAGATGCATATGCAGCAGAGGATGGCCTTGTTGGAATCAAAGGGAGGAGAGGTCCTTGGCCTTAAGGCTTGATGCCCCAGTGTAGGGGAATGCCAGCACAGGGAAGTGGGGGGGGGTTGAGTTGGTGAGCAGGGAGAAGGGGGATGGGATAGGGTGTTTTCAGAGGGGAAACAAGGAAAGGGGATAACATTTGAAAAGTAAAGACAGAAAATATCTAATAAAAAACACTTTAAGATCCCTGAGCTTTGTTGGGGGGTCTTTCCATCTTCTGCAGTCTTCTTCAGTTTCTTTTTTCAGAGACTTGAAGTTCTTGTTATGCAGAACTTGCTTGGTTAGCATCAAACCAAGATATTTTATATTATCTGTGACTATCATAAATGGTGTCATTTCCATGCTAGAAAAAGCAATCTAGAGATTGAATGCAATCCCCACCAAATTCCAACTCAATTCCTCACAGAGATAGAAAGAGCAATTCTAAAATTTATCTGGAATAACAAAAAACCCAGAATAGCATAAAACATTCTCAACAATAAAAGATCTTCTGGGGGAAATCTCTATCCCTGACCTCAAGCTACACTACAGAGCAATAGTGATAAAAAGCAGATGATATTGGTACAGAGACAGGCAGGTAGATCAGTGGAATAGAATTTTTGAAGATCCAGAAATGAACTCACACACCTTTGGTCATCTAATCTTTGACAAAGGAGCCAAAACCATCCAGTGGAAAAAAGACAGCATTTTCAACAAATGCTTCTGCTTCAACTGAGGGCTAATATCCAATATATACAAAGAACTCAAGAAGTTAGACCCCAGAAAACCAAATGACCCTATTAAATATGGGGTACAGAGTTAAACAAAGTATTTTCACCTGAAGAACTTCAGATGGCGGAGAAGCATCTTAGAAAATGCTCAACTTCATTAGTCATTAGCGAAATGCAAATCAAAACAACCCTGAGATTTCACCTTACACCAGTCAGAATGGCTAAGATTAAAAATTCAGGAGACAGCAGGTGTTGGAGAGGATGTGGAGAAAGAGGAACACTCCTCCACTGCTGGTGGGGTTGCAAATTGGTACAACCACTCTAGAAATCAGTCTGGCGGTTCCTCAGAAAACTGGGCACCTCACTTCCAGAAGATCCTGCTATACCACTCCTGGGCATATACCCAGAGGATTCCCCAGCTTGTAATAAGGATATATTTTCCACTATGTTCATAGCAGCCCTATTTATAATAGCCAGAAGCTGGAAAGAACCCGGGTATCCCTCAACAGAAGAATGGATGCAAAAAAATGTGGTATATATATATATATCCAATGGAGTACTATTCAGCCATTAGAAACAATGAATTCACAAAATTCTTAGGCAAATTGATGGAATTGGAGAACATCATATTAAGTGAGGTAACCCAGTCTCAAAAGATCAATCATGGTATGTACTCACTAATAAGTGGATATTAACCTAGAAAACTGGAATACCCAAAACATAATCCACACATCAAATGAGGTACAAGAAGAATGGAGGAGTGGCCCCTTGTTCTGGAAAGACTCAGTGTAGCAGTATAGGGCAAAACCAGAACAGGGAAGTGTGAAGGGGTGGGTGGGAGAACAGGGAGAGGGAAGGGGGCTTATGGGACTTTCGGGGAATGGGGGGGCCTGAAAAGAGGAAATCATTTGAAATGTAAATAAAAATATATCGAATAAAAAAAACGGTTTAAGAAAAAGAAGATCATCTGGTTAGGAAGGGAGGAGGGGAAAAAGTATGAGGATTAAAGCAAGGGGAAACCATTATCAGAATATATTATATGAGAGAAGATTGTATATTCCATAGAAAAGAAAATTTAGACCAACTAAAAAATAACATAAATACATGTTTTTATATTACTTTATTATTATATCTTAATGTGAAATCATGGTATAATACATATAGGATGTCAAGATGAGACCTATGTTTCTTGGAACAGCAGTGGCTGCCATTTTGTTATGTAAACTGAAATTTACATCCTGTTCCCTAAGCCAGGCCTGAGGAAGAGAATTTTATTTAAAAGAAAAAAAAAACATAGAAAGCAGAAAATTATTTCTTCAGTGCAACCCCATTGATAGAGGGACAGAGAGATCCAGTGAAAGTTCCCTACCCACCCCCAAAAGTCAGCCTTCTTATGATATATAATTAAAGTTATTTAGTTTCAATTTCTCTGATGACTAAGGGTGTTCAAGGTTTGTCTGGTCTACATTGTGAGGTCTTAGGCAGCCAGGGCTACATAGTGAGTCAGCTTTCTCTCTCTCTCTCTCTCTCTCTCTCTCTCTCTCTCTCTCTCTCTCTCTCTCTCTCTCCCCCATCTTTCTCTCTCTCTGTCTGTCTCTCTCTGTGTGTGTACAAAATTTATTTAGCAGTCATTTGCATTTCTTATTTTGAGAAATTTGTAGTACCACAGTTCATTTTCTTTTAATTGGATTATTTGTTTTCTTAGTGTTTCTGTTATTTTTAGTTTGTTGTGTATTTTAGCTACCAATTGTCTGTCAGATGTAGAACTGGCAAATCTATTCTCTCATTCTGTGGGTTGACTTTTCCCTCAATCATTTACATTACTGTATAGAGCCTTTTACCTTTAAGATGCCCCATTTGTCGACTATTTATATCTACGTCTTGTCCTAAGGGAATTTCACACAGAATGTCTATACCTGTGTTTAATAGTATGTAAATATTCCATTTATTAATTTTTCCATGAAAAACAAACTCAGTATCCTTATTGGCAAATGATCTTTAATTCGGTCAATAAAAAGTTCCCAAAGGAGGGATTGAGAGACGATTCAGTAGTTCAGGACACTTGTTCTTTCAGAATACTGAGGTTCCAAGCACATTGCTGTTCACAAATATTTATTACTATGTTTCCAAGGAAACCAATTCCCTTTTCTGACCTTTATGGGTACCAGGCATGCAAATGTTGCACATATAGACATTTAAACAAAGCACTCAGACACATAAAATAAAATAAAATAAATGTTAACAAATTTAAATAAATAAATACAAAAATTAAAACCTCTTTAAAACAAATTAAGTATGTCAATGTAATTTAAAATTAGTATTCAGAAAGCCTTTTGCATTTTTCATAGTATCATTTAAATATTATTCATTCTTATATAAGCCATATATACACAGTTATTACCAATTAGATGTAATAAGTTAGATGCAGAAATTATTTCAAGATCATTTGGTATATTCTCCCCAAACACAGATGAATTGGACTATAGTACAAATCTATAATGCTTACTGACAAGCGAAGCTAATAAAATCTAATGTTCTTAAGTAAAAAAAAAACAAAACAAAACATATGTGCAGTTAATTTATGATGATAATACAATATGCCAGTTCACATTCTAAATTATATCATAAATTAATAGACTTCTTACCTAATTCTTCAGATCTTCTGTGTGCTTAAATATCACTTCAGAATGTAATTTTTTGTTTTGTGGCTTTTCCCTATGTGTGAAATAGATTAAATTGATTAGAAGGACTAAATTCCATTTGCCTCCAAACAAGAAAAATTAGCTAATATATATTATTATTTCACTTTGAAAGGAAATGATTAATTCAAACAAAAGTGTGTGGTATGTCTTGTTAATAAAGAAAACTAGTAGTAAGTAAAACAGAACTTACATACTAATGTCCCTTTCCAACAGAGTACACACAAAACAGTCAGATATTTTTGTCCTTATAGATAACTGTGCTATACTGGAAATCTTTCAGGCACAGACAGAATTTCTTTATTCGATCAGACTTTCTCAGGTGATCAAAAATGCTTTCTACTGGATTATAAATACCATATATACTTTAGAGGTTCTTGGCAATCAGCTGAATAATGCACATGTCCTTCTTTTTTTATCAGTCAATTAACTGTATTCATTCCCAAAATCTTTGGGACTAAGTTACTTCTTCAGATTGTTTTGGGGTGTATTTTACTGTTCATTAAAGAGGACATTAAAATTTAGTAGTCTCATTATCAAGATATAATTGGATTTATTCAAATTAAATTCTGCTGAATGTAAGACTAATGGACCCTTCTTGTCATTGAAATTCTTATATTCAGGGATATATTGTCACACAGGGAGTGGCATATCCTAGCATGATATAAAGAAAGGACAGTGATGAGAGAGGCACAAGCTGTTACTATAAATGGATAGAAATAGACAATTGTCAAAATTAATTTGCGAAATGTTAAGCTATACTTTTCTTATAACAGAGTGAGCATGTGGCTATTCTCCTGTGACCAAGAGCTGATAATGCTTTGCTTACTACCACCTTCCCACTCCGTAGGGAACATTTAAGAACAGAACTAGAATAAAATATGATCCTTTAGACATATTTTCAATTGCTGATAATGTAGGATGTACATAATCTGTAAAACATCATTTGAAATAAAAGTAGTGAAATATGCAAAAACCCAGACAAAACAATTACTTAAAATCTAGCATTTAAGATTTTCAATTATTCATATCATTTAATTTTTTTCATACTCAATTTGGTGAAGAATACTACACTTTATTTTTTAATATTTTTATACAATATATTTTTATTTACATTTCAAATGATTTCCACTTTTCTGGCCCCCACGCCCCGAAAGTCCCATAAGCCCTCTTCCTTCCTCCTGTTTCCCATCCATTCCTTCCCATTTCCCTGTTCTGGTTTTGCCCTATATTGATACAATGAGTCTTTCCAGAACCAGGCCACTCCTCCATTCTTCTTGTATCTCATTTGATGTGTGGATTATGTTTTGGGTATATTAATTTTCTTGGCTAATACCCACTTATTAGTGAGTGCATACCATGATTCACCTTTTGAGTCTGGGTTACCTCACTTAGTATGATGTTCTCTAGGTCCATCCATTTGCCTAAGAATTTCATGAATTCATTGTTTCTAATGGCTGAATAGTACTCCATTGTGTAGATATACCACATTTTTTGCATCCACTCTTCTGTTGAGGGATACCTGGGTTCTTTCCAGCATCTGGCAATTATAAATAGGGATGCTATGAACATAGTAGAGCATGTATCATTATTACATGCTGGGGAATCCTTTGGGCATATGCCCAGGAGTGGTATAGCAGGATCCTACAGAAGTGATATGCCCAGTTTTCTGAGGAACCGCCAGACTGATTTCCAGAGCAGTTGTACCAATTTGCAATCCCACCAGCAGTGGAGGAATGCTCCTCTTTCACCACATCCTCACCAACACCTGCTGTCTCCTGAGTTTTTAATCTTAGCCATTCTGACTGGTATAAGGTGAAATCTCAGGGTTGTTTTGATTTGCATTCCCCTAATGAATAATGAAGTTGAACATTTTTTAACATGATTCTCAGCCATCCGAAGTTCTTCAGGTGAAAATTCTTTGTTTAGCTCTGTACCCCAATTTAATAGGGTTATTTGGCTTTCTGGGGTCTAACTTCTTGAGTTCTTTGGATATATTGGATATTATCCCTCTATCTGATGTAGGGTTGGTGAAGATCTTTTCCCAATTTGTTGGTTGCCTATTTGTTCTTTTCATGGTGTCCTTTGCCTTACAGAAACTTTGTAAATTTTATGAGGTCCCATTTGTCAATTCTTGTTCTTAGAGCAAAAGCTATTGGTGTTCTGTTCAGGAACTTTCCCCCTGTACCGATGTTCTCAAGTGTCTCCCCCAGTTTCTTTTCTATTAGCTTCAGAGTGTCTGGCTTTATGTGGAGGTGCTTGATCCATTTGGAGTTGACCTTAGTACAAGTAGATAAGGATGGATCAATTCGCATTTTTCTGCATGCTGACTTCCAGTTGAACCAGCACCATTTGTTGAAAAGGTTATCTTTTTTCCATTGGATGTTTTCAACTCCTTTGTCGAGGATCAAGTGACCATAGGTGTGTGGGTTCATTTCTGGACCTTCAATCCTGTTCCATTGATCCACCTGGCTGTCACTGTACACTGCCTGCCTGTCACTGTACAAATACCATGCAGTTTTTATCACTATTGCTCTTTAGTATTGCTTGAGGTCTGGGGTACCAATTCCCCAGAAGTTCTTTTGTTGTTGACAATAGTTTTAGCTATCCTGGATTTTTTGTTATTCCAGATGAATTTAAGAAGTGCTCTTTCTAACTCTATGAAGAATTGAGTTGGGATTTTGATGGGTATTGCCTTGAATCTGTAGATTGCTTTTGGCAAAATGGCCATTTTAACTATATTAATACTGCCAATCCATGAGCATGGGAGATTTTTCCATTTTCTGAGGTCTTCTTCCATTTCCTTAGACAGAGTCTTGAAGTTCTTGTCATACAGATCTTTCACTTGTTTGGTCAGAGTCACACCAAGTACTTTATACTGTTTGTGGCTATTGTGAAGGGTGTCATTTCTCTAATTTCTTCCTCAGCCTGCTTATCCTTTGAGTATATGAAGGCTGCTGATTTGCTTGAGTTGATTTTATAACCTGCCACTTTGCTGAAGTTGTTTGTCAGCTGGAGTTCACTAGTGGAGTTTTTTGGGTCACTTAGGTAGACTATCATGTCATCTGCAAATAGTGATAGTTTGACTTCTTCCTTTCCAATTTGTATCCCTTTGACCACCTTATGTTGTCTAATTGCCCAAACTAGTACCTCAAGTACAATATTGAAAAGATAAGGAGAAAGTGGGCAGCCATTTCTAGTCCCTGATTTTAGTGGGATTGCTTCAACTTTCTCTCCATTTTGTTTGATGTTGGCTTCCGGTTTGCTGTATATTGCTTTTACTATGTTTAGGTATGGGCCTTGAATTCCTGTTCTTTCCAAGACTTTAAGCATGAAAGGATGCTGAATTTTTTTCAAATGCTTTTTCAGCATCCAATGAAATGGTCATGTTTTTTTTTTTTTTCATTGAGTTTGTTTATGTAGGGAATTGCATTGATGGATTTCCTTATATCGAACCATCCCTGCATCCCTGGGATGAAACCTACTTGATCCTGGTGAATGATCGTTTTGATGTTTTCTCAAATTCATTTGGCAAGGATTTTATTGAGTATTTTTGCATTGATGTTCATAAGGGAAATTTGTCTGAAGTTCTCTTTATTTGTTGGATCTTTGTGTGGTTTTGCTATCAGCATAATTGTGGCTTCGTAAAAGGAGTTGGGCAGTGTACCTTCCATTTCTATTTTGTGGAATAGTTTGAAGAGTATTGGTGTTAGGTCTTCTTTGAAGGTCTGATAGAATTCTGCACTGAAACCATCTTGTCCTGTGATTTTTTTGGTTGGAAGACTTTCTATGTTCCCTTCTATTTCTTCAGGGGTTATGGGACTGTTTAAATGATCTATTTAGTCCTCATTTCATTTTGGTATTTGGTATCTGTCTAGGAAATTGTACATTTCCTCCAGATTATCCAGTTGTGTTGAGTATAGGCTTTTGTAGTTGGATCTCATGATTTTGTTAATTTCCTCAGTTTCTGTTGTTATATCCCCCTTTTCATTTCTAATTTTGTTAATTTGGATACTTTCTCTGTGCCCTTTGTTCAGTCTGGCTAAGGGTTTATCTATCTTGTGGATTTTCTGAAAGAACCAGCTCCTGGATTCGTTGATTCTTTGTATGGTTCTCTTTGTTTCTACTTGATTGATTTCAGCACTGAGTTTGATGGTTTTCTGTCTTCTACTCCTCCTGGGTGAATTAGCTTCTTTTTGTTCCAGGGCTTTCAGGTGTGTCGTCAAGCTGCTAGTGTACATTCTCTCCATTTTCTTTTTGGAGACATTCAGGGCTATGAGTTTTCCTCTTAGCACAGTTTTCATTGTATCCCAAAGATTTGGGTATGTTGTGCCTTCATTTTCATTAAGTTCTAAAATGTCTCTGATTTCTTTGTCTTTGGCCAATGTCTCATTGAGTATTGTTGTTGTTGTTGTTGTTGTTGTTATTGAAGACCATTCTCATAGTGATCTGATAGGAGGCATGGGATTAGTTCCATCTTCTTATATTTGTTGAGTTCTGTCTTGTGACCAATTATATGGTCGATTTTGGAGAAGGTACCATGAGGCGCTGTGAAAAAGGTATATTCTTTTGCTTTAGGGAGAATGTTCTATAAATATCAGTCAAATCCAATTGGTCCAAAGCTTCAATTAGTTTTACTGTGTCCGTGTTTAGTTTCTGTTTTCCTGATCGGTCCCATGAGGATAGTAGAGTGTTGAAGTCACCCAAAATTATTGTGTTAGGTACAATGTGTGCTTTGAGGTTTAGTAAAGTTTCTTTTATGAATGAGGGTGCCCTTGCATTTGGCGCCTTGATGTTCAGAATTGAAAATTCTTCTTGGTGGATTTTTCCTTTGACCAGCAAGAAGTGTCCTTCCATGTCTCTTTTGATGACTTTAGGTTGAAAGTCAATTCTATCTGATATTAGAATGGCCACTCCAGCTAAGACCATTGAGTTGTAAAATTGCCTTCCAGCCTTTTACTCTAACGTAGCTTTTGTCTTTGACAATGAGGTGTGTTTCCTGTATGCAGCAAAATAGAGGGTCCTGTTTCCTTAATCAGTCTGTTTGTCTATGCCTTTTTATTGGGGAATTGAGCCCAATGATGTTAAGAGATATAAAGGAATAGTGATTATTAATTCCTGCCATTTTTTGATGTTAATTTCATATTTGAGAGGCTATCTTCTTTTGGGTTCGATAAAAGAAGGACACTATCTTGCTTTTTCCAGGGTGTAGTTTCCCTCCTTGTATTGGAGTTTCCCTCCTATTATTCTTTGTAGGGCTGGGTTTGTGGAAAGATATTGTATAAATTTGGTTTTGTCATGGAATATCTTGGATTCTCCATCTATGGTGATTTAGAGTTTTGCTGGGTATAGCAATCTTGGCTAACATTTGTGTTCTCTTAGAGTCTGCATGATATCTGCCCAGGATTTTCTAGCTTTCATGGTCTCTGGTGAGAAGTCTGGTGTGATTCTGATAGGTCTTCCTTTATATGTTACTTGGCCTTTTTCTCTTACTGCCTTTAATATTCTTTCTTTGTTTAGTACATTTGGGGTTTTGATTATTATGTGATGGGAAGTATTTCTTCTCGGGTCCAGTGTGTTTGGAATTCTGTAGGCTTCTTGTATAGTCATGGGCATCTCTCTCTTTAGGTTAGGGAAGTTTTCTTCCATAATTTTGTTGAAGATATTTGCTGGCCCTTTCAACTGTAAATCTTCACTCTCATCTATACCTATAATCCTTTGGTTTGGTCTTCTCATTGTGTCCTGGATTTCCTGGATGTTCTGGGATACAAGCTTTTTGCATTTTGCATTTTCTTTGACTGTTAAATCAATGGTTTCTATGGAATCTTTGGCATCTGAGATTCTTTCTTCCATTTCTGGTATTCTGTTTTTGATATTTGCATCTATGTCCCCTGATTTCTTCCCAAGGTTTTCTATCTCCAATGTTGTCTCCCTTTGTGATTTCTTAGTTGCTTCTAATTCTGTTTTTAGATCCAGGATGGTTTTTCTCAGTTCCTTCATTTGTTTGTTTGTGTTTTCCTTTAATTCTTTAAGAGATTTTTATGTTTCCTCTTTCATGACATCTGCCTGGTGACTCAAGTTCTCCTGCATTTCTTTAAGTTTTTTTTGCATTTCTTCTTTATTGGCTTCTATCTCTTGAGCCTTATTTTCCTGAATTTCTTTAAGTGATTTTTGCATTTCCATTATATGGATTTCTAGCTTATTTATGTTTCCCCATATTTCTTTAAGAGACTAATTTATGTCCTTTTTGAGTTCCTCTAGCAGCATCATGACCAGTGATTTTAAATCCAAATCTCATTTTTCTGGTGTCTTGGCGTATCCAGGACTTGCTGTTGTTAGAGAGTTTGGTTCAGACACTGCCATATTGCCTAGATTTCTGTTGGTAGCATTCCTATGTCTGCATTTTGCCATCTTGTTATCTCTGAAGTTAGTTGGTCTTTTCTCTGGCTGGTGTTTGAGCCTTCTGTGGGGCTGTAAGGTTATTTTCACAACACTGGATGTCTGGGTTTCTCCTGTCACAGATTGCTGATGTAC
The DNA here is from genome assembly GCF_947179515.1 of Apodemus sylvaticus. Classification (NCBI taxonomy): domain Eukaryota; kingdom Metazoa; phylum Chordata; class Mammalia; order Rodentia; family Muridae; genus Apodemus; species Apodemus sylvaticus. The sequence goes on from NC_067495.1 coordinate 74,042,135, forward strand.
TGCCCTCCTCTTGGGTGCCCTTGGAGCCCTAGTGTGCCTTGCCCCAGATTATCTCTGTGAACCAGGTGATGCCCGTTTGTTCCTTCATGGAGTTCTGATGGTCTATGCTGTGGGGACCTTTTCCGAGTGTTGATCACTCTGCCAGGCAGCCAATCCCCCGACCGGGTTGGTGCACACAAGGCTAGCCTAGCTGCTCAGGCCCTGAGTCCAGGCAAAAGCCTGACAGGCTTAGGCCCACACAGTGATTGCCTTGGGCTATTACTGTTAACTGGTTCTGTCAGGTAGCCAAGATGGTGCTGCGTGTGCCCTCTGCAAGTCCAGGGACAGTCTGCCAGGTTGACAACCTCCTGGCCGGGTTGGCGCACAGATGGTCCACCAGACAGCCCAGGGCCTCTGTGCAGTCCAACATCTGTCAGGCTTAGAACCCCACCCACCCCATTGCGTGAAATTGGCCTTGGGCTATGACTATTAGCTGGCTTTGCCTGCTAGAACTCTCTGGAATACCTTAGCCAAAATGGCGGCGTGCACTTCATTTAAATGCTCGGACAGACTGCTGGGCAAACAACCTCCTGGCCGGGTAGGTACACCGATGGCCCCCCAAACAGCTCACGGCCTGAGTGCAGGCCAATGCCTATCAGGCTTAGACCCCTGTGATGTTGGCCTCAGGCTAAGTCTGCATACTTCAGGCTGTCTGTTCTTTCTGGTGTCTGAGAGCCAAGATGGTGGAGAGCCTTTCATAACTTACTGGTGGGAGGCAGAGTTCCAATGTGGCTTCAGTGCAGTGAAAAGCAGTGCTAGTGCGGCTGTAAGATGGTACAACCACTTTGGAAATCAGTCTGGTGGTTCCTCAGAAAACTGGACATGACACTTCAGGAGGACCCTGCTATACCTCTCCTGGGCATATACCCAAAGGATTCCCCGGCATGCAATAAGGACACATGCTCCATTATGTTCATGGCAGCCCTATTTATAATACCCAGAAGCTGGAAAGAACCCATGTTCCTCAAAGGAGGAATGGATACAGAAAATGTGGTTTATTTACACAATGGAATACTACACAGCAATTAAAAACAATGAATTCACAAAATTTTTAGGCAAATGGTTTTATCTGGAAAATATCATCCTAAGTGAGGTAACCCAGTCACAAAAGAGTACACATGGAATGCAATCTCTGATAAGTGGATATTAATTATCCCAGAAGCTCTGAATACCCAAGGCACAAATCGCATAACAAATGACTCCCATGAAGAAGTATGGAGAAGGTCCTGATCCTGGAAAGGATTGATCTAGGGATGGAGGGGAATATAAGGACAGAGAAAAAGGAGGGAGGTGATTGGAGAATGGGTGGAGAGAAGAAGGTTTATAGGACATATGAGGAGGGGAAATCATTTGGAATGTAAACAACGAATATGGAAAATAAAAAATATTTTTAAAAATAAGAAAGAAAGAAAAGCACAGTAACTCCACCGCTTGCAGCCTGGCTGGCCAGAGATGGTCAGTGGTAGTGGGTGCAGGGCCTGCCAGGACCCTGTCACCTTGGTTCCACTGATGGTGGCCCTTCTGCTGCATGAGCTGCTGCTGCTGCCACTGCCACTGCAGCCTATTTTAATACTACACTTTCTTAAAAGAACAAAGAAAAGTAAAGTTATTCACTAAAAATTCTTGAGTAACAGACATGGCAAAATGAAAATGATACCTTGGGAAGAACTTTGGGAGTACAGGTAGTTGGAGCACAACAAAATAGGAAAAAATATGAGTGAGAGTACAGCAAATTTATTACAAATTCATTAATATTTGTAAAGCATTGTATAGCAAAATCAGTGGACAAAATATTTGTTAAATAATTAATTTTTATATATTATTATTAGATATTTTCTTTACTTACATTTCAAATGTTATCCCCTTTCCTTGTTTCCCCTCTGAAAACCCCCTATCCCACCTCCCCTCCCCCTGCTCACCAACCGTCCCACTCCTGCTTCCCTGTCCTGGCATTCCCCTACACTAGGGCATTGAGCCTTCTCAGGACCAAGGGCCTCTCCTCTCATTGATGTCCAACAAGGCCATCCTCTGCTACATATGCATCTGGAGCCATGGGTCCCTCCATGTGTACTCTTTGGTTGGTGGTTTAGTCCCTGGGAGTTCTGGGGATACTGGTTGGTTCATATTGTTCCTCCTATGTGGCTGCAAGCTCCTTCAGTCCTTTTTCTAGCTCCTCCATTAGGGACCCTGTGCTCAGTCCAATGGTTGGCTGAAAGCATTCATCTCTGTATTTGTTAGGTACTGGCAGAGGCTCTCAGGAGACAGCTCTATCCGGCATTAATTAATTAAAAAAATGAGACAGTAAACTGTAGCAGTTAAAAGCATTGACTGTGTTTTTAGAGGACCATGTTTCAATTCATGGAACCATCATGGCACAATGTATAACTTTAATTCTAAGTGATCTGATTCCCTTTTTGACCTCTGTGAGCAATGCACACATATGGTGTACAGATACATATATGCAGTCAAAACACCCATAAACAATATGGGTAAAAATAGGAAAAAATAGAAAAGATAGAAAAAATCATAACTCAGTGAGGAATGGATTTTAGAGAAAAAGAAATAATATAACTTCAAATTTTCACCTATTGAAACTAAGTGATAAACAGTAATATAGGTAGCAAGGGAAGCTAGCTTTTATTTTTTTGCTTTAATTTTGTGGATGTTGCCTTTAATTTCACACCTTCTGAATATGAGATATCAGTGTAATATTTCCTATAATATCCATATTACATTTTCACATTCATATAAGAGGTCATATATATGTTAATATAAGAATAATTTGCACTAAGATATTGAGATAAGAAAGCATGAACAATATTTAAATAGGCACAGAGTTTAATTTCATATTCACAATAACATGGTTCAATGAGAAGACATAAACAGCAGATACAAGGAGTGAATGCCCAGCATAATAACTATCAGGAAATCAAAATATTATCTAACTTAAAAATCTTTATCCATTAATAGTGCATTATTTGTATTTTAATAAGTTATCACTCTATTCATTGATTAGTTTATTCCTTAACCATCTTGCTATAGGAGGATATTACTATAGAAACCCACAATCAAGTTGCAGAAAAGAGACTGTAGAGTACACAGATTTAAATGGAACAACTGTATCATATCTCCTCTTCCCAAACCTCTTTCCAAAGTCATCAAAGAGGTAGGGGCCAAAAAGATGGTAAGAGCCACAGGTGATAGATGACTTCATGGAAACAGTGTTTTCCAGACACAACAGGGCAGTTGCACTTATATGAATGCACAACAGTTGGGACAGCATGCACAAACCTGGGAAGCTGAAGACACAAAATTACAGGAAGAAAACTGGAGGTGGACATGATTCTTACTCCAAGCTAAGGAATGATTCTGAGTAGAATCCACTATATTCCAGAGGATTGCCCCACACCTAAATTTACCTAATTCTATTTTTGCAGTACAAATTTGAGCCCATGTTATAAAAAAAACCTAAAATTATTAAACTGTACATTTTCCTTGGTATGCCATATCTAAGGAAGATAGGAAGATGGATACGTATATTATGAGGACATGCAGAATTGAATGAGTGTGGCAATAAGAAAAATTGAAAATGTATAGGGGAGATCTATATAATAATATTTTTTTCAAGACAGGGTTTCTCTGTGTAGCTCTGGATGTCCTGGCCTTTGTAGACCAAGCTGTCCTTGAACTTAGAAATCTGCCTAGCTCTGCCTCCCAAGTGCTGGGATTAAAGGGATACACCACCACTGCCTGGCTATTTAATATTTTTAAAAGGAAGTATCAATACCCATGTACTCATGAATGAATCAATACTGTAAATTAAAGATCAGTAAAGTAAATATCTTTCAGGGAATGGATCTCCTTTTTTGTTTATGCTTGAATTCCTTTTATACTATTTTTAGAGCCATTTTCAATGTTTAAATTGTATTAAAAGTTTGATTCATCTTCAGAGCTAAAGAGTCTCATTAATTATTGTGATGCAGCTGGGATTCTGTCTCTCATCTTCTCATTTACTAATAAGAAAGCATAGAAACATAAGGTAGCTTCTTCAGACCTCTACACTGAATCAGAAAGCAAATCATAGCTTAAACCTCATCGGTGACTTGTAAAGAAAAGAACTTATATAGTTCCTTTGACAACTGTCAATATAATCTTATTTCAATCTTACTAATAGCAATATTTAAAACAGACTGCAAAGTTGGATATCAGGTATCTAGACTAAAGATTGTGAGTCCTATTAATATTCAGAAATGATTAATCTGTCTGATTTAAGGTAATATTTCCTTCCAATAAAATCATATAAAGCAATGGAAAATAGAAAGCTTCCATTTTTCTCTATTTAATAAGACATCCAACAGATAAAAATCTTAGTTATCCTTCATAGTGACAAGCAAAAATTCCGTATGCTATACTGACATATTAAACCATTGATTATATATTAATATATCAGTTATTTTAAATAAATTACAAATCTTAAATCAATAAATATTTCTTCACTTTACTGTTATTTTTGTCTAACTTATATTGGTTAGTGAGCTTGAAAAAATTAAGTATACAGAGGTCTTATCATACATGACTAAGAGTCACACATGAAATGACTTATTAGTTCTACCTTTCTCTATTAAAAAATGAAGCATTATCATAATGGAAACCCTATACATTTCCCATACACAAACCTCTGTGTGGTCTTCATTCTAAATTTTCCATAATTTAAAACACAGTTCAATGACTTATAGCCCACTACCTAGGTGAGGTATGCAAGCATTGCCAAAATTGGACTTTGTTCATTTTTTCTTCTATATCTTCAAAGACCATGAATTCTTACTATTTCATTCTTTTTTTTTCTTTTTTTAAGACAGTCTCATTATTTAGCTCAAGGTCTCCTATAACTGACTCTAGCCAATGTTGACCTTTATTCCTCTTGCCTTTGATTTTTGAGTGCTTGAATTATAAACTTAAACTACTATACATACTGGTTTCATCCTATTCTTCATTTAACAGCATTATACTTTAATACTTATTTACAATATACCGCATCATTTCTATTATTAAGGGATAATTTTCACAAAAGTTTTTAAAAAATGTAAGTACCATACAATGAACAATTTAGGCTTTCATTAAAACCATTGATGGAGAAACTAGTAAGACAACATAAAATATTCAAAGGAGAAACAAACAAAACAGTACTTTATTTTTAATATATTGAATGGAAAAAGTAGAAGACTTTTGTCCTCTAAACTTTTCTACAGTGGATAATAAAATTCAAATGAATCTATGAGTCAGATTCTGGATGTCAACACAGAGTAATAATTTTCATTTTTATCAGTAATCTATAATTCCCTGAATTGTATTGTTCCTCTCACTAAATCTCAGTCACATGTCCCAGAATAATATATCATAAACAATACAGAAACATTTTGCATGCAGTTACTAAGGTATGTATGCTTTTTCTTCAAATATGGACCTTTATTTACAAGAGGCTGTGAAATGAAATCAATTCTTTATAGTGTTGTTGATGAGACCATTTTTTCATGTGATTTTTTAATGGTTCTTAAAAGATTAAAATTTATAAAGGCGTAGCTTTTAAGGAAAAAAAAATGTATGGCCAAGCTCAAAATGCCTCGCCCCACTGCTTCCCACATATCTGATTATAATGCAACAGATAACTTTGTTTGGGATGATTTGTGCAGTGATTTACATGGAAGTTCAAAACAAATGATAGAAATATTTTAGTATGCTTATGTAAGAAATATTAAAGCAAGAAATAAAGGCCTCTTAACAGGTATTCATCAAGCATTTATGTAATAAAAGTACACTGTTTTCTTAAATAGCATAAGTAAGGTTTTGTTGATGCAATATCCCATTCTGTCTCTTGTCTATTTACACTCCATGTGTGAGGTTACTACTGTTGGGTTTTACTACATTTCTAAATTGGTGTTGAATGCCATTTTTACATAAAAGCAAAAAAAAAATGTACCAATTATTCCTTTTTGTGGTTGTTAACTCCTGCTATTATATGTCTATTATATGAGTGTGTACACCAGTATTTCATGTGCTGGAAACTTGTTCCCCATTCTAATTGAGGATAATGAGAGAATCTTAGAGAAGTGGGACTTATCTGGTGGTTGCTAGACAGCAATATCCTAATCTCAGAAGACATCAATGCTACTTTACAGTGTATGTTGTTGTGATTTTGATTTACCACAAAAGTTTTTGACTAGCCCCTTTTCAATCTCTAGATTTCTGGCTTGAATATGATTCACACTCTTTTGAGCATTCTCCGTCCTTCAGAAGCTATCTGCTATGAAGGTATTACCAGAGATAAAACAGATGAGGTGACAGGATCCTTGAATTTAAGCACCTACTGTTAATAGTGAAATACATTTATTTTAATTTTAAATATTTTAGCTTGTGACAAATTATTATAAAACTAAATATGGACAAATATGCCTTTGACTCTTAAAAATAGGATGGATGTTTGAAAGTGACTCAAGTCTGTATGCAAACATTGTGACTAACACTGAGTCACTGAATCGCATTGTGGTCACTTTAGTTGAATCAACACCTTTTTCACCAGTAGTGACTGCTTACTTTTCTCTATTGGTTTGCATAAAAGAAACTATTTTTTTTAATGAGGTTGAAATCTGTCACCCTGCCTGCATTCACTTCCCAAATGTATATTCTAATAAACACAACAAAACTGTAAAGGAAAAAATACTAATTTATGGCTTTATGGTCAATAACTGCAATGACAGGATCACAATGGTATATAATATTAGATGAAAACAAAACCTAGAATATACTTATGCAATCAATGGCAGCAACAAAGATAAAAGTGGAATTCAGAAGTAATCTTTAAAGAAATAATCAGTACTGTAATGAATGGGAAAAACCCATACAAACAATAAGAAATGACAACAAATGAATTAGTTAATTATATAAAATATCTGTAGGAACATATTAGATTGAATATTCTTTATATTTTATCTAGATGAAGTCAGTTAGTCTCACTGGAAATCTGTTGGCATTTCTTATATTAAAGCTGAATTTGGAGATACACTGAAATCAATCAAAGCCAGATATGTTTGAGAGTTCCTGACTATATTTTTTGAGGTCATTGTCATTTGAGTGGGTGATTTCTATTGCTTTATGGAGGATTTTTTTCAAGGGCTTCCTAAAGCACTCAGAAGCTGAAACTATTATTCTTCTAATCTAGTTCATATGAAAGTAATTCAATAAAATTTAGCTTGATATATTATGATAGTATGCAAAGATCAGTAGCACTTAAGATGCAATCTGATATAATATTTTAACAAGTGCATAAAATGCCATTGTTTTATTCTGACTTGATTGCCACCTATTGTAAAACTCTCCAAAATTTAAAATGACTTCCATGATCAGATTTTGATAAAAACTACAGTGAAAGAAAATGAAAGGATGATATTTCATATGTATTTACACTGGAGTGAATCTCAGTGATGTGTTAAATGAAATCCTTTATCAGAGATAGAGAAAAAGAAAACCCTTATACGTGTGGGTAAAAATATAGCCCTATTGTTTTATGGAGTCATAGTTCTTTCAGATATTTCACAATTACCAGCCTAAAAGATGTATTGAGTGCAATTCTAAATTTGATGAACCAAAACTAGCAGGTTTATGTTCATGTGCATTCCCTGATTTCTAACATTTCTTAGTATAGAGAATGCTAGCAGAGCAGAGGAGGTCTATAAACTCATGCAGCTCTGAATTACAAAGGAGAGATTTGAGTATCCCAGAACTTGCAAAGGTCATTAAAAATTATGATAGAGGCCTGAGCATAAGAAGAGCAAATTTATATATTGCTACTCCCGGGGTTATTAGTAAAGTATCAACAAGAAGGAAATGACACTTAAAGATTAAGCATATTTTAGAATTTTATATATCAAATAGCTTTGGGAAGTATGTATTAATATGATTTTTTTCAAAGCTCCTAAAATAAAGGTACAAATTACAATGGTATCCTGTGACTTCATGCATAACTTAGTGATGAGAAGAAAGGGAATCACCCATTTCAGAGTTACATGTATTATTCTCTTAGTTTATTAGATACATTACGTTTCAAAAGCCTTTGTAGATTGGATGGACCTCTGAAACTTTCTTTGCAAACCTCTGTGATTAGAAGTATTTCTAATAGCAACATTAACAATGATATTGTCAAATTAGTATGGTAACTAATTGAGCTGAAATATGGGACATTTCTATGATGCTAAGTTTTGGCATAATACAAAAGGGGTTATAAAATACAAAGATTAATGCTGGTCTATCACCAGTCTCTCTCCCTAAAAGACCTAAAGCAAAAATTAGTATCTGAGGAATGTGTACTAGTAGGCTCCTTTGTAGTAAGACAGATTTCCTGACTCAATCTTCCTTGGTTTGATTGAAAATAGTATGGAAACCATGTTACATAATCCAGAACTTTTGAGCAAAGGATGCTGACAAGTTTATTTAATAGTAAATATTCACTTACTGTCAGAGATAGTTTACCACTTCAGAGTCAGTTGAAATCTTAGGTCATGTTTGCTTCCATACTAAAGTAGTAAATCTGGAGCTCTTCCCTTCCCCCAGTCTCAAGAATTCATTTATATTTTAGTGGTAATATAAAGCCTCTTACTCTCTCCATAGGGATAGATACTTAGGTATGCCAGCAGTCCTATCCTGTGATATGAACTCACTGCACACATGAGCAACATTTGGAACATTCTGTGTTCCTATGGGAACTAATAAAATAGGCTATGTACAAGGACTAAGGTGGCTTTTCTGCTTGTTGCTATTCTGGCAGTGATAATAGGATTTAAAGGGTATTTTTTATCTGTGCAATGTGATATATTGTTTTAATTTATGACCTTCTGTTTAATTTATGACCATTTAAACTGAATCATGATCATAATCAAATCAAATCATTTAAAATGAATCAAACATGTTTAAAGGATTTCTCCAACAATGTGATGATGTGTACATGTTGAAAAGGGGCCTTAAAATTATTCAGCAGGGGTCTATCATATGGATACAAGCTTTTTTCCGTAAAAATATTTCTCAACATTCCAAATGTTGCTGGAAAATAGTTTGAATATATATATATGTATATATAATTTATGTATAATTTATACATATAATGAATATATGTAGAGGAATTTTAATCCAGCAGCATGGCTACTTTGTCAAGGGATAACACACAAAGACCTGCCATATGGTTAGAATACAGGCACACCATTATTTACAGACCTTTAAGATAAAGCTAGTTTGTAGAAAAAAAGCAGCCATGTTTCAAAGTAACATCTAATTGAGGGAAAGGCAAAGTGATGAATCTGATAACAATTTGGCAGAATGTGTAATAGATAGGATATTCCCAACTTTCATGAGAACAGCTGAGGAATGAGAAGCTGTTTAAGACCCTTGCAGGTCCTCTGAAGGCTTGGTGCCCCAGTGTAAGGTAATGCTAGGGTGGTGAGGCAGGAGTGGGTGGATGAGTAGGGGAGCACCCTCATAGAAGCAGGTAGAGGGGAGAAGGGGTTTGTGGAGGGGAAACTTGGATGGGGAATACATTTGAAATGTAAATAAATAAAATAACCAATATTTTTTAAAAGCCTTGCAGGGAGAGAGAGTCAGTCAGTTGGGAGTCAGTGAATGCAGTGCAGTGGACTTGAGTTCCTTTGAGGGTTCATAAATTTCTATGTAGTTTAGCACAGGCAGTTGAAGCTGGAGAATAAGAAGGGGCCAGATTGGCGGCCTCCCGCCAGTCAGGAGAGAGTCACCTCCATCGTGATTTCGGACTCCAGAGATCGGACAGACTGAGATCAGCCTGGGCGGCCGCACCACATCGCCAGGTCCCTCAAGAGGCTAGCGGGGGCTTCCGGGCGGCCAGCTGGGAGAAGTCCCTGTGCTCCAGGAAATCCTGCGGGCCCCAGCGGGAGCCTACAGGTGCCTGATTCGGGATCTGAACAGCCTGGACAGCAGCACCCTGTCTACAGGCAGTGCAGGGTGTAAGCTGTGCACCAGAGGCCAACGGGGAAGGGGCAGCTTGCACTGGTGAGTCCAGCACTGACAAGACCAAGTAACACCAGTGAGAACTAGATGGCAAAAAGGCAAACGCAGGAACGTCACTAACAGAAATCAAGGCAATATGGCAAGATCTGAACCCAATTCTCCTCTACCAGCATGTCCTGGATACCCCATCACACCAATAAAACAAGATTTGGATTTAAAATCACTGGTCATGATGCTGGTACAGGAACACATGAAGGACATACTTAAAGAAATTCAGGAGAAAATGGATCAAAAGTTAGAAGCCCTTACAAGGGAAACACAAAAATCATTGAAAGAAATCCAAGAGAATATAAAAGCCAACAAGGAGGAAACGCAAAAATCACTTAAAGAAATACAGGAGAACTTTGGTCAACAGGCTGAGGTCATGAAAGAGGAAACACAAAAATCTCTTAAAGAATTACAGGAAAGCACAAACAAGCAAGTGAAGGAGCTAAGCAAAACCATCCAGGATCTAAAATCAGAAGTAGAAACAACTAAGAAAACTCAAAGGGAGACAACTTTGGAGATAGAAAGCCTTGGGAAGAAATCAGGGGACAGAGATGCAAATATCAACAACAGAATACAAGAAATAGAAGAAAGAATCTCAGATGCTGAAGATTCCATAGAAACCATGGATTCAACAGTTAAAGAAAATGCAAAATGCAAAAAGCTTGTAACCCAAAATATCCAGGAAATCCAGGACACAATGAGAAGACCAAACCTAAGGATTATAGGCATAGATGAGAGTGAAGATTTACAACTTAAAGGGCCAGCAAATATCTTCAATAAAATTATGGAAGAAAACTTCCCTAACCTAAAGAGAGAGATGCCCATGAATATACAAGAAGCCTACAGAACTCCAAATAGACTGGACCAGAACAGAAATACTTCCCGTCACATAATAATCAAAACACCAAATGTTCTAAACAAAGAAAGAATATTAAAGGCAGTAAGAGAAAAAGGCCAAGTAACATATAAAGGAAAACCTATCAGAATCACAGCAGACTTTTCACCTGAGACTATGAAGGCTAGAAGGTCCTGGGCAGATCTCATGCAGACTCTAAGAGAACACAAATGCCAACCAAAACTACTATATCCAGCAAAACTCTCTATCACCATAGATGGAGAAACTAAGATATTTCATGACAAAATCAAGTTTACCCAATATCTATCCACAAACCCTGCCCTAAAAAGGATAATAGGAGGACAACACCAATTCAAGGAGGGAAACTTCACCCTGGAAAAAGCAAGATAGTAACCTTTCATCAAACCCAAAAGAAGTTAAGCAATCAAATTTAAAAAAAAAACGTCAAAAATGATAGGAAGTAACAATCACTATTCCTTAATATCTCTTAACATCAATGGACTTAATGCCCCAATAAAAAGACACAGACTAACTGACTGGATACGTAAACAGGACCCTACATTTTGCTGCTTACAGGAAACACACCTCAGGGTCAAAGACAAACACTACCTTAGAGTAAAAGGCTGGAAGACAATTTTACAAGCAAATGGTCTCAGGGAACAAGCTGGAGTAGCCATTTTAATATCAGATAAAATTGACTTTCAACCCAAAGTCATCAAAAGAGACTCGGAGGGACACTTCTTGCTGGTCAAAGGAAAAATACAACAAGAAGAACTCTCAATCCTGAACATCTATGCTCCAAATGCAAGGGCACCCTCTTTCACAAAAGAAACTTTATTAAAACTCAAAGCACACATTGCACCTAACACAATAATTGTGGGTGACTTCAACACTGCACTCTCCTCAATGGACCGATCAGGAAAACAGAAACTAAACAAGGACACAATGAAACTAATTGAAGCTTTGGACCAATTAGATTTAACAGATATATATAGAACATTCTATCCTAAAACAAAAGAATATACCTTTTTTTCAGCACCTCATGGTACCTTCTCCAAAATCGACCATATAATTGGTCACAAGACAGACCTCAACAAATATAAGAAGATAGAACTAATCCCATGCCTCCTATCTGATCACTATGGAGTAAAAGTGGTCTTCAATAGCAACAGAAACAACAGAAAACCCACATACACGTGGAAATTGAACAATACTCTACTCAATGATACCTTGGTCAAGGAAGAAATAAAGAAAGAAATTAAAGACTTTTTAGAACACAATGAAAATGAAAACACAACATACCCAAATCTATGGGACACAATGAAAGCAGAGCTAAGAGGAAAACTCATAGCCCTGAGTGCCTCCAAAAAGAAAACGGAGAGAGCATACATTACCAGCTTAATGACACACCTGAAAGCCCTAGAACAAAAAGAAGCTATTTCACCCAGGAGGAGTAGAAGGCAGGAAATCATCAAACTCAGGGCTGAAATCAATCAAGTAGAAACAAAGAGAAACATACAAAAAAATCAACAAAACCAGGAGCTGGTTCTTTGAGAAAATCAACAAGATAGATAAACCCTTAGCCAGACTGACCAAAGGGCACAGAGAAAGTATCCAAATTAACAAACTTAGAAATGAAAAGGGAGATATAACAACGGAAACTGAGGAAATCCAAAAAATCATCAGATCCTACTACAAGAGCCTGTACTCAACACAACTGGAGAATCTGGAGGAAATGGACAATTTCCTTGACAGATACCAAATACCAAAATTAAATCAGGACCAACTAGACCATCTAAACAGTCCCATAAAGCCTAAAGAAATAGAAGGAGTCATAGAAAGTCTTCCAACCAAAAAAAGCACAGGACCAGATGGTTTCAGTGCAGAATTCTACCAGACATTCAAAGAAGAGTTAACACCAATACTCTTCAAACTATTCCACAAAATAGAAACAGAAGGAACACTACCCAATTCCTTCTACGAAGCCACAATTATGCTGATACCAAAGCCACACAAAGATCCAACCAAGAAAGAGAACTTCAGACCAATTTCCCTTATGAACATCGATGCAAAAATACTCAATAAAATTCTTGCCAACCGAATCCAAGAACACATCAAAACGATCATCCACCATGATCAAGTAGGCTTTATCCCAGGAATGCAGGGTTGGTTCCATATACGGAAATCCATCAATACAATCCACTACATAAACAAACTCAAAGAACAAAACCACATGGTCATTTCACTGGATGCTGAAAAAGCATTTGATAAAATTCGGCATCCTTTCATGCTTAAAGTCTTGGAAAGAACAGGAATTCAAGGCCCATACCTAAACATAGTAAAAGCAATATACAGCAAACCGGTAGCCAGCATCAAACTAAATGGAGAGAAACTTGAAACAATCCCACTGAAATCAGTGACCAGACAAGGCTGCCCCCTTTCTCCTTATCTTTTCAATATTGTACTTGAGGTACTAGCTCGGGCAATTCGACAACATAAGGAGGTCAAAGGGATAAAAATTGGAAAGGAAGAAGTCAAACTATCATTATTTGCAGACGACATGATCGTCTACCTAAGTGACCCAAAGAACTCCACTAGAGAGCTCCTACAGCTGATAAACAACTTCAGCAAAGTGGCAGGTTATAAAATCAACTCAAGCAAATCAGTGGCCTTCCTATACTCAAAGGATAAGCAGGCTGAGAAAGAAATTAGGGAAATGACCCCCTTCACAATAGCCACAAACAGTATAAAGTATCTTGGGGTGACTCTTACCAAACATGTGAAAGATCTGTATGACAAGAACTTCAAGCCTCTGAAGAAGGAAATGGAAGAAGACCTCAAAAAATGGGAAAACCTCCCATGCTCATGGATCGGTAGAATCAATATAGTTAAAATGGCCATTTTGCCTAAAGCACTAAACAGATTCAATGCAATACCCATCAAAATCCCAACTCAATTTTTCACAGAGTTAGAAAGAGCAATTATCAAATTCATCTGGAACAACAAAAAACCCAGGATAGCTAAAACTATTCTCAGCAACAAAAGAAAATCTGGGGGAATCAGTATCCCTGACCTCAAGCAATACTACAGAGCAATAGTGTTAAAAACTGCATGGTATTGGTACAGTGACAGGCAGGAGGATCAATGGAACAGGATTGAAGATCCAGAAATGAACCCACACACCTATGGCCACTTGATCCTCGACAAAGAGGCTGAAAACATCCAATGGAAAAAAGATAGCCTTTTCAACAAATGGTGTTGGTTCAACTGGAGGTCAGCATGCAGAAGAATGCGAATTGATCCATCCTTATCTCCTTGTACTAAGCTCAAATCCAAATGGATCAAGGACCTCCACATAAAGCCAGACACTCTGAAGCTAATAGAAAAGAAACTGGGGAAGACCCTTGAGGACATCGGTACAGGGAGAAAGTTTCTGAACAGAACACCAATAGCGTATGCTCTAAGAGCAAGAATTGACAAATGGGACCTCATAAGGTTACAGAGTTTCTGTAAGGCAAAGGACACCATCAAGAGGACAGATCGGCAACCAACAAATTGGGAAAAGATCTTCACCAATCCTACATCAGATAGAGGGCTAATATCCAATATATATAAAGAACTCAAGAAGTTAGACTCCAGAAAACCGAACAACCCTATTAAAAAATGGGGGTACAGAGTTAAACAAAGAATTCTCACCTGAAGAACTTCGGATGGCGGAGAAGCATCTTAAAAAAATGCTCAACTTCATTAGTCATTAGGGAAATGCAAATCAAAACAACCCTAAGATTTCATCTTACACCAGTCAGTATGGCTAAGATTAAAAATTCTGAAGACAGCAGGTGTTGGAGAGGGTGTGGAGAAAGAGGAACACTCCTCCACTGCTGGTGGGGTTGCAAATTGGTACAACCACTCTGGAAAGCAGTCTGGCGGTTCCTCCGAAAACTGGGCACCTCACTTCCAGAAGATCCTGCTATACCACTCCTGGGCATATATCCAGAGGATTCCCCACCATGTAATAAGGATACATGCTCTACTATGTTCATAGCAGCCCTATTTATAATTGCCAGATGCTGGAAAGAACCCAGGTATCCCTCAACAGAAGAGTGGATGCAAAAAAATGTGGTATATCTACACAATGGAGTACTATTCAGCCATTAGAAACAATGAATTCCTGAAATTCTTAGGCAAATGGATGGAGCTAGAGAATATCATACTAAGTGAGGTAACCCAGACTCAAAAGGTGAATCATGGTATGCACTCACTAATAAGTGGTTATTAACCTAGAAAACTGGAATACCCAAAACATAATCCACACATCAAATGAGATACAAGAAGAAAGGAGGAATGGCCCCTGGTTCTGGAAAGACTCAGTGAAACAGTATTCGGCAAAACCAGAACAGGGAAGTGGGAAGGGGTGGGAGGGAGGACAGGGGAAGAGAAGGGGGCTTACGGGACTTTCAGGGAGTGGGGGGGCTAGAAAAGGGGAAATCATTTGAAATGTAAATAAATTATATCGAATAAAAAAATTTAAAAAAAAAGAAGGGGCCAGATTAGAATAAATTTCCAGGTTAGTTTAAGGCCAAGCAAAGAAATTCAGTGAGAAACTGAGAAAAGCCATATTGAATCAGTCATCTTGAAGAGGAGTTTGTAACAAAACATCTGATTTGAACCAGTCATCCAGAGTTCAGAAAGAACTGAAAAGGTTGATTTTATTCATCAGTAAGGCTCTGAGATGACGATTACATCTGGTGAATAAAAGATAATATAAAATGGTATTTTATACATATTTCTGCTTTTATTGTTTTGAATAGAAATTCTGATCTTTCTAGAATTGATCCCAAATACACTTTGAAGTTGCCTTTTTGTGTTCTGTAAAACATAATAATGCAAATATGCTGGATGTTCTATGATTTCTCATCTTAATGGTATATACAAAACTAATTCTAAATGGAAAGCAATTAAACACTGAGACCAGTCTATATAAGATTATGTATTTGCAAATACAATCTGTATTAAAAGAGCAAAATATGGCTGACAGGGTAAATAAGGAAACAGTTAAGGTTTTTAGTAGTAAGAAAGAAACATGTCCAGTTGGATATTTTCTCTATAGTTCATGATTTTCTTGAGTTAGCTACATCCTCAAGTCAACAAACCCAAGAGAGAAGGCTTCTTTTCATAGTCCCAGGGTTTTTTATGCTTCCTCCTAAAAACTGGAGCATGTGTACTGACCTGCTCAAATGTAAGAAAAGGATGAAGGACATTTCATGTAATTTCCCACATTTAGCACAGAAATAACCTTTGTATTTAGTTTTTAGCTTCCCAGAAAAAGCAAAAGTGTGTATTCCCCCCCCCCCAAAAAAAAAGATGATGGAAGTATCAGAAATTTCCTAATCAGGCAGTGAAGCATGTTAGGAGCATACTAACCACCTATTGTTATTATTATTTATTTATTTTTGCTTCCTTTTCTTTATTTGTTCCTTTAGTTTGTTTGATTAGACTTTTTTTAAAAAAAAAAAACTTTTTTTAAAACTTTTAATTTATTTACATTTTAAGTGTTTTCCCCTTACCCAGTTTCCCCTTTTCCTGGAAAACCCCTATCCCATTACCCCTTCCCCTGCTTCTATGAGGGTGTTCCTCCACCTACCCACCTACTCCTGACTCCCAGATCTCAATTCCCCTACACTGGGGCATCTATCAAAACTTCATAGGACCAAGGACTTTCCCTCCCATTGATGTCTGACAAGGTAATCCTCTGCTACATATGCAGCTGGAGCCATGTGTACTCCTTAGTTGGTAGCTTAGTCCCTGTGAGCTGTGTGGGGTCTGGTTGGTTGATATTGTTATTCTTCCTATGGGGTTACAAACCCCTTCAACTCCTTAAGGTTTTTCTCTAACTATTTTCTTTTTTAAGTGGTAAACTAACCAATATTCCTTCTAACTATTCATTTTAAGTAACCAGACATATGAACTCATTTTCTTTTCAATTATTACAATGCTATTTTATACAATAAATGATGCAATAAAACTTGTTAAACAATTTAGACTATATTTCTACAGCAGGATAATACATAACTGAGGAAAACATTAGAAAACTGTAAAACTGTAAGATTGAGCCACCAAAACTTGAAACAATGTGTGTAATATGAGCTTGACTCCATAAACCTCTGCGAACAAAACACCTAGAAAGATACATAAAAATTATTAATGATCACTGTCTGTTTTCTAAGGACAATGACAGATAATAATTTTCTTTTTTACATTTTAAAAAAATTACTTGTAGAGACAAATATATAGCATTTTAAACTTTTATTAAAATATGATGCTTGAAGTAGACTGATTCAGCATGCAGCAAATGAAAGGAGAAAGGAATAAAGCAAGGAGAAGAAAGCATGTCTGAGGCTTCAAGATTAGGGTGAGTAAAAAGGAGAAAGGGGAGAGAGCATTAAAGTGAAAATAAATGGACTGAAACAGACTTTCTTCGAGTGATAAATCACAAGTAAAGGAGCTTCTCATTTCATGCATGCCACACTTTACTCTCTTTATAGTGAGTGCTGGTAAGGATTCAATTTTCCAATTACTGTCCCGGGATTTTTTTCATATCTACTCTCAAATTCTCTTTCATTACTTTATTCAATTTTTCTCTATTGAGCTATACAAGTCCTTTCTTCAACAAACATATCATTTCAGTCTATGAAATTTAAAGTCCTTACATCTGAAATTTTAGATACTGTTAATTAGGTTCTGTAATACAGATTTTTTTAAAAAGGAAACTACATCTCCCTTCAGTGTGTAGTTAGATTAAATGAATTTTGGTTCAATTGACTCTCTGAAAAGTATGTCCATAATGCTTTGAAGCACTTAAATATATATAAGTCTATTAGATGGTAGAACTCAATCACAAATTCATAAACCCATCAAATTATGGTTTGGAGTAACTTGATAAAGAATCTAAGGATAAATAAGAAAATTTCAAGTGGAATAAAATGTTCATTTTAAAAATATCAAAGAAAGGAGGAAGATTTTTTTTTATAAAATAAATGACTAATTTCCTTGTGTTAAGAACGAAAAGCTTTATTTTTAGATATTTAATTTGACATAAGCTAAAGTACTTAAAAATTTATCAATGTAGTATGCATTTTCAAAGTGCATGTCAGGAAATATTTTAAAAGAAGGAATAAATGATTCATTAAATATTTTAACAAACCCCTGAAGCACTTAGAAGTGAACTTTACATTATGTACAAAAACATAATTCAAATAAATATTTTATAGAAATTTCAAATTTCAAGGTAACATTTCAAAATAAAAGCACATTTGCCACAGATTCTAAGGGTAATTCACAGATAATTAGGGTAATAATATATAGTGTTTTATATGCATATATGTACATATATGCATATATATCAATAAATATGTCCTTTGAGAAGAACACATTTGTGTATTTTAATTTGGAACTCTGAAATTAATGATAATTTCCATAGGCTTAGATCAGTGTTCAAAATATGAAATACTAATTTTTTACTAAATTTATTTATTTATTCCCTTTACAACCTAATATCAGCCCTTCCTCTCCTCCCAGTGCCCCATTATGCAAGTCCTCCCTCATTCCCCCTCTGGGTATTCCCTGCAGGCACATCAAGTCACTGCAGGCAATAGGCTCCTGGACAGCCCCTGCTCCAGTTGTTTGGGAGAATCACATGTTGACCACGTTGCTCATCTGCTACATAGGTGTGGGAAGGCTGAGATCCAGCCTGTGCTTGCTCTTTGGTTGTTGATTCAGTCTCTGATAGCCCCCAAGGGTTCAGTTTAATCATCTTGTGTTGTCCCTTTCCTCTTCAGATCCCTCATTTTTTCTCCAAATTCTTCCATAGAACTCCCCAAACTCCATCTAATGTTTGAGTGTGAGTCTCTGCATCTCTTTCCATTGGCTTCTCAGTGGAGCCTCTCAGTTATGCTAGGATCCAATCTCCAAGCATATCAATATTATTAATAATGGCAGATATTTATTTCTTCTTGCCAATGAGATGGGTAACAATTTGGGACAGTCATTGGTTGGCCATTTCCTCAGTCTCTTTACTGAGATAGACAGTCTCTGGTCTATCTTTTTTTCTATTTGTTTTTTTTTAATTTATTTATATTTCAAATGTTATTCCCCTTCCCCATTTCTCCTCCACAAATCCCCTATCCCATACCCCCCTACTTCTATGAGGTGCTCCACACCTTGTCTCCACATTTCCTCCCTTGAGTATTTTGTTTCCCCTTCAAAGAGGGACTGAAACATCCACACTTTGTTATTCCTTCTTCTTGAGCTTCATGTGGTCTGTGAATTGTATCTTTGGTATTCCAAGATTTTCATGCTATCCACTGATCAGATCCCCAACCCACCCAACCACTCCCAACTCACTGCCCTAGCATTCCTCTATGCTGGGGCATCTAGCCTCCACAGGACCAAGGAATCCACTTCCACTGATGCCAGATAAGTCATGGAACCATGGGTCTCTCCATGTGTATTCTTTGGTTGGTAGTTTAGTCCCTGACTAAACTATGACATGTTTGGTTGGTTGATATTTTTGTTCTTTTTATGAGGTTGCAAACCCCTTCATCTTCTTCAGTCCTTCTCCTCACTTTTCCATTGGAGTTTCCATGCTCAGTCCAATGGTTGGATGGTAGCATCCTCATCTGTGTTGGTCAGGTTCTGGCAGAACCTCACAGGGAACAGACATACCAGGCTCCTGTCAGCAAGAACTTCTTGGCATGAGTAATAGTGTCTGGGTTTGCTGTCTGTAGATTGGATGGATCCTTAGGTTGGGGCAGTCTCAGATTAGCCTTTCCTTCAGTCTCTGCTCCACACCTTGTCTCCACATTTCCTCCCTTGAGTATTTTGTTTCCCCTTCAAAGAGGGACTGAAACATCCACACTTTGTTATTCCTTCTTCTTGAGCTTCATGTGGTCTGTGAATTGTATCTTTGGTATTCCGAGATTTTCATGCTATCCACTGATCAGTTAGTGCATAGCATGTCTTTTATTTTGTGACTGTATTACCTCACTCTGGATGCTATTTTTCTAGTTCCATCCATTTGCCTAAGAATTTCATGAAGTCATTTTTTTAAATAGCCTAGTAGTATTCCATTGTGTAAATTTACGACAGTTTCTATATCCATTCCTCTGTTGAAGAACATCTGAGTTCTTTCCAGCTGCTGGCTATTATAAATAAGGCTGCTATGAACATAGTGGAGCATGTGTCCTTGTTATACATTAGAGCATCTTTTGGGTATATGCCAAGGAGTGGTATAACTGGGTCCTCAGGGAGTACTATGTTGAATTTTCTGAGGAATCTTCAGACCGGTATGACAAATAGTTACATACTAATGATGACAAATATTAGGATTAGTATTTCAACATATGAATTTGAAGAGGCAAAAGCATATCATTCATTGCACTAAAGAATGAATGCAGAATTCAGAACAGGGAAGTGGGAAGGGGTAGATGGGAGAAAAGGGGGAGGGAAGGGGGCTTATGGGACTTTCGGGGAGTGGGGGGCCAGAAAAGGGGAAATCATTTGAAATGTAAATAAAAAATATATCAAATAAAAAATCTTTTCAGAACAAACAAAATAAACACTTGGCCTTAAATTCCTTCAAAAAAAAAAAAGAATGAATGCAGAAACAAGTTGGGAAATGTACACTGTGCAAGCACAATACCATATCTGGTTAGCTAAACACATATGTAGTTTTTATAATTAATAATACATAGATAAAAGTTTTCCAAACTTTGTTCCCTTAAAGATTTAGATTGTCTATTTCTAATCAGCAGAACAACTAAAATTATAACAAAATGGTAGTTTTAACATAAAAGAGTTTAAGTTGATCTCTGCAACACATATTTAATAAATAATTTGAAAACAACTTATAAAAATTCAATAAATAGTCCCTGCCACCATCTGCACTCCATGTCTGACAGGATAAGCAGTTCCATGTACTGTGATATCCTGAGTTTAAGATCTCTGGGAAAACAGAACCCCGGGTTGCTGCCTGCACCCAAGACCTGGGAAGATCAGTGGTTCTTCTTTGTGCCAGTCAGGCATGGGTCCTGTCAGCATTTTGGAGAAGCTCCCCACCACCATCTTCACTCCCTGATGGAGCAGATAGGCAGCACAAGATTCACTGAGACAACCCGAGTATAAACACCCAAGAAATCAAAAAGGGAGATAGAAAACCTTGGGAAGAAATCAGGGGTCATAGATGCAAATATCAACAGCAGAATACAAGAGATAGAAGAAAGAACCTCAGATGCAGAAGATACCATAAAAACAATGGACTCAACAGTCAAAAAATGCAAAATGCAAAAAGCTTGTAACCCAAAACATCCAGGAAATCCAGGACACAATGAGAAAGCCAAACCTAAGGATTATAGGTATAGATGAGAGTGAAGATTTACCACTTAAAGGGCCAGCAAATATCTTCAACAAAATTATGGAAGAAAACTTCCCTAACCTAAAAAGAGTGATGCCCATGACTATATAAGAAGCCTACAGAACTCCAAATAGACTGGACCAAAACAGAAATACTTCCTGTCACATAATAATCAAAACCCCAAATTTACTAAACAAAGAAAGAATATGAAAGATCATAAGAGAAAAAGGCCAAGTAACATATAAAGGAAGACCTATCAGAATTACACCAGACTACTCACCAGAGACCATGAAAGCTAGAAAATCCTGGGCAGATCTCATGCAGACTCTAAGAGAACACAAATGCCAGCCAAAACTACCTATAACCAGCAAACCCCTCAATCACTATAGATGGAGAAACCAAGATATTCCATGACAAAATCAAATTTACACAATATCTTACCACAAGCCCAGCCCTACAAAGGATAATAGGTGGAAAACACCCATACAAGGAGGGAAACTACACCCTGGAAAAAGCAAGATAGTATCCTTCTTTGATCAACCCAAAAGAAAATAACCAATCAAATAAAAAATAACATCAAAAGTGACAGGAAGTAAATATCACTATTCCTTAATATCTATTAATATCAATGGACTCAATTCCCCCAGTAAAAAGACATAGACTAAGAAACTGTATATGTAAACAGGACCCTACATTTTGCTGCATACAGGAAACACACCCAGTGTCAAAGACAAACACTACCTTAGCAAAAAAGCCTGGAAGACAGTTATACAAGCAAATGGTCTCAGGAAACAAGCCAGAGTTGCCATTCTAATATCAGATAAAATTGACTTTCAACCTAAAGTCATCAAAAGAGACACTTCTTGTTGGTCAAAGGAAAAATCCACCAAGAAGAATTCTCAATTATGAACATATATCTCCAAATGCAAGGGCACCCTCATTCATAAAAGAAACTTTTCTAGAGCTAAAAAACACATTGCACCTAACACAATAATTGGGCATGACTTCAACAATCCACTCTCCTCAATGGATGGATCAGGAAAACAGAAACTAAACAGGGACACAGTGAAACTAATTGAAGCTTTGGACAAAATGGATTTAACAGATATATATATATATAGAACATTTCATCCTAAAGCAAAATAATATAACTTTTTCTCAGAGCCTCATGGTACCTTCTTCAAAATCAATCACAAGACAGACCTCAACAAATATAAGAAGACTGAAATAATCTCATGCCTCCTATCAGATCACTATGGAGTAAAATGTTCTTTAATAACAACAAAAACAATAGAAAGCCCACATACACATGGAAACTGAACAATACTCAACAAAATTGTACCTTGGTCAAGGAAGAAATAAAGAAAGAAGTCAGCGACTTTTTAGAATTTAATGAAAATGAAGATACAACATAACCAAATTTATGGGAGATAATGAAAGCAGTGCTAGGAGGAAAACCCATAGCCCTGAGTGCCTCCAAAAAGAAATTGGAGAGAGCATACTCTAGAAGCTTAAGGACACAACTGAAAGCCCTGGAACAAAAAGAAGCTAATTCACGCAGGAGAAAAAGACAGGAAATCATCAAACTCAGGGCTGAAATCAATCAAGTAGAAACTTGAATCATACAAAGAATCAACAACACCAGGAGTTGGTTCTTAGAAAAAATCAACAAGATAGATTAACCCATAGCCAGACTA
The DNA here is from genome assembly GCF_947179515.1 of Apodemus sylvaticus. Classification (NCBI taxonomy): domain Eukaryota; kingdom Metazoa; phylum Chordata; class Mammalia; order Rodentia; family Muridae; genus Apodemus; species Apodemus sylvaticus. The sequence continues at coordinate 74,065,209 of NC_067495.1, forward strand.
ACCAAAGGGCACAGAGACAGTATACAAATTAGCAAAATTAGAAATGAAAGAGAGACATAACAATAGAAACTGAGGAAATTCAAAAAATTATCAGATCCTACTACAAAAGCCTATACTCAACACAACTGGAGAATCTGGAGGAAATGGACAATTTCTTAGACAGTTACCAAATAACAAAATTAAATCAGGATCAAATAGATCATCTAAACAGTCCCATAACCCCTAAAGAAATAGAAGGGGTCATAGGATGCCTTCCAACAACAACAAAAAAAAAAAAAAAAAAAAAAAAAAAAAGCACACGACCACATGGTTTTAGTGCAGAATTACATCAGACCTTAAAGGAAGATTTAACACTAATATTCTTCAAACAATAACACAAAATAGAAACAGAAGGAACACTACCCAACCCGTTCTACGAAGCCACAGTTGTACTGTTAACAAAACCACACAAAGATCCAACAAAGAAAGAGAATTTCAGGCCAAAATCACTTATGAAAATTGATGCAAAAATACTCAATAAAATTCTTGCCCACCGAATCCAAGAACACATCAAAATGATCATCCACCATAATCTAGTAGGCTTCATCCTAGGAATGTAGGGATGGTTCAATATATGGAAATCCATCAATGCAATCCATTGCATAAACAAACTCAAAGAAAAAAAAACACATGATCATTTCATTAGATGCAGAAAAAGCATTTCACAAAATTCAGCATCCTTTCATGCTAAAAGTCATGGAAAGTACAGGAATTCAAGGCCCATATCTAAACATAGTAAAAGCAATATATAGCCAAGTGGTAGCCAACATCAAACTAAATGGAGAGAAACTTGAAGCAATCCCACTGAAATCAGGGACTAGACAAGGCTACCCCCTCTCTCAATATGTTTTCAATATAATTCTTGAAGTCCTAGCTAGAGCAAGTAGACAACATAAGGGGAACTTGGAAAAGGGAAAGCATTTGAAATGTAAACAAGGAATATAGAAAATAAAAAAAAAATGTTGCAACTTCAAAAAAAAAAAAAAGAAAAAAGAAAAAAAGAAAATTGTCAGGACAGAGACAAGCACGGTTAGCCAAGCAACCACTTGAAGAGGGGCTCATATCAATCCTGAGGCTGTTTTTCTTAATTTTCTGTTTTGTAGTCTCTTTATGACTAAGGCCAGGGATGTTTTGATCACTACTGAGTAGTCAACATAGGAATAACATTCCTCACCTAAGGCTATACTGAATCCTCCCTGCTGGAGGAATAGCAAGTCTAGGCCTCTTCTGTTCTGTAAGACTACTTCTGCTAGAGAGGATAGGGATCCTGCAAGGCTCTGATGGACTTTTCCATGTCCTGTATATCTGCATTTATAGCCATTTGTAGAGTCTTGTAATTTTTATCTTGGAGGATATGGGCTGATGCAATATAAAGTATCTTGGTTTTACACTAACCAAGCAAATGAAAGATCTGTATAACAGGTACTTCAAGTATTTGAAGAAAGAAATCCAAGAAGACCTCAGAAGATGGAAAAATCTACCATGCCCTTGGGAGGTTTTCCCATTTTTTGAGGTCTTCTTCCATTTCCTTCTTCAGAGTCTTGAAGTTCTTGTCAAACAGATCTTTCACATGTTTGGTAAGAGTCACCCCAAGGTACTTTATACTGTTTGTGGCTATTGTGAAGGGGGTCATTTCCCTAATTTCTTTCTCAGCCTGCTTATCCTTTGAGTATAGGAAGGCCACTGATTTGCTTGAGTTAATTTTATAACCTGCTACTTTGCTGAAGTTGTTTATCAGCTGTAGGAGTTCTCTAGTGGAGATTTTTGGGTCACTTAGGTAGACTATCATGTCATCTGCAAATAATGATAGTTTGACTTCTTCCTTTCCAATTTGTATCCCTTTGACCTCCTTATGTTGTCTAATTACCCGAGCTAGTACCTCAAGTACAATATTGAAAAGATAAGGAGAAAGTGGGCAGTCCTGTCTAGTCCCTGATTTTAGTGGGATTGCTTCAAGTTTCTCTCCATTTAGTTTGATTCTGGCTACCGGTTTGCTGTATATTGCTTTAACGATGTTTAGGTATGGGCCTTGAATTCCTGTTCTTTCCAAGACTTTAAGCATGAAAGGATGCTGAATTTTGTCAAATGCTTTTTCAGAATCCAATGAAATGACCATGAGGTTTTTTTTCTTTGAGTTTGTTTATGTAGTGGATTGCATTGATGGATTTCCATATATTGAACCAACCCTGCATCCCTGGGATAAAGCCGACTTGATCATGGTGGATGATCGTTTTTATGTGTTCTTGGATTCGGTTGGCAAGAATTTTATTGAGTATTTTTGCATCAATGTTCATAAGGGAGATTGGTCTGAAGTTTTCTTTCTTTGTTGGATCTTTGTGTGGTTTTGGTATCAGAGTAATTGTGGCTTCATAGAAGGAATTGGGTAGGGTTCCTTCTGTTTCTATTTTGCAGAATAGTTTAAGAGTATTGGTGTTAACTCTTCTTTGAAGGTCTGATAGAATTCTGCACTGAAACCATCTGGTCCTGTGCTTTTTTTGGTTGGAAGACTTTCTATGACCCCTTCTATTTTTTTTAGGGGTTATGGGACTGTTTAGATGATTTATTTTGTCCTGATTTAATTTTGGTATTTGGTATCTGTCTAGGAAAGTGTCCATTTCCTCCAGATTCTCCAGTTGTGTTGAGTACAGGCTTTTGTAGTAGGATCTGATGATTTTTTGGATTTCCTCAGTTTCTGTTGTAATATCTCCTTTTTCATTTCTAATTTTATAATTTGGATACTTTCTCTGTGCCCTTTGGTCAGTCTGGCTAAGGGTTTATCTATCTTGTTGATTTTCTCAAAGAACCAGCTCCTGGACTCGTTGATTCTTTGTATGGTTCTCTTTGTTTCCACTTGATTGATTTCAGCTCTGAGATTGATGATTTCCTGTCTTCTACTCCTCCTGGGTGAAATAGCTTCTTTTTGTTCCAGGGCTTTCAGGTGTGTCATTAAGCTGCTGGTATATGCTCTCTCCATTTTCTTTTTGGAGGCACTCAGGGCTATGAGTTTTCCTCTTAGCACTGCTTTCATTGTGTCCCAAAGATTTGGGTATGTTGTGCCTTCATTTTCATTAAATTCTAAAAAGTCTCTGATTTCTTTCTTTATTTCTTCTTTGGCAAAGGTGTCATTGAGTAGAGTATTGTTCAGCCTCCATGTGTATGTGGGCTTTCTGTTGTTTTTGTTGCTATTGAAAACCACTCTTACACCCTAGTGATCTGATAGGAGTCATGGGAGTAGTTCGATCTTCTTGTATTTGTTGAGGTCTGTCTTGTGACCAGTTATATGTTCGATTTTGGAGAAGGTACCATGAGGTGCTGAGAAAAAGGTATATTCTTTTGCTTTAGGGTGAAATGTTCTATAGATATCAGTCAAATCCAATTGGTCCAAAGCTTCAATTAGTTTTACTGTGTCCCTGTTTAGTTTCTGTTTTCCTGATCGGTCCATTGAGGAGAGTGGAGTGTTGAAGTCCCACACAATTATTGTGTTAGGTGCAATGTGTGCTTTGAGCTTTAGTAAAGTTTCTTTTACGAATGAGGGTGCCCTTGCATTTGGTGCATAGATGTTCAGAATTGAAAGTTCTTCTTGCTGGATTTTTCCTTTGACCAGCAAGAAGTGTCCCTCAGTGTCTCTTTTGATGACTTTAGGTTGAAAGTCAATTTTATCTGATATTAGAATGGCTACTCCGGCTCGTTTCCCGAGACCATTGGCTTGTAAAGTTGTCTTCCAGCCTTTTACTCTAAGGTAGTTTTTGTCTTTGACATTTAGGTGTGTTTCCTATATGCAGCAAAATGTAGGGTCTTGTTTCCTTATCCAGTCTGTTAGTCTATGTCTTTTTACTGGGGAATTGAGTCCATTGATGTTAAGAGATATTAAGGAATAGAGATTATTACTTCCTGTCATTTTTGATGTTATTTTTATATTTGAGTGATTATCTTCTTTTGGGTTTGATGAAGGAAGGTTACTATCTTACTTTTTCCAGGATGTAGTTTCCCTCCTTGTATTGGAGTTTTCCTCCTATTATTCTTTGTAGAGCTGGGTTTGGGGAAAGATATTGTGTAAATTTAGTTTTGTCATGGAATGTCTTGGTTTCTCCATCTATTGTGATTGAGAGTTTTGCTGTGTATAGTAGTCTTGGCTGACATTTGTGTTCTCTTAGAATCTGCATAAGATCTGCCCAGGATCTTCTAGCTTTCATGGTCTCTGGTGAGAAGTCTGGTGTGATTCTGATAGGTCTTCCTTTATATGTTACTTGGCCTTTTTCTCTTACTGCCTTTAATATTCTTTCTTTGTTTAGTGTATTTGGGGTTTTAATTATTATGTGGCGAGAGGTATTTCTGCTCAGATCCAGTCTGTTTGGAGTTCTGTAGGCTTCTTGCATATCCATAGGCATCTCTCTCTTTAAGTTGGGAAAGTTTTCTTCCATAATTTTGTTAAAGATATTTGCTGGCTCTTTCAGTTGTAAATCTTCACTCTCATCTATACCTATAATCCTTAGGTTTGGTCTTCTCATTGTATCCTGGATTTCCTGGATGTTCTGGGATACAAGCTTTTTGCATTTTGCTTTTTCTTTGACTGTTGAGTCAATGGTTTCTATGGTATCTTCAGCATCTGAAATTCTCTCTTCCATCTCTTGTATTCTGTTGTTTATATTTGCATCTATGGGCCCTGATTTCTTCTCAAAGTTTTCTATCTCCAAAGTTGTCTCCCTTTGTGAGTTCTTAGTTGTTTCTACTTCTGATTTTAGATCCAGGATGGTTTTGCTCAGTTCCATCATTTGTTTGTTTGTGTTTTTCTGTAATTCTTTAAGAGATTTTTGTGTTACCTCTTTCATGACTTCTGCCTCTTGAGTCAAGTTCTCCTGCATTTCTTTAAGTTTTTTTTTGCCTTTCTTCTTTATTGGCTTCTATCCCTTGAGCCTTATTCTCCTGCATTTCTTTAATTGATTTTTCTGTTTCCATTATACGGGTTTCTAGCTTATTCATGTTCCCCTGTATTTCTTTAAGAGATTCATTTATGTCCTTTTTGTGTTCTTCTAGCAGCATCATGATCAGTGATTTTAAATCCAAATCTTGTTTCTCTGGTGTGTTGTTATAACCAGGACTTGCTGATGTTGAAGCGTTTTGTTCAGATGCTGCCATATTGCCTAGATTTCTGTTAGTAGCGTTCCTGCGTTTGCCCTTTGCCATCTTGTTCTCTGGATTTAGTTGGTCTTGTCCCTGGCTGGTGTTTGGGCCTCCTGAGGGGCTCTGGGGCTATTACTGCAACACTATATGGCTGGGTTTCCCCTGTAGGAGATTGTTGCTGTGCTGTCCTCCTCTTCGTGCCCTTGCAGCGCTAGTGTGCTTTGCCCCAGATTGTGTCTGTGGACCAGATGGAGCCCATGTGCACCCCCAGGGAGCACCAATGGTGTATGGTGCCGGGACCTCCCCTGCGTGCTGATCACTCCGCTGGGCAGCCGATCCCCCAACCGGGCTGGCGCACACAAGGTTAGCCTGGCTGCCCAAGCCCTGGGTCTAGGCAAAAGCCTGGGAGGCCAAGATCTGAGCAAAATTCCCCTTGGGCTATGACTGTTAATTGGGTCTGCCAGGTGACCAGGATGGCGGGCGTGCACGCTTGTGCTCCCTGAAAGCGCAGGGAGAGTCTGCTGTGCTAACAACCTCCTAGGTGGGTTGACATACAGATGGCCCACCAAGCCGCCCAGTTCTTGGGGTCAGTCCAGGGTCTGTTGGAGCCTAGACCCCCGCTTTGTTAGCCTCAGGCTATGCCTGTTAGCCAGCTCTGCCCACCAGAGCTCTCTGGCATCCTGTAGGCAAAATGGCAGCGCGCGCGCCGGCCCGGGCAAAAAAACCTCTTGGCTGGGTTGGCACCCCGATGCCCCCCCCCCCCCCCCCCCGCAGAACAGCCCAGGGCCTGGGTGCAGGCCAACACCCGTCGGGCTCAGACCCCCACGGTGTTGGCCTCGGGTTATGTTTGTGTACCCTAGTCTGTCTGATCTCTCTGGAGTCCAAAACCAAGATGGAGGTAAGCCTCTCGTGACTGGCCGGAGGCCGAGTTCTGAAGTGGCTTCAGCGCAGCGAAAGGCGCCGCAAAACCAGAGCTGCTTGCAGCCCAGCTGGTCAGAGAAGGTCAGTGGTCGTGGGGGCAGGGCCTAACCGGACCCTGTGTTGCCTCGGTTCCACTGCTGATGGCCCTTCAGCTGGACCAGCCACTGCTGAATTGCCACCACCACTGCCGCCACTGCCACAGTCCTACCATGCTCTTGGATTGACAGGATTAATATAGTAAAAATGTCTATCTTGCCAAAGCCAATATGCAGATTCAATGTAATCCCCATTGAAACTGCAACTCAATTCTTCATAGAGGTAAAAAGAACAATTTGCAAATTCATCTGGAGTAACAACAAAAAAAAAAATCCAGGATAGCTAAAACTATTCACAACAGTAAAAGAACTTCTGGGGCAATCAGTATGTCCTACCACAAGCCTACAGAGCAATAATGTTAAAAACTGCATGGTATTGGTATAGTGACAGGCAGTTAGATGAGTTGAATAGACATGAAGCTCCAGATATGAACCCACACACCAATGGTCAATTGATCTTTGACAAAGGATCTTCAACCATCCAAAGGTTAAAAAATAAACAAACAAACAAACAAAAACTAAAACAAAAAAATAACCAAAAAAAAAAACCCGCCACAAAAAACAAAAAGAAAATAAACAAAAACCAAAAACTAAGTGTAAATAAAAATTAGCCTTTTCAACAAATTGTGCTGATCCACCTGGAGGTCTTAAAATTTTTTTAAAAAGTAAATTTTACCATAAAGTTGTGTAAAATTTACATGACCAATAAGTATTAAAGAAATAGACAATTGAAGAAGAAAAAGGCAATTGTTGTCAGAGTTGTTTAGAAATCATAAGAACCTACCTTGCTTTTCGTAATTAAAGCCAAATCTAACATGGTCCTAATTTTGGATCCTAGATCACACTGGAAGACTATAAGCAGGATTGTGAACAGAAACTGAGGTTTGATAAGACAATATCAACTCTAAACCCCCGAAGTCATTTATAAAGGATATGATACTACTGATATGAAACTGGTGTTATCATCTTTTTAAACCTCTGTGATAATTTTGATTCAGGTGAAATTGGGAGACTTTCAAGCCACATGACTGGTTCTATTGCCTTGAGACCTAACAAATTATTATACTAGGGGTAAAGATTCTTAGATAGGGAGAGGTACAATATTTTCCACCATCATTTTTAAAAGTATTTTTGCTTCTTGCTTAATAAAACTATTTATTTATTAAAGTTAATAGTAAGTGAGATAATGCATTTACCATTATGGTAGAGTTAGTTACCATTATGAGTTCACAGAATGGTAAGCATGTCGTCATGTCAGCAGCATTCTTAGCATCATCACCAAAGGCCTTGTGATAGAAAGACTCCCTTCTCAGACAGGGAGACAGCAGGAAGAGCAGTGTTTGTCTGAAAGCACTCTTCCTGACTTACTCACGGAAGGAAGGCAGGAAGCTAACGTGGCAAGATGGAACTTAAGAAAGACCTATCTCATGGGATACTCTACCAGACAAGTGACACTGATCAAGAAAAGAATTATGAGCCAGTTGTCATTGGATCTTGGCATTTACGAAATAGAGAACAACTCAAAAAAAGAAAACTGGAAACACAAAAGAAGCAAATGTTACAATGGCATCTTGAAGAACACAAGATTCACAAGAGAAGGAGATCAAGGAATGCAAATAAAAAGGGTTTAAATAAACAACAATGTTCAAAAACAAATGCTGAACCTCTATTACAAGTAGAAAAGGAAACACAGGTGACACCTGCCCAGAAAGAATCTCAGTACTCTGAAACAGAAGCCCTTCCACATTTAACTTCTCCAAAAGACCTTCCTGGAGAATATTCTTTTGAAATACACCAGGAAAGCTTTATATGTGGGGGAAATTCTGCTAGATACCATGATACAGAAGTAATGAACTGTTGTTCTGTAGTAGACCAATATTTGACTGGACCTGAAGACTTTCTTCTCAACACAGGCCAATCACCTGAATCAGAGAAAATCACTTTTGAGCAACATCTAAAAGCATCTAGGCCTGAAGACTTCTTCACCTGTCTGGAACTCATACCTACAGCTGAAACACACGGAGCAGATGAACCTGATTACCTTTTAAGTGAGATTTGCAAAGAAATCAAAATACCCACAGATTCTTACGATGAAGTAACTGAAGTAACACCTAAGCCTGAAGTAAATTCACTTGAAACATGTCAAGAAATATGTGGAGATGAGAAATGCTCACCTGAAGCTTACCAGGAAATGCCTGGGATTGAAGACCTTTATAATAAAAGACATCAGAAGAGTGATGAACATTATGACTGCTTTATAGAAGAAATTCAAGGAACTGATACATCTGAAGACCAGGACACTGGTATACACCAGAAAGTTAACACTTAGCCTTTCAGGAAATGAGTGAAAAAGTATAAATTGAACCAAAAGTATCAGTAATTCCAATACTTTCTCAGGGGTTTTGTCCCCAACATAATATCTAGTATTATGCTTTGCTTTTACAATATTCAAACATAAAATTATGTTCCAACAGACATATTAATATTTTTAAGTGCATTATTTTCTCAAGGTGTTATAGCAATCTCTACCATTTGAATTATATTGTAATTTGATTTTTTGGCATTTATAGAACAGGTCACTATTTTAAGTTCATAATGCAGACAATGTTTTAGTAGTTGTCCATGCATGTGTATCTGCTCTGCCGTACTTAATTAAGTGTATGTATATATGTCAGAGATGTCCAAGGTTTATTTTGAGAAGGTGCAAATAAGAGAAGAAAAAAGGCATTATAATTGTTTTTCCCTCAAAGAACTTACATTTGCTTGGTTAATTTTTCCTTTCTTCTTCTTCTTCTTCTTCTTCTTCTTCTTCTTCTTCTTCTTCTTCTTCTTCTTCTTCTTCGACTACTACAACTACTACTTCTATCTTCTTCTTCTCCTTCTCCTTGTGCTTTTGCTTCTCCTTCTCCTCCTCCTCCTCCTCTTCCTTTTCTTCTTCTTCCTCCTCCACCTCCTTCTTCATCATCTTCAAAAGCAAAGTGCATTTTATTCTGCAGAAGTCTACCATGTTGGGATCTATCATTTACAAAGATCAAGACATTCAGGTGAACTCACAGGCCCAATGTAAATCACACATGGGGAATTCCACGGTGGGGTAGGTTGGTTCTATATCTATGGACATTCCAGAAGCATTGCTAGGGGGTGGGGTGGGGTGGAAACTGTTGGTGGGGTAGCCTGGAAACTGTTGCTGTCCCAATGCCCTTGCCTTAGGCCAGGTGGCATGGCAGTTTCTGAAGTTAGGTTAGTTTCTGATTGGCTGCCTGAGGTCTGGGGTTTTCAATAACTGACTTAACTGGAAATTCCCAGTTCTTGGAAATAGAGATCTTGGCCTATTCTCCTGTACTGCCCATTTAAATTCGGTCATGGATTCAGCCTGTCTCAGTCTTCTCATTCCCCCCTTGAGAAATCAATCATCTCGAATCCTTGAGATGTTTCCATGGGCTGGTATTGTTGTTTGGGGATCATAATTAAAGCATTGTTTATTAAGGAACCATAAGTCAAGACCAACATTGATATCTAGGCAGACCACACCAGGCCAGAGCAGATCAATGTGGTAGAGTTTTATTGGAGACAAAGAGAGGAATTAGAAAAAGACAAAGGAAAGAAGTGTTGAAAGTGAGAAAGGGCCTGTCTTTTATTAAGGCTATGATGTAACCTGTTTGCAGGTAACTGTGGGAAGGGGATTCTGGGAAGGTATGTGATTTCCCTGGCAACACATATCACCTATGTGTGACATTCCTGGGTTTGCAGCCCATCTGCAAAACTGGTTCTTGATTGCAAGCAGCATCAGTAGAATAAAGAATTTTTCAGTATGAAAGGTTCTTCTGTGTTCCAGCTAGGCATGGGTCCTTTCTGCAGTGGGGTGGTCTGCACCTGCCATCTTCGTTCCTAGTCAGATAAGACAGCTTACCCCAGGTACCCAGATATCCTGAGTCTAAGATCTCTGGGGAAATAGACCGCCGAGCTGCGGGATGCTGCCTGCACCCAGGTCCTGGGCATATTGGCGGTCCTCTTTGTGCCAGCCTGGCATGAGAACTGTGCTCTGTGGGAAAGGTGGCGGCCGCCATCTTCGGTCCAAGAAGGACTGCACTGGCGAACCCAGGTACCAAGATATCCTGAGTCTAAGATCTCTGGGAAAGCAGACTGCTGAGCTGAGGTCTGTCATCTCTGCCCAGGACCTAGGAAGTTTGGTGGTTCATCTATGTGCAAGCCAGGTGCCCGTCCTGTGCCCTGCAGGGTGCCTGCAGGATCCACCTTCACTCTCTGACAGAGCAGAAGGGCAGAAACAGGTTCAGTTCACAGGGACAACCCAAGTATAACATTGCTTGGGGCAGAACACACCAGTGCCCCAACAACACCCAAAAGGAGGGCAACACATCAGCAATCTGGGCCAGGGGAAACCCAGTCAGTAATCCAGTTGTGTGGAAATAGATTTACAAGTTCACAGGAAGTTCAAGCACCAGCCTGTTACCAACTAACACCAGAGATTACCAGGTGAAAAAAGGCAAAGGTAGGAACATTACCAACAGAAATCAAGGCAATATGGCAGCATCTGAACCCAATTCTCCAACAACAGCAAGTCTGTTAAACACCAAAACACTGGAAAAACAAGATTTGGATTTAAAATCACTAGTCATGATGCTGTTAGAGGAACACAAGAAGGACATAAATAAGGCTCTTAAAGAAACACAGGAGAAAATGGATCAAAAGTTAGAAGCCATTACAAGGGAAACACAAAAATCATTTAAAGAAATTCAGGAGAATATGAGTCAAAAGGTAGAAGCCAATAAGGAGGAAATAAAAAAATCACTTAAAGAAATACAGGAGAACTTAGGTCAACAGACAGAAGAAAAGAAAGAGGAAAAACAAAAATCTTTTAAGGAATTACAGGAAAACACAAAGAAGCATGTGAAAGAACTCAGCAAAAGCATCCAGGATCTAAAAACAGAAGTAGCAAAAACTAAGAAATCACAAAGGGAGACAACTTTGGAAGTAGAAAAACTTGGGAAGAAATAAGGAACCATAGATGCAAATATCAACCACAGAATACAAGAGATAGACTAAAGAATCTGATGCCACAGATACCATAGACAACACAGAATCAATAATCAAAGAAAATACAAAATGTAAAAACCGAGAAAATGCAAAATGTAAAAGGCTTGTAACCCAAAACATCCAGGAAATCCAGGACACAATGAGAAGGCCAAACCTAAGGATTATAGGCATAGATCAGAGTGAAGATTTACAACTTAAAGGGCCAGCAAATATCTTCAACAAAATTATGGAAGAAAACATCCCTAACCTAAAGAGAGAAATTCACATGACTATACCAGAAGCCTACAGAACTCCCAACAGACTGGACCAGAACAGAAATACCTCCTGTCACATAATAATCAAAACCCTAAATGTACTAAACAAAGAAAGAATATTAAAGGCAGTAAGAGAAAAAGGCCAAGAAACATGTAAAGGAAGACCTATCAGAATTACACTAGACTTCTCAACAGAGACCATGAAAGCTAGAAGATCCTGGGCTGATCTCATGCAGACTCTAAGGGAACACAATTGTCAGGCAAGACTACTATACCCAGCAAAACTCTCAATTACCAGAGATGGAGAAAGCAGGATATTCCATGACAAAACCAAATTTACACAATATCTTTCCACAAACCCAGCCCTACAAAGGATTATGGGAGGAAAACTTCAATACAAGGAGGGAAACTACACCTGGAATAAGCAAGATAATAACCTTCTTTCATCAAAGTCAAAAGAAGAAAAACAATCAAATATAAAAAATAACATCAAAAATGACAGGAAGAAATAATCACTATTCCTTAATATCTCTTAATATCAATGGACTCATTTCCCCAATAAAAAGACATATACTAACAGACTGGATAAATAAACAAGACCCTACATTTTGCTGCATACAGGTAACACACGTCAGTGTCAAGGAAAAACACTACCTTAGAGTAAAAGGCTGGAAGACAATTTTACAAGCAAATGGTCTCAGGAAACAAGCTGGAGTAGACATTCTAATACCAGATAAAATTGACTTTCAACCTAAACTCATCAAAAGAGACACTGGGGGACACTTTTCCTGGTCAAAGGAAAAACACACCAAGAAGAACTCTCAATCCCAAACATCTATGCTCCAAATGCAATGGCACCCTCATTCATTAAAGAAACTTTACTAAAACTCAAAGCATACATTGCACCTAACACAATAATTGTGGGTGGCTTCAACACTCCACTCTCCTCAATGAACCAATCAGGAAAACAGCAATTACATAGTGACACAGTGAGACTTATGAAAGCTTTGGACCAATTAGATTTAACATATATATGTACATATATACACATAAATATACAAATAAATATATGTATGTATATATATATATATATATGTAGATGTAGATGTAGATTTATGTGTAGATGTAGGGGTAGATGTAGATATATAGATATATAGATATATAGATATTTAGATATATAGATATATAGATGATTGATATATAGATATATAGGTATATAGATATATAGATAGAGAGATATAGATGTATCATATATACATGTATAGATATATAGACATGGAACATTTCATCTTAAAGCAAAACAACATGCCTTTTTTCTCGGTACCTCAAGGTACCTTCTCCAAAATTGATCATATAACTGGTCACAAGACAGACCTCAAGAAATATAAGAAGATTGAACTAATCCCATGTCTCCTATCAGATCACTATGGAGTAAATAAATAGCAACAAAAACAACAGAAATTCTACATACACATGGAAACTGAACAATACCCCTCTCAATGATACCTTGGTCAAGGAAGAAATAAAGAAAGAAATCAAAGACTTTTTAGAATTGAATGAAAACCAAGACACAACATACCCACAACATATGGGACACAACAATGAAAGCAGTTCTAAGAGGAAAATTCATAGCCCTGAGTGCCTCCAAAAAGAAAATGGAGAGAGCATACACTAGCAGCTTAACAACACAACTGAACTCCCTGGAACGAAAAGAAGCTAATTCACCCAGGAAGAGTAGAAGACAGGAAATCACCAAACTCAGGGCAGAAATCAATCAAATAGAAACAAAAGAACCATACAAAGGATCAACAAAACCAGGAGCTTGTTCTTTGAGGAAATCAACAAGATAGATAAACCCTTAGCCAGACTAAAAAAGGGCACAGAGACAGTATCCAAATTAACAAAATTAGAAGTGAAAAGGTAAATATAACAACAGAAACTGAGGAAATTCAAAAAATCATCAGATCCTACTACAAAAGCTATACTCAACTCAACCGGAGAATCTGGAGGAAAAGGACAATTTCCTAGACAGATACCAAATATCAAACTTAAATCAGGAACAAATAGATCATCTAAACAGTCCCATAATCCTTAAAGAAATAGAAGGGATCATAGAAAGTCTTCCAACCAACAAAAGCACAGGACCAGATGGTTTCTGTGCAGAATTACATCAGACTTTCAAAGAAAACCTAACACCAACACTCTTCAAACAATTGCACAAATTAGAAACACATGGAACACTACCTAACTCATTCTATGAAGCCACAACTTCGCTGATACTAAAAACACAAACATCCAACAAAGAAAGAGATCTTCAGGCCAATTTCCCTTATGAATATCAATGAAAAAATACTAAATAAAATTTTTCCAACCAAATCCAAGAACACATCAAAATGATCATCGGCCATGATCAAGTAGGCTTCATGCCAGGGATGAAGGGATGGTTCAATATAAGGAAATCAATCAATGCAATTCACTACATAAACAAATTCAAAGAAAAAAACCACATGATCATTTCCTTAGATGCTGAAAAAGTATTTGACAAAATTCAGCATCCTTTCATGCTAAATGTATTTGAAAGAACAGGAATTCAAGGCCCATACATAAACATAGTTAAAGCAATATACAGCCAACTGGTAGCCAACATCAAAATAAATAGAGAGAAACTTGAAGCAATCCCACTAAAATCAGGGACTAGACAAGGCTGCCCCTCTCTCCATATCTTTTCAATATAATTCTTGAAGTCCTAGCTAGAGTAATTAGACAACATAAGGTCGTCAGAGGGATACAAATTGGAAAGGAAGAAGTCAAACTATAGCTATTTGCAGATAATATGATAGTATACTGAAGTGACCCAAAAAACTCTACGAGAGAACTCCTACAGCTGATAAACAACTTCAGCAATGTGGCTGTTTACAAAATCAACTCAAGCAAATCAGTAGTCTCTCTATACTCAAAGGACAAACAGACTGAGAAAGAAATTAGGGAAATGACACCCTTCACAATAGCCACAAACAGCAAAAAGTATCTTGGGGTAACTCTAATCAAACAAGTGAAAGAACTATATGAAATGAAGTTCCGATCTCTGAAGAAGGAAATCGAAGAAGACCCCAGAAAATGGAAAAATCTTGCATGCATGTGGATTGGCAGAGTTAATATAGTTAAAATGGCCATCTTGCCAAAAGGAATCTATAGATTCAATGCAATCCCCATCAAAATCCCAACTCAGTTCTTCATAGAGATAGAAAGAGCAATTCTCAAATTCATCTGGAATAACAAAAAACCCAGGATAGCTAAAACTATTCTCAATAGTAAAAGAACTTCTGGGGGAATCAGTATCCGAAACCTTAATCATTACTACACAGCATTAGTGATAAAAACTGCATGGTATTGGTACAATGTCCGGTAAGTGGTTCAATGGAGTAGCATTGAAGACCCAGAAATGAACCCGTACACCTATGCTCACTTGATCTTCAACAACGCAGCTGAAAACATCCAGTGTAAAAAAGATAGCCTTTTCAACAAATGGTGCTGGTTCAATTGGAGGTCAGCATGCAGAAGAATGCAAATTGATCCATTCTTATCTCCTTGTACTAAGCTCAACTCCAAGTGGATCAAGGACCTCCACATAAACCTGACACACTGAAACTAATAGAAAAGAAACTGGGAAAGACCCTTGAGGACATGCGCATAGGTGAAAATTTCCTGAACAGAACACCAATAGCTTATGCTCTAAGATCAAGAATTGACAAATGAGATCTCATAAGATTAGAAAGTTTCTGTAAGGCAAAGGACACTGTCAAAAGGACAAAGCATCAGCCAACAGATTGGGAAAGAATCTTCACCAACACTAAATCTGACAGAGGGCTAATATGCAATATATACAGAGAACTCAAAAGGTAGACCCAAGAGAACCAAATAATCCTATTAAAAAGTAGGGTACAGAGCTAAACAAAGAATTTTCAAATGAAGAACTTCAGATGGATGAGAAGCACCTTAATAAATGCTCAACATCATTAGTCATTAGGGAAATGCAAATCAAAACAATCCTGAGATTTCAAATCACACCAGTCAGAATGGATAAGGATAAAAACTCAGGAGACAGCAGGTGTTGGCGAGGAAGTGGAGAGAGGAACACTACTCCACTGCTGGTGGGATTACAAGATGGTACAACCACATTGGAAATCAGTCTGGTGGTTCCTCAGAAATCTGGTCATAACACTTCTGGAGGACCCTGCTATACTACTCCTGGGCATATACCAATAGGATTCCCTGGCATGCAATAAGGGCATATGCCCCACTATGTTCATAGCAGCCCTATTTGTAATAGCAAGAAGCTGGAAAGAACACAGGTGTCCCTCAATGGAGAAATGGGTACAAAAAAATGTGGTATATTTACACAATGGAGTACTAGTCAGCCATTAGAAACAATGAATTCATGAAATTTTTAGACAAATGGATAGAGCTGGAGAACATCATACTAAGTGAGGCAACCCAGTCTCGAAAGATCAATCATGGTATGCACTCACTGATAAGTGGATATTAGCCTAGAAACTTGGAATACCCAAGACATAATCCACATATTAAAAGATGTCCAAGAGGAACGGAGGAGTGGCCCCTGGTTCTGGAAAGACTCAGTGCAGCAGTGTAGGGGAATACCAGAACATGGAAGTCGGGGAAGGGTTGGGTGGGGGAGTAGGGGGAGCAAAGAGGGCTTATAGGGCTTTCTGCGACTGGGGAGCCAGAAAAGGGGAAAACATTTGAAATGTAATTAAAAGTATATCGAATAAAAAAGAAACTCAGGAGATAGCAAGTGTTGGTGAGGATGCAGAGAAAGAGGAACACTACTCCACTGCTGTTGGGATTGTAAGATGGTACAACAACTCTGGAAATCAGTCTGTCAGTTCCACAGAAAACTGGGCATGACACCTCTGGAGGACCCGGTTATACCACTCCTGGACATATACAAGAGGATTCCCTAGCATGCTAAGCACACATGTTCCACGATATTCATAGCAGCCTTATTTATAATAGCTAGAAGCTGGAAAGAACCCAGATGTCCCTCAATGGAGGAATGGATACAGAAAATGTGGTATATTTACACAGTGGAATACCACTCAGCAATTAAAAGCAATGAATTCATGAAATTTTTAGGCAATGGTTGGAACTGGAAAATAACATCCTAAGTGAGGTAACCCAAACACAAATGAATACACATGAAATGCAATCTCTGATAAGTGGATATTAAGTAGCCCAGAAGCTCTGAATACTGAAGACACAATTAGCATAATAAATGATTCCCAGGAAGAAGGAAGGAGAGGGCCTATTCCAGCATTTTAGGAGAGTAGTAGGATAGAGAAAAGAAAGAGGACTGATTGGAGAATGGGTGGAGAGAAGAGGACTTATGGGACATATGGGAAGGGGAGACTTGGGAAAGGGGAAAGCATTTGGAATGGAAACAATGAATGTAGAGAATTAAAAAATGTTGCAACTTCAAAAAAAGAAAAAAAGAAATTTGTCAGGACAGAGACAAGCATGGTTAGCCAAGCAACCACTTGAAGAGGGGCTCATATCAATCCTGAGGCTGTTCTTTCTAAATTCCTGTTTTGTAGTCTCTTTCTGACTAAGGCCAGGGATGTTTTGATCACTACTGAGTAGTCAACATAGGAATAACATTCCTCACCTAAGGCTATACAGAATCCTCCCTGCTGGAGGAATAGCAAGTCTAGGCCTCTTCTGTAAGACTACTTCTGCTAGAGAGGATAGGGATCCTGCAAGGCTCTGATGGACTTTTCCATGTCCTGTATATCTGCATTTATAGCCATTTGTAGAGCCTTGTAATTTTTATCTTGGAGGAAATAGGCTGATGCAATATAAATTATCTTGGTTTTACTCTAACCAAGCAAGTGAAAGATCTGTATGACAGGTACTTCAAGTATTTGAAGAAAGAAATCCAAGAAGACCTCAGAAGATGGAAAAATCTACCATGCCCTTGGATTGACAGGATTAATATAGTAAAAATGTCTATCTTGCCAAAACCAATATACAGATTCAATGTAATCCCCATTGAAATTGCAACTCAATTCTTCATAGAGGTAGAAAGAGCAATTTGCAAATTCATCTGGAGTAACAAAAAAAATTCCAGGATAGCTAAAACTATTCAAAACAGTAAAAGAACTTCTGGGGGAATCAGTATCTCCTGCTTCAAGCAATACTACAGAGCAATAGTGTTAAAAACTGCATGGTATTGGTATAGTGACAGTCAGTTAAATGAGTGGAATAGACATGAAGCTCCAGATATGAGCCCACACACCTATGGTCAATTGATCTTTGACAAAGGACCTTCAACCATCCATTGGTTAAAAAACAAACAAACAAACAAAAAACAAAAACAAAAAATAACCCAAAAAACCCCCCACAAACAACAAAAAGAAAACAAACAAAAACCAAAAACAAAGTATAAATAAAAACCAGCCTTTTCAACAAATTGTGCTGATACACATGGAGGTCTTACAAATTTTCTAAGAAGTAAATTTTACCATAAAGTTCTGTTACATTTACATGACCAATAAGAATTATATAAATAGACAATTGAAGAAGAAAAAGGCAATAGTTGTCAGAGTTGTTTAGAAATCATAGGAACCTACCTTGCTTTTCGTAATTAAAGTGAAATCTAACGTTCTAATTTTGAATCCTAGATCACACTGGAAGACTATAAGCAGGGTTGTGAACAGAAACTGAGGTATGATAAGATAATATCAACTCTAAACCCCTGAAGTCATTTATTAAATGTATGATACTACTGATATGAAACTGGTGTTATCATGATTGTATACCTCTGTGATAATTTTGATTCAGGTAAAATTGGGAGACTTTCAAGTCACATGACTGGTGCTATTGCCTTGAGACCTAACAAATTATTATACCAGGGGTAAAGATTCTTAGATAGGGAGAGAAACAATAATTTCCACCATCATTTTAAAAAATATTTTTGTTTCTTGCTTAATAAAACTATTTATTAAAGTTAATAGTAAGTGAGGTAGTGCATTTACCATTATGGTAGGGTTAGTTACCATTATGAGCTCATAGAATGGAAAGCATGTCATCATCTCATCAGCATTCTTAGCATCATCACCAAAGGCCTTGTGATAGAAAGACTCCCTTCTCAGACAGGGAGACAGTAGGGAGAGCAGTGTTTGTCTGAAAGCACTCTTCCTGACTTACTCACGGAAGGAAGGCAGGAAGCTAACGTGGCAAGATGGAACTTAAGAAAGACCTATCTCATGGGATACTCTACCAGACAAGTGACACTGATCAAGAAAAGAACTATGAGCCAGTTGTCATTGGATCTTGGTGTTTACGAAATAGAGAACAACTCAAAAAAAGAAAACTGGAAACACAAAAGAAGCAAATGTTACAAAGGCACCTTGAAGAACACAAGATTCACAAGAGAAGGAGATCAAGGAATGCAAATAAAAAGGGTTTAAATAAACAACAGTGTTCAAAAACAAATGCTGAACCTCTATTACAAGTAGAAAAGGCATCGCAGGTGACACCTGCCCGGAAAGAATCTCAGTACTCTGAAACAGAAGCCCTTCCACATTTAACTTCATCTCCAAAAGACCTTCCTGAAGAATATTCTTTTGAAATACACCAGGAAAGCTATATATGTGGGGAAAATTCTGCTAGATACCATGATACAGCAGTAATGAACTTTTTTTCTGAAATAGACCAATATTTGACTGGACCTGAAGACTTTCTTCTCAACATAGAGCAAAAATCACCTGAATCAGAGAAAATCACTTTTGAGCAACACCTAAAATCATCTATGCCTGAAGACTTCTTCACCTGTCTGGAACTCCTACCTACAGCTGAAACAAACGGAGCAGATGAACCTGATTACCTTTTAAGTGAGATTTGCAAAGAAATCACTGTACCCACAGCTTCTTACGATGAAGTAACTGAAGTAACACCTAAGCCTGAAGTAAACTCACTTGAAAGATGTCAAGAAATATGTGGAGATGAGAAATGCTCACCTGAAGCTTACCAGGAAATGCCTGGGATTGAAGACCTTTATAATAAAAGACATCAGAAGAGTGATGAACATTATGACTGCTTCATAGAAGAAATTCAAGGAACTGATACATCTGAAGACCAGGACACTGGTATACACCAGAAAGTTAACACTTAGACTTTCAGGAAATGAGTGAAAAAGTATAAATTGAACCAAAAGTATCAGAAATTCCAATACTTTCTCAAGGGCTTTGTCCCCAACATAATGTCTAGTATTATGCTTTGCTTTAACAATATCCAAACATAAAATTATATTCCAACAGATATATTAATATTTTCAAGTGCATTATTTTCTCAAGGTGTTATAGCAAACTCTACCATTTGAATTGTATTGTAATTTGACTGTTTGGCATTTATGGAACAGGTAAGAGAGAACTATATTTTAAGTTCATAATGCAGACAATATTTTAGTGGTTGTCCATGCATGTGTATATGCTCTGCTGAATTTATTATGTGTATGTATATATTTCAGAGATGTCCAAGGTTTGTTTTGAGAAGGTTCAAATAAGAGAAGAAAAAAGGCAACGTAATTGCTTTTTCCTCAAAGAAATTACATTTACTTAGTTAATTTTTCTTCTTCTTCTTCTTCTTCTTCTTCTTCTTCTTCTTCTTCTTCTTCTTCTTCTTCTTCTTCTTCTTCTTCTTCTTCTTCTTCTTTTCTTCTTCTTCGACTACTACTACTACTTCTATCTTCTTCTTCTTCTCCTTCTCCTTGTGCTTTTTCTTCTCCTTCTCCTCCTCCTCCTCCTCCTCTTCCTTTTCCTCTTCTTCCTCCTCAACCTCCTTCTTCATCATCTTCAAAAGCAAAGTGCATTTTATTCTGCAGAAGTCTACCATGTTGGGATCTATCATTTACAAAGATCAAGACATTCAGGTGAACTCACAGGCCCAATGTAAATCACACATGGGGAATTCCACGGTGGGGTAGGTTGGTTCTATATCTATGGACATTCCAGAAGCATTGCTAGGGGGTGGGGTGGGGTGGAAACTGTTGGTGGGGTAGCCTGGAAACTGTTGCTGTCCCGATGCCCTTGCCTTAGGCCAGGTGGCATGGCAGTTTCTGAAGTTAGGTTAGTTTCTGATTGGCTGCCTGAGGTCAGGGATTTTCAATAACTGACTTACCTGGAAATTCCCAGTTCTTGGAAATAGAGATCTTGGCCTATTCTCCTGTACTGCCCATTTAAATTCGGTCATGGATTCAGCCTGTCTCAGTCTTCTCATTCCCCCCTTGAGAAATCAATCATCTCGAATCCTTGAGATGTTTCCATGGGCTGGTATTGTTGTTTGGGGATCATAATTAAAGCATTGTTTATTCAGGAACCATAAGTCAAGACCAACATTGATATCTAGGCAGACCACACCAGGCCAAAGCACATCAATGTGGCAGAGTTTTATTGGAGACAAAGAGAGGAATTAGAGAAAGACAAAGGAAAGAAATGTTGAAAGTGAGAAAGGGCCTGTCTTTTATTAAGGCTGTGATGTAACCTGTTTGCAGGTAACTGTGGGAAGGGGATTCTGGGAAGGTATGTGGTTTCCCTGGCAACACATATCACCTATGTGTGACATTCCTGGGTTTGCAGCCCATCTATAAAACTGGTTCTTGATTGCAACCAACATTAGTAGAATAAAGAATTTTTCAGTATGAGAGGTTCTCTGTGTTCCAGCTAGGCATGTGTCCTGTCTCCAGTGGGGTGGTCGGCAGCTGCCATCTTTGTTCATAGTCAGATAGGACAGGTGACCCCAAGTACCCTGATTTCCTGAGTCCAAGATCTCTGGGGAAATAGATCAGCGAGCTGCGAGAAGATGCCTGCACCCGGGTCCTGGGCAGATTGGGAGTCCTCTTTGTGCCAGCCTGGCTTGAGAACTGTGCTCTGTGGGGAAGGTGGCAGCCACCATCTTCTCTCCAAGAAGGACTGGACAGGCAAACCCAGGTACCGAGATATCCTGAGTCTAAGATTTCTGGGGAAGCAGACAGCCGAGCTGAGGGCTGTCATCTGTGCCCGGACCTGGGCAGTTTGGTGGTTCATCTGTGTGCAAACCAGCCACGGGTCCTGTGCCCTGCAGGGTGCCTGCAGGATCCACCTACCCTCCCTGGCATAGCAGAAGGGCAGCAACAGGTTCAGTTCATACAGAAACCCAAGTATAATATTGCTTGGGGCAGAACACACCGGGGCACCAACAACACCCAAGAGGAGGGCAACACATCAGCAATCTGGGCCAGGGGAAACTCAGTCAGCAATCCAGTGGCGTGGAAATAGATTTACAAGTTCACAGGAAGTTCAAGCAAAAGCCAGTTACCAACTAACACCAGAGATTACCAGATGACAAAAGGCAAAGTTAGGAACGCTACCAACAGAAATCAAGGTAATATGGCAGCATCTGAACCCAATTCTCCAACAACAGCTAGTCTTGGAAACCCCAAACCCCAGAAAAACAAGATTTGGATTTAAAATCACTAGTCATGATGCTGTTAGAGGAACACAAGAAGGACATAAATAAAGCTCTTAAAGAAATACAGGAGAAAATGGATCAAAAGTAGGAAGCCCTTACAAGGGAAACACAAAAATCATTTAAAGAGATTCAGGAGAATATGAGTCAAAAGGTGGAAGACAATAAGGAGGAAATAAAAAAAGATCACTTAAAGAAATACAGGAGAACTTAGGTCAACAGACAGAAGTCATGAAAGACGAAAGACAAAAATCTCTTAAGGAATTACAGGAAAACACAAGAAGAAAGTGAAGGAATTCAGCAAAAGCATCCAGGATCTAAAAACAGAAGTAGAAACAACTAAGAAATCACAAAGGGAGACAACTTTGGAGGTAGAAAAACTTGGGAAGAAATCAGGGACTATAGATGCAAATATCAACCACAGAATACAAGAGATAGACAAAAGAATGTGATGCCAAAGATACCATAGAAACCATAGACTCAATAGTCGAAGAAAATGCAAAATGTAAACAGAGAAAATGCAAAATGTAAAAAGCTTGTAACCTAAAACATCCAGGAAATCCAGGACACAATGACAAGGCCAAACCTAAGGATTATAGGCATAAATCATAGTGAAGACATATAACTTAAAGGGCCAGCAAATATCTTCAACAAAATTATGGAAGAAAACATCCCTAACCTAAAGAGACAAATTCACAAGACTATACAAGAAGCCTACAGAACTCTCAACAGACTGGACCAGAACAGATATACCTCCTGTCACATAATAATCAAAACCCTAAATGTACTAAACAAAGAAAGAATATTAAAGGCAGTAAGAGAAAAAGGCCAAGTAACATGTAAAGTAAGACCTATCAGAATTACACCAGACTTCTCAACAGAGACCATGAAAGCTAGAAGATCCTGGGCAGATCTCATGCAGACTCTAACGGAACACAAATGTCAGGCAAGACTACTATACCCATGAAAACTCTCAATCACCAGAGATGGAGAAAGCCAGATATTTCATGACAAAACCAAATTTATACAATATCTTTCCACAAACCCAGCCCTACAAAGGATTATGGGGGGGGGGGGGAACTTCAATACAAGGAGGGAAACTACACCTGGAATAAGCAAGATAGTAACCTTCTTTCATCAAACTCAAAAGAAGAAAAACAAATATAAAAAATAACATCAAATATGACAGGAAGAAATAATCACTATTCCTTAATCTCTTAGCATCAATGGACTCATTTCCCCAATAAAAAGGCATATACTAACAGACTGGATAAATAAACAAGACCCTACCTTTTGCTGCATACAGGTAACACACGTCAGTGTCAAGGAAAAACACTACCTTAGAGTAAAAGGCTGGAAGACAATTTTACAAGCAAATGGTCTCAGGAAACAAGCTGGAGTAGCCATTCTTATATCAGATAAAATTGACTTTCAACCTAAAGTCATCAAAAGAGACACTGAGGGACACTTTTTCTGGTCAAAGGAAAAACACACCAAGAACTCTCAATCCTGAATATCTATGCTCCAAATGCAAGGGCACCCACATTCATTAAAGAAACTTTACTAAAACTCAAAGCATACATTGCACCTAACACAATAATTGTGGGTGACTTCAACACTCCACTCTCCTCAATGGACCAATCAGGAAAACAGGAATTACATAGTGACACAGTGAGACTTATGAAAGCTTTGGACCAATTAGATTTAACATATATAAGTATATATATACACATAAATATACAAATAAATATATGTATACATATATATATGTATGTATATGTATATGTAGATGTAGATGTAGATTTATGTGTAGATGTAGGGGTAGATGTAGGTATATAGATATATAGATAAATAGATATTTAGATATATAGATATATAGATGATTTATATATAGATATATAGGTATATAGATATATAGAAAGAGAGATATAGATGTATCATGTATACATATATAGATATATAGATATGGAACATTTCATCTTAAAGCAAAACAACAAGCCTTTTTCTCGGTACCTCAAAGCACCTTCTCCAAAATTGATCATATAACTGGTCACAAGACAGACCTCAAGAAATATAAGAAGATTGAACTAATCCCATGTCTCCTATCAGATCACTATGGAGTAAATAAATAGCAACAAAAACAACAGAAATTCCACATACACATGGAAACTGAACAATACCCCTCTCAATGATACCTTGGTCAAGGAAGAAATAAAGAAAGAAATCAAAGACTTTTTAGATTTGAAACAAAACCAAGGCACAACATACCCACAACATATGGGACACAACAATGAAAGCAGTTCTAAGAGGAAAATTCATAGCCCTGAGTGCCTCCAAAAAGAAAATGGAGAGAGTATACACTAGCAGCTTAACAACACAACTGAACTCCCTGGAACGAAAAGAAGCTAATTCACCCAGGAAGAGTAGAAGACAGGAAATCACCAAACTCAGGGCAGAAATCAATCATCAAATAGAAACAAAGAGAACCATACAAAGAATCAACAAAACCAGGAACTGGTTCTTTGAGAAAATCAACAAGATAGATAAACCCTTAGCCAGACTGACCAAAGGGCACAGAGACAGTATTCAAATTAACAAAATTAGAAGTGAAAAGGTAAATATAACAACCAAAACAGAGGAAATTCAAAAAAATCATCAGATCCTACTACAAAAGCTATACTCAACTCAACCGGAGAATCTGGAGGAAAAGGACAATTTCCTAGACAGATACCAAATACCAAACTTAAATCAGGAACAAATAGATCATCTAAACAGTCAAATAACCCCTAAAGAAATAGAAGGGGTCATAGAAAGTCTTCTAACCAACAAAAGCACAGGACCAGATGGTTTCCGTGCAGAATTACATCAGACTTTCAAAGAAAACCTAACACCAATACTCTTCAAACAATTCCACAAAGTAGAAACACATGGAACACTACCTAACTCATTCTATGAAGCCACAACTACGCTGATACTAAAAACACAAACATACAACAAAGAAAGAGAACTTCAGGCCAATTTCCCTTATGAATATCAATGAAAAAATAGTAAATAAAATTTTTGCCAACCGAATCCAAGAGCGCATCAAAACGATCATCGTCCATGACCTAGTAGGCTTCATGCCAGGGATGAAGGGATGGTTCAATATAAGGAAATCCATCAATGCAATTCACTACATAAACAAACTCAAAGGAAAAAAAAAACACATGATCATTTCCTTAGATGCTGAAAAAGTATTTGACAAAATTCAGCATCCTTTCATGCTAAAAGTCTTGGAAATAACAGGAATTCAAGGCCCATACCTAAACATAGTAAAAGCAATATACTGCAAGCCGGTAGCCAGCATCAAACTAAATGGAGACAAACTTGAAGCAATCCCAATAAAATCAGGGACTAGACAAGGCTGTCCTCTCTCTCCATATCTTTTGAATATAATTCTTGAAGTCCTAGCTAGAGCAATTAGACAACATAAGGTAGTCAATGGGATACAAATTGGAAAGGAAGAAGTCAAACTATCGCTATTTGCAGATAATATGATAGTATGCTTAAGTGACCCAAAAAACTCTACGAGAGAACTCCTACAGCTGATAAACAACTTCAGCAATGTAGCTGTTTACAAAATCAACTCAAGCAAATCAGTAGCCTCTCTATACTCAAAGGACAAGCAGACTCAGAAAGAAGTTAGGGAATGACACCCTTCACAATAGCCACAAACAGCATAAAGTGTCTTGGGGTAACTCTAACCAAACAAGTGAAAGAACTATATGACAAGAACTTCCGATCTCTGAAGAAGGAAATCGAAGAAGACCCCAGAAAATGGAAAAATCTTGCATGCATGTGGATTGGTAGAGTTATTATAGTTAAAATGGCCATCTTGTCAAAAGGAATCTATAGATTCAATGCAATCCCCATCAAAATCCCA
Source organism: Apodemus sylvaticus (assembly GCF_947179515.1). Lineage (NCBI taxonomy): Eukaryota > Metazoa > Chordata > Mammalia > Rodentia > Muridae > Apodemus > Apodemus sylvaticus. The sequence goes on from NC_067495.1 coordinate 74,091,137, forward strand.
ACTCAGTTCTTCATAGAGATAGAAAGAGCAATTCTCAAATTCATCTGGAATAACAAAAAACCCAGGATAGCTAAAACTATTCTCAACAGTAAAAGAACTTCTGGGGGAATCAGTATCCCAAACCTTAATCATTACTACAGAGCATTAGTGATAAAAAACTGCATGGTATTGGTACAATGTCAGGTAAGTGGTTCAATGGAGTAGGATTGAAGACCCAGAAATGAACCCGTACACCTATGCTCACTTGATCTTCAACAACGCAGCTGAAAACATCCAGTGTAAAAAAGATAGCCTTTTCAACAAATGGTGCTGGTTCAATTAGAGGTCAGCATGTAGAAGAATGCGCATCCATCCATTCTTAACTCCTTGTGCTAAGCTCAACTCCAAGTGGATCAAGGACCTCCACATAAACCTGACACACTGAAACTAATAGAAAAGAAACTGGGAAAGACCCTTGAGGACATGCGCATAGGTGAAAATTTCCTGAACAGAACACCAATAGCTTATGCTCTAAGATCAAGAATTGACAAATGAGACCTCATAAGATTAGAAAGTTTCTGTAAGGCAAAGGACACTGTCAAAAGGACAAAGCATCAGCCAACAGATTGGGAAAGAATCTTCACCAACACTAAATCTGACAGAGGGCTAATATGCAATATATACAGAGAACTCAAAAGGTAGACCCAAGAGAACCAAATAATCCTATTAAAAAGTAGGGTACAGAGCTAAACAAAGAATTTTCAAATGAAGAACTTCGGATGACTGAGAAGCACCTTAATAAATGCTCAACATCATTAGTCATTAAGGAAATGCAAATCAAAACAATCCTGAGATTTCAAATCACACCAGTCAGAATGGATAAGGTTAAATACTCAGGAGACAGCAGGAGTTGGCTGTTGGCAAGGATGTGGAGAAAGAGCAACATTCCTCCACTGCTGGTGGGATTACAAGATGGTACAACCACTTTGGAAATCAGTCTGGCGGTTCCTCAGAAATCTGGTCATAATACTTCTGGAAGACCCTGCTATACTACTCCTGGGCATATACCAATAGGATTCCCTGGCATTCAATAAGGTCACATGTCCCACTATGTTCATAGCAGCCCTATTTGTAATAGCAAGAAGCTGGAAAGAACACAGGTGTCCCTCAATGGAGGAATGGGTACAAAAAATGTGGTATATTTACACAATGGAGTACTATTCAGCCATTAGAAACAATGAATTCATGAAATTTTTAGATAAACGGATAGAGCTGGAGTACATCATACTAAGTGAGACAACCCAGTCCCGAAAGATCAATCATGGTATGCACTCACTGATAAGTGGATATTAGCCTAGAAACTTGGAATACCCAAGACATAATCCACATATTAAAAGATGTCCAAGAGGAATGGAGGAGTAGCCCCTGCTTCTGGAAAGACTCAGTGCAGCAGTGTAGGGGAATACCACAACAGGGAAGTGGGGGAAGGCTTGGATGGGGGAATAGGGGGAGGGAAGAGGGCTTATAGGGCTTTCTGGGACTGGAGAGCCTGAAAAGGGGAAAACATTTGAAATGTAAATAAAAAGTATATTGAATAAAAAAGAAACTCAGGCGATAGCAAGTGTTGGTGAGGATGCAGAGAAAGAGGAACACTCCTCCACTGCTGCTGGGATTGTAAGATGGTACAACAACTCTGGAAATCAGTCTGTCAGTTCCACAGAAAACTGGGCATGACACTTCTGGAGGACCCGGTTATACCACTCCTGGATATATATACAAGAGGATTCCCTAGCATGCTAAGGACACATGCTCCACGATGTTCATAGCAGCCTTATTTATAATAGCCAGAAGCTGGAAAGAACCCAGATGTCCCTCAATGGAGGAATGGATACAGAAAATGTGGTGTATTTACACAGTGGAATACCACTCAGCGATTAAAAGCAATGAATTCATGAAATTTTTAGGCAATGGTTGGAACTGGAAAATAACATCCTAAGTGAGGTAACCCAAACACAAATGAATACACATAGAATGCAATCTCTGATAAGTGGATATTAAGTAGCCCAGAAGCTCTGAATCCTGAAGACACAATTAGCATAACAAATGATTCCCATGAAGAAGGAAGGAGAGGGCCTCTTCCAGCATTGTAGGGGAGTAGTAGGACAGAGAAAAGTAAGAGGGGTCATTGGAGTATGGGTGGAGAGAAGAGGACTTATGGGACATATGGGAAGGGGGGAACTGGGAAAGTGGAAAGCATTTGGAATGTAAACAAAGAACATAGAAAACTAAAAAATGTTGCAACTTCAAAAAAAAGAAAAGAAATTTGTCATGACAGAGACAAGCATGGTTAGCCAAGCAACCACTTGAAGAGGGGCTCATATCAATCCTGAGGCTGTTCTTTCTAATTTCCTGTTTTGTAGTCTCTTTCTGACTAAGGCCAGGGATGTTTTGATCACCCCTGAGTAGTCAACATGGGAATAACATTCCTCACCTAAGGCTATACAGAATCCTCCCTGCTGGAGGAATAGCAAGTCTAGGCATCTTCTGTTTTGTAAGACTGTTTCTACTAGAGAAGATAGGGATCATGCAAGGCTCTGATGGACTTTTCCATGTCCTGTATATCTGCATTTATAGTCATTTGTAGAGTCTTGTAATTTTTATCTTGGAGGAAATAGGCTATGCAATATAAAGTACTTTGGATTTACTCTAACCAAGCAAGTGAAAGATCTGTATGACAGGTACTTCAAGTATTTGAAGGAAGAAATCCAAGAAGACCTCAGAAGATGGAAAAATCTACCATGCCCTTGGATTGACAGGATTAATATAGTAAAAATGTCTATCTTGCCAAAACCAATATACAGATTCAATGTAATCCACATTGAAATTGCAACTCAATCCTTTATATAGGTAGAAAGAGCAATTTGCAAATTCACCTGGAGTAACAAAAAAATCTTCCAGGATAGCTAAATCTATTCACAACAGTAAAAGAACTTCTGGGGGAATCAGTATCTCCTACCTCAAGCAATACTACAGAGCAATAGTGTTAAAAACTTCATGGTATTGGTATAGTGACAGGCAATTAGATCAGTGGAATAGACATGAAGTTCCAGATATGAACCCTCACACCTAAGGTCAATTGATCTTTGACAAAGGATCTTCAAACATCCAATGGTTAAAAAACAAACAAACAAGCAAATAACAAAAACAATAAAAAAGCAAAAAAAAAAAAAAACGGCAGCTGCGGCAGTGGCGGTGGAGGCAGTGCAGCAGTGGCTGTTACAGCCGAAGGGCCATCAGCAGTGGAACCAAGGAGACACAGGGTCCAGTTAGGCTGACCTTCGCTGGCCAGCCAGGCTGCAAGCACCTGCGGATTTAAGGTGCCTTTCACTGCAAAGAAGCCACATCAGAACTCTGCTTCCCGCCAGTCACGAGAGACTCGCCTCCATCTTGGTTTTGGACTCCAGAGAGATCTGACAGGCTGAGGTACACAAACATAACCCGAGGCCAACATCGCGGGGGTCTAAGCCCGACGGGCACTGACCTGCACCCAGGCCCTGGGCTGTTCGGGGGGCCATCGGGGTGCCAACCCAGCCAGGAGGTGTTTTTGCCCGCGCCTGCGCATGCGCTGCCATTTTGCCTGCAGGACTCCCGAGAGCTCTAGCAGGCAAAGTCGTAACTGGCATAGCCTGAGGCTAACAAAGCAGGGGTCTAGGCCCCAACAGGCCGTGGACTGACCCCAAGAACTGGGCAGCTTGGTGGGCCATTTGTGTGTCAATCCGCCCAGGAGGTTGTTAGCCCAGCAGACTCTCCTGGCACTTTCAGGGAGCGCGAGTGCACACGCCCGCCATCCTGGCCACCTGACAGACCCAATTAACAGTCATAGCCCTAGGGGAACTTTGCTCGGACCTTGGCCTCCCAGGCTTTTACCTGGACCCAGGGCCTGAGCAGCCAGGCTAGCCTTGTGTGCACCAACCCGGTTGGGAGCTCAGCTGCCCAGCAGAGTGATCAGCAGACAGAAAAGGTCCCAGCAGCATACATCATGAGCACTCCCTGAAGGTGCAAACGGCTCCATCTGGTTCACAGACAAGATCTGGGGCAAAGCACACTAGTGCTGAAAGGGCACCAAGAGGAAGACAGCACACTGGCAATCAGCTACAGGGGTAACCCAGCAATATAATGTTGCAGTTATAGCCCCAGAGCCCTTCAGGAGGCCCAAACACCAGCCAGGGTCAAGACCAACTAAATCCAGAGAACAAGATGGCAAAGAGCAAATGCAGGAATGCTACTAACAGAAATCTAAGCAATATGGCAGCATCTGAACCAAACTCTCCAAAATCAGCAAGTCCTGGTTATGCCAACACACCAGAGAAACAAGATTTGGAATTAAAATCACTGATCATGATGCTGCTAGAAGAACACAAAAAGAACATAAATGAATCTCTTAAAGAAATACAGGGGAACATGAATAAGCTAGAAACCTGTATAATGGAAACAGAAAAATCACTTAAAGAAATGCAGGAGAATAAGGCTCAAGAGATAGAAGCCAATAAAGAAGAAACACACACACACACACAAACTTAAAGAAATGCAGGAGAACTTGAGTCAAGAGGCAGAAGTCATGAAAGAGGAAACACAAAAATCTCTTAAAGAATTACAGGAAAACACAAACAAACAAATGATGGAACTGAGCAAAACCATCCTGGATCTAAAATCAGAAGTAGAAACAACTAAGAACTCACAAAGGGAGACAACTTTGGAGATAGAAAACTTTGAGAAGAAATCAGGGCCCATAGATGCAAATATAAACAACAGAATACAAGAGATGGAAGAGAGAATTTCAGATGCTGAAGATACCATAGAAACCATTGACTCAACAGTCAAAGAAAATGCAAAATGCAAAAAGCTTGTATCCCAGAACATCCAGGAAATCCAGGATACAATGAGGAGACCAAACCTAAGGATTATAGGTATAGATGAGAGTGAAGATTTAAAACTGAAAGGGCCAGCAAATATCTTTAACAAAATTATGGAAGAAAACTTTCCCAACTTAAAGAGAGAGATAGCTATGAATATACAAGAAGCCTACAGAACTCCAAACAGACTGGATCTGAGCAGAAATACCTCTCGCCACATAATAATTAAAACCCCAAATGCACTAAACAAAGAAAGAATATTAAAGGCAGTAAGAGAAAAAGGCCAAGTAACTTATAAAGGAAGACCTATCAGAATCACACCAGACTTCTCACCAGAGACCATGAAAGCTAGAAGATCCTGGGCAGATCTCATGCAGACTCTAAGAGAACACAAATGTCAGCCAAGACTACTATACCCAGCAAAACTCTCAATCACAATAGATGGAGAAACAAAGACATTCCATGACAAAACCAAATTTACACAATATCTTTCCCCAAACCCAGCTCTACAAAGAATAATAGGAGGAAAACTCCAATACAAGGAAGGAAACTACACCCTGGAAAAAGTAAGATAGTTACCTTCCTTCATCAAACCCAAAAAAAGATAATCACTCAAATATAAAAATAACATCAAAAATGACAGGAAGTAATAATCTCTATTCCTTAATATCTCTTAACATCAATGGACTCAATTCCCCAATAAAAAGACATAGACTAACAGACTGGATAAGGAAACAGGACCCTACATTTTGCTGCATACAGGAAACACACCTAAATGTCAAAGACAAAAACTAACTTAGAGTAAAAGGCTGGAAGACAATTTTACAAGCCAATGGTCTCGGGAAACGAGCCGGAGTAGCCATTCTAATATCAGATAAAATCGACTTTCAAACTAAAGTCATCGAAATAGAGACACTGAGGGACACTTCTTGCTGGACAAAGGAAAAATCCACCAAGAAGAACTTTCAATTCTGAACATCTATGCTCCAAATACAAGGGCACACTCATTCGTAAAAGAAACTTTACTAAAGCTCAAAGCACACATTGCACCTAACACAATAATTGTGGGGGACTTCAACACTCCACTCTCCTCAATGGACCGATCAGGAAAACAGAAACTAAACAGGGACACAGTAAAACTAATTGAAACTTTAGACCAATTGGATTTGACTGATATTTATAGAACATTTCACCCTAAAGCAAAAGAATATACCTTTTTCTCAGGACCTCATGGTACCTTCACCAAAATCGACCATATAATTGGTCACAAGAAAATCCTCAACAAATACAAGAAGATCGAACTAATCCCATGCCTCCTATCAGATCACTAGGGTGTAAGAGTGGTTTTCAATAGCAACAAAAACAACAGAAAGCCCACATATACATGGAGGCTGAACAATACTCTACTCAATGACACCTTGGCCAAAGAAGAAATAAAGAAAGAAATCAGAGACTTTTTAGAATTTAATGAAAATGAAGGCACAACATACCCAAATCTTTGGGACACAATGAAAGCAGTGCTAAGAGGAAAACTCATAGCCCTGAGTGCCTCCAAAAAGAAAATGGAGAGAGCATATACTAGCAGCTTAGTGACAGACCTGAAAGCCCTGGAACAAAAAGAAGCTATTTCACCCAGGAGGAGTAGAAGACAGGAAATCATCAAACTCAGGGCTGAAATCAATCAAGTGGAAACAAAGAGATCCATACAAAGAATCAACGAGTCCAGGAGCTGGTTCTTTGCGAAAATCAACAAGATAGATCAACCCTTATCCAGACTGACCAAAGGGCACAGAGAAAGTATCCAAATCAAAATTAGAAATGAAAAGGGAGATATTACACCAGAAACTGAGGAAATCCAAAAAGTCATGAGATCCTACTACAAGAGCCTATAGTCAACACAACTGGAGAATCTGGAGGAAATGGACCTTTTCCTAGACAGATACCAAATACCAAAATTAAATCAGGACCAAATAGATCACCTAAACAGTCCCATAACCCCTAAAGAAATAGAAGGGGTCATAGAAAGTCTTCCATTCAAAAAAAGCACAGGACCAGATGGTTCTTCAAAGAAGAGTTAACACCAATACTCTTCAAACTATTCCACAAAATAGAAACAGAAGGAACCCTACCCAATTCCTTCTATGAAGCCACAATTACGCTGATACCAAAACGACACAAAGATCCAACAAAGAAAGAGAACTTCAGACCAAACTCCCTTATGAACATCGATGCAAAAATACTCAATAAAATTCTTGCCAACCGAATCCAAGAACACATCAAAACGATCATCCACCATGACCAAGTAGGCTTTATCCCAGGGATGCAGGGTTGGTTCAATATACGGGAATCCATCAATGCTATCCACTACATAAACAAACTCAAAGAAAAAAAACCACATGGTCATTTCATTGGATGCTGAAAAATCATTTGACAAAATTCAGCATCCTTTCATGCTTAAAGTCTTGGAAAGAACAGGAATTCAAGGCCCATACCTAAACATCATTAAAGCAATATACAGCAAACCGGTAGCCAGCATCAAACTAAATGGAGAGAAACTTGAAGCAATCCCTCTAAAATCAGGGACTAGACAGGGCTGCCCCCTTTCTCCTTATCTTTTCAATATTGTACTTGAGGCACTACCTCAGGCAATTCGACAACATAAGGAGGTCAAAGGGATACAAATTGGAAGGGAAGAAGTCAAACTATCATTATTCGCAGATGACATGATAGTCTACCTAAGTGACCCAAAAATCTCCACTAGAGAACTCCTACAGCTGATAAACAACTTCAGCAAAGTGGCAGGTTATAAAATCAACTCAAGCTAATCAGTGGCCTTCCTATACTCAAAGGATAAGCAGGCTGAGAAAGAAGTTAGGGAAATGACCCCCTTCGTAATAGCCACAAACAGTATAAGTGTCTTGGGGTGACTCTTACCAAACATGTGAAAGATCTGTATGACAAGAACTTCAATACTCTGAAGAAGGAAATGGAAGAAGACCTCAAAAAATGGGAAAACCTCCCATGCTCATGGATCAGCAGGATCAATATAGTTAAAATGGCCATTTTGCCAAAAGCAATATACAGATTCAATGCAATACCCATCAAAATCCCAACTCAATTCTTCACAGAGTTAGAAAGAGCAATTATCAAATTCATCTGGAATAACAAAAAACCCAGGATAGCTAAAACTATTATCAGCAACAAAAGAAAGTCTGGGGGAATCAGTATCCCTCACCTCAAGCAATACTACAGAGCAATAGTGTTAAGAACTGCATGGTATTGATACAGTGACAGGCAGGCAGATCAATGGAACAGGATTGAAGATCCAGAAATGAACCCACACACCTATGGCCACTTGATCCTCGACAAAGTGTCTGAAAACATCCAATGGAAAAAAGATAGCCTTTTCAAAAAATGGTGCTGGTTCAACTGGAGGTCAGCATGCAGAAGAATGCGAATTGATCCATCCTTGTCTCCTTGTACTAAGCTCAAATCCAAATGGATCAAGGACCTCCACATAAAGACAGATACTCTGAAGCTAATAGAAAAGAAACTGGGGAAGACCCTTGAGGGCATCGGTACAGGGAGAAAGTTTCTGAAAAGAACACCAATAGCATATGCTCTAAGATCAAGAATTGACAAATGGGACCTCATAAAATTACAAAGTTTCTGTAAGGCAAAGGACACCATCAAAAGGACAGATCGGCAACCAACAAATTGGGAAAAGATCTTCACCAATCCTACATCAGATAGAGGGCTAATATCCAATATATATAAGGAACTCAAGAAGTTAGACTCCAGAAAACCAAACAACCCTATTAAAAAATGGGGTACAGGGTTAAACAAAGAATTCTCACCTGAAGAATTTCGGATGGCGGAGAAACATCAAAAAAAAAAAATGCTCAACTTCATTAGTCATTAGGGAAATGCAAATCAAAACAACCCTGAGATTTCATCTTACACCAGTCAGAATGGCTAAGATTAAAAATTCAGGAGACAGCAGGTGTTGGTGAGGATGTGGAGAAAGAGGAACACTCGTCCACTGCTGGTGGGGTTGCAAATTGGTACAACCACTCTGGAAATCATTCTGGCGGTTCCTCTGAAAACTGGGCACCTCAGTTCCAGAAGATCCTGGGCATATACCCAGAAGACTCCCCACCATGTAATAAGGATACATGTTCTACTACATTCATATCAGCCCTATTTATAATTGCCAGAAGTTGGAAAGAACCCAGGTATCCCTCAACAGAAGAGTGGATGCAAAAAATGTGGTATATATACACAATGGAGTACTATTCAGCCATTAGAAACAATGAATTCATGAAATTCATAGGCAAATGGATGGAGCTGGAGAACATCATACTAAGTGAGGTAACCCAGACTCAAAAGATGAATAATGGTATGCACTCACTAATAAGTGGATATTAACCTAGAAAACTGGAATACCCAAAACATAATCCACACATCAAATGAGGTACAAGAAGAACGGAGGGGTGGCCCCTTGTTCTGGAAAGACTCAGTGAAGCAGTATAGAACAAAATCAGAACAGGGAAGTGGGAAGGGTTGGGTGGGAAAACAGGGGGAGGGAAGGGGACTGATGGGACTTTCGGGGAGTGGGGGTCCAGAAAAGGGGAAATCATCTGAAATGTAAATAAATATATCAATAAATTAAAAAAAAACCCACAAAATAAAAAAGAAAATATACAAAAACAAAAAACAAAAAATAAATAATAACTAGCCTTTTCAACAAATGGTGCTGATCCACCTGGACGTCTTACAAATTTTCTAAAAAGTAAATTTTACCATAAAGTTGTGTAACATTTACATGACCAATAAGTATAAAAGAAATAGACAATTGAAGAAGAAAATGGCAATAGTTGTCAGAGTTGTTTAGAAATCACAGGAACCTACCTTGCTTTTCATAATTATGCCAAACCTAACATGGTTCTAATTTTGGAACCTAGATCATACTGGAAGACTATAAGAAGTGTTGTGAACAGAAACTGAGGTATGATAAGATAATATCAACTCCAAACCCCCAAAGTCATTTATTAAGGATATGATACTACTGATATGAAACTGGTGTTATCATGATTATATACCTCTGTGATAATTTTGATTCAGGTGAAATTGGGAGACTTTCAAGTCACATGACTGGTGCTATTGCCTGAGACCTAACAAATTATTATACTAGGGGTAAAGATTCTTAGATAGGGAGAGAAACAATAAATTCCAACATCATTTTTAAAAATATTTTTGCTTCTTGCTTAATAAAACTATTTATTAAAGTTAATAGTAAGTGAGATAGTGCATTTACCATTATGGTAGGGTTAGTTACCATTATGAGCTCATAGAATGGAAAGCATGTCATCATCTCATCAGCATTCTTAGCATCATCACCAAAGGCCTTGTGATAGAAAGACTCCCTTCTCAGACAGGGAGACAGTAGGGAGAGCAGTGTTTGTCTGAAAGCACTCTTCCTGACTTACTCACGGAAGGAAGGCAGGAAGCTAACGTGGCAAGATGGAACTTAAGAAAGACCTATCTCATGGGATACTCTACCAGACAAGTGACACTGATCAAGAAAAGAACTATGAGCCAGTTGTCATTGGATCTTGGTGTTTACGAAATAGAGAACAACTCAAAAAAAGAAAACTGGAAACACAAAAGAAGCAAATGTTACAAAGGCACCTTGAAGAACACAAGATTCACAAGAGAAGGAGATCAAGGAATGCAAATAAAAAGGGTTTAAATAAACAACAGTGTTCAAAAACAAATGCTGAACCTCTATTACAAGTAGAAAAGGCATCGCAGGTGACACCTGCCCGGAAAGAATCTCAGTACTCTGAAACAGAAGCCCTTCCACATTTAACTTCATCTCCAAAAGACCTTCCTGAAGAATATTCTTTTGAAATACACCAGGAAAGCTATATATGTGGGGAAAATTCTGCTAGATACCATGATACAGCAGTAATGAACTTTTTTTCTGAAATAGACCAATATTTGACTGGACCTGAAGACTTTCTTCTCAACATAGAGCAAAAATCACCTGAATCAGAGAAAATCACTTTTGAGCAACACCTAAAATCATCTATGCCTGAAGACTTCTTCACCTGTCTGGAACTCCTACCTACAGCTGAAACACACGGAGCAGATGAACCTGATTACCTTTTAAGTGAGATTTGTAAAGAAATCACTGTACCCACAGCTTCTTACGATGAAGTAACTGAAGTAACACCTAAGCCTGAAGTAAATTCACTTGAAACATGTCAAGAAATATGTGGAGATGAGAAATTCTTAACTGGAGCTTACCAGGAAATGCCTGGGATTGAAGACCTTTATAATAAAAGACATCAGAAGAGTGATGAACATTATGACTGCTTCATAGAAGAAATTCAAGGAACTGATACATCTGAAGACCAGGACACTGGTATACACCAGAAAGTTAACACTTAGACTTTCAGGAAATGAGTGAAAAAGTATAAATTGAACCAAAAGTATCAGAAATTCCAATGCTTTCTCAAGGGCTTTGTCCCCAACATAATGTCTAGTATTATGCTTTGCTTTTACAATATTCAAACATAAAATTATATTCCAACAGATATATTAATATTTTCAAGTGCATTATTTTCTCAATGTGTTATAGCAATCTCTACCATTTGAATTGTATTGTAATTTGATTTTTTGGCATTTATGGAACAGGTGAGAGAGAACTATATTTTAAGTTCATAATGCAGACAATATTTTAGTGGTTGTCCATGCATGTGTATATGCTCTGCTGTACTTAATTATGTGTATGTATATATGTCAGAGATTTCCAAGGTTTATTTTGAGAAGGTGCAAATAAGAGAAGACAAAAGACATTATAATTGCTTTTCGCTCAAAGAATTTACATTTACTTGGTTAATTTTCCTCCTCCTCCTCTTCTTCTTCTTCTTCTTCTTCTTCTTCTTCTTCTTCTTCTTCTTCTTCTTCTTCTTCTTCTTCTTCTTCTTCTTCTTCTTCTTCTTCTTCCTCCTCCTCCTCCTCCTCCTCCAACTCCTCCTCCTCCTCCTTTTCCTCCTGCTCTTTTTCTTCTACTCCTCCTTCTTTTTCTTCTTCTTCTTGTTCTTTGATTTCTTGTTCTTATTTTTGTTCTTGGTCTTGCTCTAGGTCTTGCTCTTGTTCTTGTTCTTGCTGTTGTTCTTGATCTTGCTCTTCCTCTTGCTCTTGTTCTAGTACTCGTTCTTCTTGTTCTTCTTATTATTCTTGTTCTTCTTCTTGTTGTTGTTCTTGTCTTCTTCTTCTTCTTCTTCTTCTTCTTCTTCTTCTTCTTCTTCTTCTTCTTCTTCTTCTTCTTCTTCTCCTTCTTCTTCAACTACTACTACATCTATCTTCTTCTTCTCCTTCTCCTTCTGCTTTTGCTTCTCCTTCTCCTCCTCTTCCTCCTCTTCCTTTTCCTCTTCCTCCTCCTCAAACTCCTTCTTCATCATCTTCTTCTCATTTTTCAAAGCAAAGTGCATTTTATTCTGCAAAAGTCTACCATGTTGGGATCTATCATTTACAAAGATCAAGACATTCAGGTGAACTCACAGGCCCAATGTAAATCACACATGGGGAATTCCACAGTGGGGTAGGATGGTTCTATATCTATGAACATTCCAGAAGCATTGCTAGGGGGTGGGGTGGGGTGGAAACTGTTGGTGGGGTAGCCTGGAAACTGTTGCTGTCCCAATGCCCTTTCCTTAGGCCAGGTGGCATGGCAGTTTCTCAAGGTAGGTTAGTTTCTGATTGGCTGCCTGAGGTCTGGGGTTTTCAATAACTGACTTAACTGGAAATTCCCAGTTCTTGGAAATAGAGATCTTGGCCTATTCTCCTGTACTGCCCATTTAAATTCGGTCATGGATTCAGCCTGTCTCAGTCTTCTCAACCCCCCCTTGAGAAATCAATCATCTCGAATCCTTGAGATGTTCCCATGGGCTGGTATTGTTGTTTGGGGATCATAACTAAAGCGTTGTTTATTAAGGAACCATAAGTCAAGACCAACATTGATATATATGCAGACCACACTAGGCCAGAGCAGATCAATGTGGCAGAATTTTATTGGAGACAAAGAGAGGAATTAGAGAAAGACAAAGGAAAGGAGTGTTGAAAGTGAGAAAGGGCCTGTCTTTTATTAAGGCTGTGATGTAACCTGTTTGCAGGTAACTGTGGGAAGGGGATTCTAGGAAGGTATGTGGTTTCCATGGCAACACATATCACCTATGTGGGACATTTCTGAGTTTGCAGCCCATCTGCAAAACTGGTTCTTGATTGCAACCAACATCAGTTGAATAAAGAATTTGTCAGTATGAGAGGTTCTTCTGTGTTCCAGCTAGGCATGGGGCCTCTGTACACTGGGGTGGTCGGCAGCTACCGTCATCGTTCATAGTCAGGTAGAACAGGTGACCCCAGGTACCCAGATATCCTGAGTCCAAGATCTCTGGGGAAATACACCAGCGAGCTGCGAGAAGCTGCCTGCACCCAGGTCCTGGGCAGATTGGGTGTCCTCTTTGTGCCAGCCTGGCATGAAAACTGTGCTCTGTGGAAAAGGTGGCAGCCACCATCTTTACTCCAAGAAGGACTGGACAGGCAAACCCAGGTACTGAGATATCCTGAGTCTAAGATCTCTGGGGAAGCAGACCGCCAAGCTGAGGGCTGTCATCTGTGCCCAGGACCTGGGCAGTTTGGTAGTTCATCTGTGTGCAAGCCAGGCTCGGGTCCTGTGCTCTGCAGGGTGCCTGCAGGATCCACCTTCACTCCTCACTTGATCCCCTGGCATAGCAGAAGGGCAGCAACAGGTTCAGTTCACAGAGACAACCCAAGTATAACATTGCTTGGGGCAGAACACACCAGTGCCCCAACAACACCCAGGAGGAGGGCAACACATCAGCAATCTGGGACAGGGGAAACCCAGTCAGTAATCCAGTGGTGTGGAAATAGATTTACAAGTTCACAGGAAGTTCAAGCACCAGCCAGTTACCAACTAACACTAGAGATTACCAGATGACAAAAGGCAAAGGCAGGAAAGTTACCAACAGAAATCAAGGTAATAAGGCAGCATCTGAACCCAATTCTCCAACAACAGCAAGTCTTGGAAACCCCAAAACACCAGAAAAACAAGATTTGGATTGAAAATCACTAGTCATGATGCTGTTAGAGGAACACAAGAAGGACATAAATAAAGCTCTTAAAGAAATACAGGAGAAAATGGATCAAACTTAGGAAGCCCTAACAAGGGAAACACAAAAATCATTTAAAGAGATTCAGGAGAATATGAGTCAAAAGGTGGAAGACAATAAGGAGGAAATAAAAAAAATCACTTAAAGAAATACAGGAGAACTTAGGTCAACAGACAGAAGTCATGAAAGAGGAAAGACAAAAATCTCTTTTATTTTTATTCGATATAATTTATTTACATTTCAAATGATTTCCCTTTTCTAGCCCCCCCACTCCCCAAAAGTCCCATAAGCCCCCTTCTCTTCCCCTGTCCTCCCACCCACCCCTTCCCACTTCCCTGTTCTGGTTTTGCCGAATACTGTTTCACTGAATCTTTCCAGAACCAGGGGCCACTCCTCCTTTCTTCTTGTACCTCATTTGATGTGTGGAATATGTTTTGGGTATTCCAGTTTTCTAGGTTAATATCCATTTATTAGTGAGTGCATACCATGATTCACCTTTTGAGTCTGGGTTACCTCACTTAGTATGATATTCTCTAGCTCCATCCATTTGCCTAAGAATTTCATGAATTCATTGTTTCTAATGGCTGAATAGTACTCCATTGTGTAGATATACCACATTTTTTGCATCCACTCTTCTGTTGAGGGATACTTGGGTTCTTTCCAGCATCTGGCAATTATAAACAGGGCTGCTATGAACATAGTAGAACATGTACCCTTATTACATGTATCCTTATTACATGATGCTGTTAGAGGAACACAAGAAGGACATAAATAAAGCTCTTAAAGAAATACAGGAGAAAATGGATCATACATGGTGGGGAGTCTTCTGGGTACATGCCCAGGAGTGGTATAGCAGGTTCTTCTGGAAGTGAGGTGCCCAGTTTTTGGAGGAACCACCAGACTGCTTTCCAGAGTGGTTGTACCAATTTGCAACCCCACCAGCAGTTGAGGAGTGTTCCTCTTTCTCCACACCCTCTCCACCACCTGCTGTCTCCTGAATTTTTTTTTTTTTTTTTTATTATTCGATATAATTTATTTACATTTCAAATGATTTCCCCTTTTCTAGCCCCCCCACTCCCCGAAAGTCCCGCAAGCCCCCTTCTCTTCCCCTGTCCTCCCACCCACCCCTTCCCACTTCCCCGTTCTGGTTTTGCTGAATACTGTTTCACTGAGTCTTTCCAGAACCAGGGGCCACTCCTCCTTTCTTCTTGTACCTCATTTGATGTGTGGATTATGTTTTGGGTATTCCAGTTTTCTAGGTTAATATCCACTTATTAGTGAGTGCATACCATGATTCACCTTTTGAGTCTGGGTTACCTCACTTAGTATGATATTCTCTAGCTCCATCCATTTGCCTAAGAATTTCATGAATTCATTGTTTCTAATGGCTGAATAGTACTCCATTGTGTAGATATACCACATTTTTTGCATCCACTCTTCTATTGAGGGATACCTGGGTTCTTTCCAGCATCTGGCAATTATAAATAGGGCTGCTATGAACATAGTAGAACATGTATCCTTATTACATGGTGGGGAGTCTTCTGGGTATATGCCCAGGAGTGGTATAGCAGGATCTTCTGGAAGTAAGGTGCCCAGTTTTCGGAGGAACCGCCAGACTGATTTCCAGAGTGGTTGTACCAATTTGCAACCCCACCAGCAGTGGAGGAGTGTTCCTCTTTCTCCACACCCTCTCCAACACCTGCTGTCTCCTGAATTTTTAATCTTAGCCATTCTGACTGGTGTAAGATGAAATCTTAGGGTTGTTTTGATTTGCATTTCCCTAATGACTAATGAAGTTGAACATTTTTTAAGATGCTTCTCCGCCATCCGAAGTTCTTCAGGTGAGAATTCTTTGTTTAACTCTGTACCCCATTTTTTAATAGGGTTGTTTGGTTTTCTGGAGTCTAACTTCTTGAGTTCTTTATATATATTGGATATTAGCCCTCTATCTGATGTAGGATTGGTGAAGATCTTTTCCCAATTTGTTGGTTGCCGATTTGTCCTCTTGATGGTGTCCTTTGCCTTACAGAAACTTTGTAATTTTATGAGGTCCCATTTGTCAATTCTTGCTCTTAGAGCATACACTATTGGTGTTCTGTTCAGAAACTTTCTCCCTGTACCGATGTCCTCAAGGGTCTTCCCCAGTTTTTTTTCTATTAGCTTCAGAGTGTCTGGCTTTATGTGGAGGTCCTTGATCCATTTGGATTTGAGCTTAGTACAAGGAGACAAGGATGGATCAATTCGCATTCTTCTGCATGCTGACCTCCAGTTGAACCAGCACCATTTGTTGAAAAGGCTATCTTTTTTCCATTGGATGTTTTCAGCCTCTTTGTCGAGGATCAAGTGGCCATAGGTGTGTGGGTTCATTTCTGGATCTTCAATCCTGTTCCATTGATCCTCCTGTCTGTCACTGTACCAATACCATGCAGTTTTTAACACTATTGCTCTGTAGTATTGCTTGAGGTCAGGGATACTGATTCCCCCAGATTTCCTTTTGTTGCTGAGAATAGTTTTAGCTATCCTGGGTTTTTTGTTGTTCCAGATGAATTTGATAATTGCTCTTTCTAGCTCTGTGAAGAATTGAGTTGGGATTTTGATGGGTATTGCATTGAATCTGTATAGTGCTTTAGGCAAAATGGCCATTTTAACTATATTGATTCTGCCGATCCATGAGCATGGGAGGTTTTCCCATTTTTTGAGGTCTTCTTCCATTTCCTTCTTCAGAGTCTTGAAGTTCTTGTCATACAGATCTTTCACATGTTTGGTAAGAGTCACCCCAAGATACTTTATACTGTTTGTGGCTATTGTGAAGGGGGTCATTTCCCTAATTTCTTTCTCAGCCTGCTTATCCTTTGAGTATAGGAAGGCCACTGATTTGCTTGAGTTGACTTTATAACCTGCCACTTTGCTGAAGTTGTTTATCAGCTGTAGGAGCTCTCTAGTGGAGTTCTTTGGGTCACTTAGGTAGACGATCATGTCGTCTGCAAATAATGATAGTTTGACTTCTTCCTTTCCAATTTGTATCCCTTTGACCTCCTTATGTTGTCGAATTGCCCGAGCTAGTACCTCAAGTACAATATTGAAAAGATAAGGAGAAAGGGGGCAGCCTTGACTGGTCCCTGATTTCAGTGGGATTGCTTCAAGTTTCTCTCCATTTAGTTTGATGCTGGCTACCGGTTTGCTGTATATTGCTTTTACTATGTTTAGGTATGGGCCTTGAATTCCTGTTCTCTCCAAGACTTTAAGCATGAAGGGATGCTGAATTTTGTCAAATGCTTTTTCAGCATCCAATGAAATGACCATGTGGTTTTGTTCTTTGAGTTTGTTTATGTAGTGGATTGTATTGATGGATTTCTGTATATTGAACCAACCCTGCATTCCTGGGATAAAGCCTACTTGATCATGGTGGATGATCGTTTTGATGTGTTCTTGGATTCGGTTGGCAAGAATTTTATTGAGTATTTTTGCATCGATGTTCATAAGGGAAATTGGTCTGAAGTTCTCTTTCTTTGTTGGATCTTTGTGTGGCTTTGGTATCAGCGTAATTGTGGCTTCGTAGAAGGAATTGGGTAGTGTTCCTTCTGTTTCTATTTTGTGGAATAGTTTGAAGAGTATTGGTGTTAACTCTTCTTTGAAGGTCTGGTAGAATTCTGCACTGAAGCCATCTGGTCCTGTGCTTTTTTTGGTTGGAAGACTTTCTATGACTCCTTCTATTTCTTTAGGCATTATGGGACTGTTTAGATGGTCTAGTTGGTCCTGATTTAATTTTGGTATTTGGTATCTGTCAAGGAAATTGTCCATTTCCTCCAGATTCTCCAGTTGTGTTGAGTATAGGCTCTTGTAGTAGGATCTGATGATTTTTTTGATTTCCTCAGTTTCCGTTGTTATATCTCCCTTTTCATTTCTAAGTTTGTTAATTTGGATACTTTCTCTGTGCCCTTTGGTCATTCTGGCTAAGGGTTTATCTATCTTGTTGATTTTCTCAAAGAACCAGCTCCTGGTATTGTTGATTTTTTGTATGGTTCTCTTTGTTTCTACTTGATTGATTTCGGCCCTGAGTTTGATGATTTCCTGCCTTCTACTCCTCCTGGGCGAAATAGCTTCTTTTTGTTCTAGGGCTTTCAGGTGTGTCATTAAGTTGGTAATGTATGCTCTCTCCATTTTCTTTTTGGAGGCACTCAGGGGTATGTGTTTTCCTCTTAGCACTGCTTTCATTGTGTCCCATAGATTTGGGTATGTTGTATTTTCATTTTCATTGTGTTCATAAAAGTCTTTAATTTCTTTCTTTATTTCTTCCTTGACCAAGGTATCATTGAGTAGAGTATTGTTCAGTTTCCACGTGTATGTGGGTTTTCTGTTGTTTCTGTTGCTATTGAAGACCACTTTTACTCCATAGTGATCAGATAGGAGGCATGGGATTAGTTCTATCTTCTTATATTTGTTGAGGTCTGTCTTGTGACCAATTATATGGTCAGTTTTGGAGAAGGTACCATGAGGTGCTGAGAAAAAGGTATATTCTTTTGTTTTAGGATAGAATGTTCTATATATATCTGTTAAATCTAATTGGTCCAAAGCTTCAATTAGTTTCATTGTGTCCCTGTTTAGTTTCTGTTTTCCCGATCGGTCCATTGAGGAAAGTGCAGTATTGAAGTCACCCACAATTATTGTGTTAGGTGCAATGTGTGCTTTTAGTTTTAATAAAGTTTCTTTTACGAAAGAGGGTGCCCTTGCATTTGGAGCATAGATGTTCAGGATTGACAGTTCTTCTTTTTGTATTTTTCCTTTGACCAGCAAGAAGTGTCCCTCAGGGTCTCTTTTGATGACTTTGGGTTGAAAGTCAATTTTATCTGATATTAAAATGGCTACTCCAGCTTGTTTCCTGAGACCATTTGCTTGTAAAATTGTCTTCCAGCCTTTTACTCTAAGGTAGTGTTTGTCTTTGACCCTGAGGTGTGTTTCCTGTAAGCAGCAAAATGAAGGGTCCTGTTTACGTATCCATTCAGTTAGTCTGTGTCTTTTTATTGGGGCATTAAGTCCATTGATGTTAAGAGATATTAAGGTATAGTGATTGTTACTTCCTATCATTTTTGACGTTATTTTTTAAATTTGTATGCTTAACTTCTTTTGGGTACGATGAAAGGTTACTATCTTGCTTTTTCCAGGGTGAAGTTTCCCTCCTTGTATTGGTGTTGTCTTCCTATTATCCTTTTTAGGGCTGGATTTGTGGATAGATATTGGGTAAACTTGGTTTTGTCATGAAATATCTTAGTTTCTCCATCTATGGTGATTGAGAGTTTTGCTGGATATAGTAGTTTTGGTTGGCATTTGTGTTCTCTTAGAGTCTGCATGAGATCTGCCCAGGACCTTCTAGCCTTCATAGTCTCAGGTGAAAAGTCTGCTGTGATTCTGATAGGTCTTCCTTTATATGTTACTTGGCCTTTTTCTCTTACTGCCTTTAGTATTCTTTCTTTGTTTAGAACATTTGGTGTTTTGATTATTATGTGACGGGAAGTATTTCTGTTCTGGTCCAGTCTGTTTGGAGTTCTGTAGGCTTCTTGTATATTCATGGGCATCTCTCTCTTTAGGTTAGGGAAGTTTTCTTCCATAATTTTATTGAAGATATTTGCTGGCCCTTTAAGTTGTAAATCTTCACTCTCATCTATGCCTATAATCCTTATAGGCATAGATGAGAGTTTGGTCTTCTCATTGCGTCCTGGATTTCCTGGATATTTTGGGTTACAAGCTTTTTGCATTTTGCATTTTCTTTAACTGTTGAGTCCATGGTTTCTATGGAATCTTCAGCATCTGAGATTCTTTCTTCTATCTCTTGTATTCTGTTGTTGATATTTGCATCTCTGTCCCCTGATTTCTTTCCAAGGCTTTCTATCTCCAAAGTTGTCTCCCTTTGAGTTTTCTTAGTTGTTTCTACTACTGATTTTAGATCCTGGATGGTTTTGCTTAGCTCCTTCACTTGCTTGTTTGTGCTTTCCTGTAATTCTTTAAGAGATTTTTGTGTTTCTTCTTTCATGACCTCAGCCTGTTGACCAAAGTTCTCCTGTATTTCTTTAAGAGATTTTTGTGTTTCCTCTTTCATGACCTCAGCCTGTTGACCAAAGTTCTCCTGTATTTCTTTAAGTGTTTTTTGCATTTCCTCCTTGTTGGCTTTTGTATTCTCCTGGATTTCTTTCAATGATTTTTGTATTTCCCTTGCAAGGGCTTCTAACTTTTGATCAATTTTCTCCTGAATTTCTTTAAGTATGTCCTTCATGTGTTCCTGTACCAGCATCATGACTAGTGATTTTAAATCCAGATCTTGTTTTACTGGTGTGATGGGGTATCCAGGACATGTTGGTAGAGGAGAATTCGGTTCAGATGTTGCCATATTGCCTTGATTTCTGTTAGTGACGCTCCTGCTTTTGCCTTTTGCCATCTAGTTCTCACTGGTGTTAGTTTGTCTTGTCAGTGCTGGACTCACCAGTGCAAGCTGCCCCTTCCCAGTTGGCCTCTGGTGCACAGCTTACCTCCTGCACTGCTTGTAGACAGGGTGCTGCTGCCCAGGCTGTTCAGGTCCCAAAGAAGGCACCCGAAGGTTCCCGCTTGGGCCCGCTGGATTCACTGGAGCACACCGACTTCTCCCAGCTGGCCGCCCAGAAGCCCAGCTAGCCTCTTGCAGGACTTGGAGATGTGGTGCTGCCGCCCAGGCTGATCTGGATCCGGAAGTGGAGAGAGTAGAGCTGAGGGCTTCAGCCTGAGGCCTTGCCCCAGATTGTGTCTGTGGACCAGATGGAGCCCGTGTGCACCCCCAGGGAGTGCGGACGGTGTATGCTGCTGTGACCTCCCCTGTGTTCCGCTCACTCAGCTGGCCAGCCGATCCGCCAACCGGGCTGTCGCACACAAGGTTAGCCTGGCCGCCCAGTCCCTGAGTCCAGGCAAAATCCTGGGAGGCCAAGGTCCGAGCAAAGTTCCCCTAGGGCTATGACTGTTAATTGGGTCCGCCAGGTGACTAGGATGGTGGGCGTGCATGCCCGCACTCCCTGAAAGCGCTGGGAGAGTCTGCTGTGCTGACAACCTCCTGGGCGGGTTGACTCACAGATGGCCCACCAAGCCGCCCAGTTCTTGGGGTCAGTCCTGTGCCTTTTGTGGCCTAGACCCCCGCTTTGTTAGCCTCAGGCTATGCCTGTTACAGGTCTGCCCGCCAGAGCTCTCTGTCGTCCTGCAGGCAAAATGGCAGCGCGCGTGCAAGCCTGGGCAAAAAACCTCCTGGCTGGGTTGGCACCCCGATGGCCCCCCAACCAGCCCAGGGCCTGGGTACAGGCCAACGCCTGTCGGGCTCAGACCACCGCAGTGTTGGCCTCGGATTATGTTTGTGTACCTCAGTCTGTCCGATCCCTGGAGTCCGGAACCAAGATGGATGCACCTCTCCTGACTGGTGGGAGGCCGAGTTCTGAAGTGGCTTCCGTGCAGGAAAGGCGCCGCACAACTGCAGCTGCTTGCCACCCGGCTGGTCAGCGAAGGTCAGTGGCCATGGGCGCAGGGCCTAACTGGACCCTGTGTCGCCTTGGTTCCACTGCTGATGGCCCTTCAGCTGGACCAGCCACTGCTGCACTGCCGCCGCAGCCGTTGCCGCCACCGGAACAGAGTTCTTGTTCTTATTTTTGTTCTTGATCTTGCTCTAGGTCTTGCTCTTGTTCTTGTTCTTGCTGTTGTTCTTGATCTTGCTCTTTCTCTTGCTCTTGTTCTAGTACTCGTTCTTCTTCTTGTTCTTCTTATTATTCTTGTTCTTGTTCTTCTTGTTGTTGTTGTTCTTGTTTTCTTCTTCTTCTTCTTCTTCTTCTTCTTCTTCTTCTTCTTCTTCTTCTTCTTCTTCTTCTTCTTCTTCTTCTTCTCCTCCTCCTCCTCCTCCTCCTCCTCCTCCTTCTTCTTCGACTACTACTACTTCTATCTTCTTCTTCTCCTTCTCCTTCTGCTTTTGCTTCTCCTTCTGCTCCTCTTCCTCCTCTTCCTTTTCCTCTTCCTCCTCCTCAAACTCCTTCTTCATCATCTTCTTCTCATTTTTCAAAGCAAAGTGCATTTTATTCTGCAAAAGTCTACCATGTTGGGATCTATCATTTACAAAGATCAAGACATTCAGGTGAACTCACAGGCCCAATGTAAATCACACATGGGGAATTCCACGGTGGGGTAAGTTGGTTCTATATCTATGAACATTCCAGAAGCATTGCTAGGGGGTGGGGTGGGGTGGAAACTGTTGGTGGGGTAGCCTGGAAACTGTTGTTGTCCCAATGCCCTTTCCTTAGGCCAGGTGGCATGGCAGTTTCTCAAGGTAGGTTAGTTTCTGATTGGCTGCCTAAGGTCTGGGGTTTTCAATAACTGACTTAACTGGAAATTCCCAGTTCTTGGAAATAGAGATCTTGGCCTATTCTCCTGTACTGCCCATTTAAATTCGGTCATGGATTCAGCCTGTCTCAGTCTTCTCATCCCCCCCTTGAGAAATCAATCATCTCGAATCCTTGAGATGTTCCCATGGGCTGGTATTGTTGTTTGGGGATCATAACTAAAGCGTTGTTTATTAAGGAACCATAAGTCAAGACCAACATTTATATATAGGCAGACCACACTAGGCCAGAGCAGATCAATGTGGCAGAATTTTATTGGAGACAAAGAGAGGAATTAGAGAAAGACAAAGGAAAGGAGTGTTGAAAGTGAGAAAGGGCCTGTCTTTTATTAAGGCTGTGATGTAACCTGTTTGCAGGTAACTGTGGGAAGGGGATTCTGGGAAGGTATGTGGTTTCCCTGGCAACACATATCACCTATGTGTGACATTCCTGAGTTTGCAGCCCATCTGCAAAACTGGTTCTTGATTGCAACCAACATCAGTTGAATAAAGAATTTGTCAGTATGAGAGGTTCTTCTGTGTTCCAGCTAGGCATGGGGCCTGTGTACACTGGGGTGGTCGGCAGCTGCCGTCTTCTTTCATAGTCAGGTAGAACAGGTGACCCCAGGTACCCAGATATCCTGAGTCCAAGATCTCTGGGGAAATACACCAGCGAGCTGCGAGAAGCTGCCTGCACCCAGGTCCTGGGCAGATTGGGAGTCCTCTTTGTGCCAGCCTGGCATGAGAACTGTGCTCTGTGGGAAAGTTGGCAGCCGCCATCTTCGCTCCAAGAAGGACTGGACAGGCAAACCCAGGTACTGAGATATCCTGAGTCTAAGATCTCTGGGGAAGCAGACCGCCAAGCTGAGGGCTGTCATCTGCGCCCAGGACCTGGGCAGTTTGGTGGTTCATCTGTCTGCAAACCAGGCTCGGGTCCTGTGCTCTGCAGGGTGCCTGCAGGATCCACCTTCACTCCCTGGCAGAGCAGAAGGGCAGCAACAGGTTCAGTTCACAGAGACAACCCAAGTATAACATTGCTTGGGGCAGAACACACCAGTGCCCCAACAACACCCAAGAGGAGGGCAACACATCAGCAATCTGGGAAAGGGGAAACCCAGTCAGTAATCCAGTGGTGTGGAAATAAGAGTTACAAGTTCACAGGAAGTTCAAGCACCAGCCAGTTACCAACTAACACTAGAGATTACCAGATGACAAAAGGCAAAGGCAGGAAAGTTACCAACAGAAATCAAGGTAATATGGCAGCATCTGAACCCAATTCTCCAACAACAGCAAGTCTTGAAAACCCCAAAACACCAGAAAAACAAGATTTGGATTTAAAATCACTAGTCATGATGCTGTTAGAGGAACACAAGAAGGACATAAATAAAGCTCTTAAAGAAATACAGGAGAAAATGGATCAAACTTAGGAAGCCCTAACAAGGGAAACACAAAAATCATTTAAAGAGATTCAGGAGAATATGAGTCAAAAGGTGGAAGACAATAAGGAGGAAATAAAAAAAAATCACTTAAAGAAATACAAGAGAACTTAGGTCAACAGACAGAAGTCATGAAAGACGAAAGACAAAAATCTCTTAAGGAATTACAGGAAAACACAAGAAGAAAGTGAAGGAATTCAGTAAAAGCATCCAGGATCTAAAAACAGAAGTAGAAACAACTAAGAAATCACAAAGGGAGACAACTTTGGAGGTAGAAAAACTTGGGAAGTAATCAGGGACTATAGATGCAAATATCAACCACAGAATACAAGAGATAGACAAAAGAATGTGATGGCGAAGATACCATAGAAACCATAGACTCAATAGTCGAAGAAAATGCAAAATGTAAAAACAGAGAAAATGCAAAATGTAAAAAGCTTGTAACCTAAAACATCCAGGAAATCCAGGACACAATGACAAGGCCAAACCTAAGGATTATAGGCATAAATCATAGTGAAGACATATAACTTAAAGGGCCAGCAAATATCTTCAACAAAATTATGGAAGAAAACATCCCTAACCTAAGGAGACAAATTCACAAGACTATACAAGAAGCCTACAGAACTCCCAACAGACTGGACCAGAACAGATATACCTCCTGTCACATAATAATCAAAACCCTAAATGTACTAAACAAGAAAGAATATTAAAGGCAGTAAGAGAAAAAGGCCAAGTAACATGTAAAGTAAGACCTATCAGAATTACACCAGACTTCTCAACAGAGACCATGAAAGCTAGAAGATCCTGGGCAGATCTCATGCAGACTCTAAGGGAACACAAATGTCAGGCAAGACTACTATACCCATGAAAACTCTCAATCACCAGAGATGGAGAAAGCCAGATATTTCATGACAAAACCAAATTTATACAATATCTTTCCACAAACCCAGCCCTACAAAGGATTATGGGGGGAAAACTTCAATACATGGAGGGAAACTACACACTGTTATAAGCAAGATATTAACCTTCTTTCATCAAACCCCAAAGAAGAAAAACAATCAAATATAAAAAATAACATCAAATCTGACAGGAAGAAATAATCACTATTCCTTTATATCTCTTAACAACAATGGACTCATTTCCCCAATAAAAAGACATATCCTAACAGACTGGATAAGTAAACAAGACCCTACATTTGGCTGCATACAGGTAACACACCTCAGTGTCAAAGAAAAACACTACCTAGAGTAAAAGCCTGGAAGACAATTTTACAAGCAAATGGTCTCAGGAAACAAGCTGGAATAAAATTGACTTTCAACCTAAAGTCATCAAAAGAAACACTGAGGGATACTTCTTTCTGGTCAAAGGAAAAACACACCAAGAACAACTCTCAACCCTGAACATCTATGCTCCAAATGCAAGGGCACCCTTATTCATAAAAGAAACTTTACTAAAACTCAAAGCATACATTGCACCTAACACAATTTTTGTGGGTGACTCTTCTCTCCTCCATGGACCAATCAGGAAAACAGGAATTAAATAGTAACACAGTGAGACTTATGAAAGCTTTGGACCAATTAGATTTATGTATACACACATATATATATACAAATAAATATATGTATATATAGATGTAGATGTAGATTTATGTGTAGATGTAGGGGTAGATGTAGATATATAGATATATAGATAAATAGATATTTAGATATATAGATATATAGATGATATATGGATGATATATAGATATAAAGGTATATAGATAGAGAGATAGAGATATATAGATGTATCATGTATACATGTATAGATATATAGATATGGAACATTTCATCTTAAAGAACAACAACATGCCTTTTTCTCAGTACCTCAAGGTACCTTCTCCAAAATTGATCATATAACTGGTCACAAGACAGACCTCAATATAAGAAGATTGAACTAATCCCATGTCTCCTATCAGATCACTATGGAGTAAAAAATAGCAATGGTTCGAACTAGAAAATATCATCCTAAGTGAGGTAACCCAAACACAAAAGAATACCCATAGAATACAGTGACTGGTAAGTGGATATTAACTAGCCCAGAAGCTCTGAATACTGAAGACAAAATTAGCATAACAAATGATTCCCATGAAGAAGGAAGGAGAGTGCCCTGATCCTGGAAATGCCTGATCCAGAATTGTAGGGGAGTATTAGGACAGAGAAAAGTAAGGGGGGGGGGTGATTGGAGAATGGGTGGAGAGAAGAGGACTTATGGGACATATGGGAAGGGGGGAACTGGGAAAGGGGAAAGCATATGGAATGTAAACAAAGAATATAGAAAAAAATGTTGCAACTTAAAAAAAAAAAAAACAACTTGTCAGGACAGAGACAAGGATTGTTAGCCAAGCAAACCACTTGAAGAGGGACTCATATCAGCCCTGAGACTGTTCTTTCTAATTTTCGGTTTGGTAGTCTCTTTCTAAGGCCAGGGATGTTTTGATCACCCCTGAGTAGTCAACATAGGAACAACATTCCTCACCTAAGGCTTTTCTAATTTCTAATTTTCGGTTTGGTAGTCTCTTTCTAAGGCCAGGGATGTTTTGATCACCCCTGAGTAGTCAACATAGGAACAACATTCCTCACCTAAGGCTATACAGAATCCTCCCTGCTGGAGGAACAGCAAGTCTAGGCCTCTTCTGTTCTCTAAGACTACTTCTGCTAGAGAGGACAGGGATCCTGCAAGGCTCTGATGACTTTTCATGGAAAAGACTTTTCCATGTCCTGTATATCTGCATATATAGCCATTTGTAGAGTCTTGTAATTTTTTTCTTGGAGGAAAAAGGCTGATGCAATATAAAGTATCTTGGTTTTACTCTAACCGAGCAAGTGAAAGATCTGTATGACAGGAACTTAAAGTATTTGAAGAAAGAAATCCATGAAGACCTCAGAAAATGGAAAAAAATTGTCCATGATCTTGGATTGACAGGATTAATATAGTAAAAATGTCCATCTTGCCTAAACCAATATACAGATTCAACACAAATTCATTTAAAGAAATTCAGGAGAATATGAGTCAAAAGGTAGAAGCCAATAAGGAGGAAATGAAAAAATCACTTAAAGAAATACAGGAGAACTTTGGTCAACAGGTAGAAGTCGTGAAAGAGAAACACAAAAATCTCTTAAGGAATTACAGGAAAACAAACAAGCAAGTAAAGGAACTCAGCACAAACATCCAGGATCTAAAAACAGAAGTAGAAACAACTAAGAAATCACAAAGGGAGACAACTTTGGAGATAGAAAAACTTGGAAAGAAATCAGGGACCATAGATGCAAATATCAACAACAGAATACAAGAGATAGAAGAAAGAATCTCAGATGCCAAAGATACCATAGAAACCATAGACTCAACATTCAAAGAAAATGCAAAATGTAATAAGCTTGTAACTCAAAACAGCTAAGAAATCCCCAATAAAAAGACATAGACTAATGGACTGGATAAGTAAACAAGACCCTACATTTTGCTACATAAAGGTAAAACACCTCAGTGTCAAAGACAGACACTACCTTAGAGTAAAAGGCTGGAAGACAATTTTACATGCAAATGGTTTCAGGATACAAGCTGGAGTTACCACTCTAATATCACATAAAATTGACTTTCATCCTACAGTCATCAAAAGAGACATGGAAGGACACTTCTTTCTGGTCAAAGGGAAATACACCAAGAAGAACTCTCAATTCTGAAAATCTATGCTCCAAATGCAAGGGCACCCTCATTCATAAAAGAAACTTTACTAAAGCTCAAAGCATACATTGTATCTAACACAAAAATTGTGGGTGACTTCAACACTCCACTCTCCTCAGTGGACCAATCAGGAAAAAAGGAATTAAACAGGGACACAGTGAAACTAATTGAATCTTTCGACTAATTAGATTTAACATATTATATATATATATATATATATATATATATACATATATATGTATGTATGTGTAGATGTAGATGTAGATATATATAAAATTATAGATATATAGAATTATAGATATATAGATATATAGAATTATAGATATATAGAATTATAGTTATATAGAATTATATCTATCTATATCTATCTATCTCTATATATATGTATCTATATATCAATATCTATATCTATATCTATGTCTGTCTATCTATCTATCTATCTATCTATATCTATATCTATATCTATATCTATATCTATATCTATACCTATATCTATCTATATCTATCTATCTATATCTATATCTATATCTGTATCTGTATCTGTATCTGTATCTGTATCTGTATCTGTATCTGTATCTGTATCTGTATCTATATCTATATCTATATCTATATCTATATCTATATCTATATCTATCTATCTATCTATATATCTATATCTATATCTATCTATCTATCTATATATATATATATCTGGAGCCAGACAGACAGACAGATAGATAGATAGATAGATAGATAGATAGATAGATAGATAGATGATATATAGATATAGAACAATTCATCCTAAAGTAAAAGAATATACCTTTTTCTCAGCACCTCAAGATACATTCTCCAAAATTGATCATATCACTGGTTACAAGACAGACCTCAACAAATATAAGAAGATTGAACTAATCGCTTGCCTCCTATCAGACAACTATGGAATAAAAGTGGACTTCAATAGCAACAAAAACAACAGAAATCTCACATACACATGGAAATTTAACAAAAGCTCTTTCAATAATACCTTGGTCAAGGAAGAAATAAAGAAAGAAATCAAAGACTTGTTAGAATTTAATGAAAACCAAGACACTACATACCCAAATTTATGGGACACAACAATGAAAGCAGTCCTAAGAGGAAAATTCAAAGCCCTGAGTGCCTACAAAAAGAAAATTGAGAGAGCATACACTAGAAGCTAACAACACAACTGAACTCCATGGAACGAAAAGAAGCTAATTCACCCAGGAAGAGTAGAAGACAGGAAATCAGCAAACTCAGGGCAGAAATCAATCAAATAGAAACAAAAGAACCATACAAAGAATCAACAAAACCAGGAGCTTGTTCTTTGAGAAAATCAACAAGATAGATAAACCCTTAGCCAGAACAATGAATGGGCACAGAGACAGTATCCAAATTAACAAAATTAGAAATGAAAAGGGAAATATAACAACAGAAACTGAGGAAATTCCAAAAATTATCATATCCTACTACAAAAGCCTATATCCAATACAACTAGAGAATCTGGAGGAAATGGGCAATTTCCTAGACAGATACCAAACACCAATATTAAATCATGATCAAATAGATCATCTAAACATTCCCCTAACTCCTAACGAAATAAAAGGGGTCATAGAAAGTCTCCAAACCAAAAAAAGCACTGGACCAAATGGCTTTAGTGCACAATTCCATCCTTCAAAGATGACCTAACATCAATATTCTTCAAACTATTCCACAAAATAGAAACAGAGGGAACTCTACCCAACTCATTCTAGGAAGCAACAATTATGCTGATACCAAAAGCAAAAACATCCAACAACGAAAGAGAACTTCAGGCCAATTTCCCTTAGATGCTGAAAAAGCATTTCACAAAATTCAGCATCCTTTCATGCTAAAAGTCTTGGAAAGAACAGGAATTCAAGGCTCATACCTAAACATAGTTAAAGCCATATACAGCAAACAGGTAGCCAACATCAAACTAAATGTGGAGAAACTTGAAGCAATCCCACTAAAATCAGGGACTAGACAAGGCTGACCTCTCTCTCCCTATCTTTTCAATATAGTTCTTGAAGTTCTAGCTAGAGCAATTAGACAACAATGTGGTCAAAAGGGTACAAATTGGAAAGGAAAAAGTCAAACTACCACTATTTGCAGATCATATGATAGTATACTTAAGTGACCCAAAAAACTCCACCAGAAAACTCCTACAGTTGGTAAACAACTTCAGCAAAGAGGCTGGTTATAAAACCAACTCAAGCAAATCAGTAGCCTTCCTAAACTATAAGGATAAGCAGGCTGAGAAAGAATTTAGGGAAATGACACTCTTCACAACAGCCACAAACCATATAGTGAATCTTTGTGTGACTCTTACCAAACAAATAAAAAATCTGTATGAAAAGAACTTCAGGTCTCTGAAGAAGAAAATTGAAGAAGACCACAGAAAATGGAAAAATCTTCCATGCTCATGGATTGGCAGGATTAATATAGTTAAAATGGCCATCTTGCCAAAAGCAATATACACATTCAACACAATTCCCTTCAAAATCCCCACTCAGTTCTTCACAGAGTTCGAAAGAGAAACTGTCAAACTCATCTGAAATAAAAAAAAAAAAAAAAAACCAAGATAGTGAAAACTATTCTCAACAGTAAAAGAACTTCGGGGGAATCAGTGTCCCAGACCTCACACAATACTACAGAGCAATAGTGATAAAAAAAAAAAAATGCATGGTATTGGCACAGTGACAAGCAGGTGGATCAATGGAATAGAATTGAAGACCCAGAAATGAACCCACAGACCTATGGTCACTTGACCTTTGACTAAGTAGCTGAAAGCATCCAGTGGAAAAAAGATAGCCTTTTCAACAAATGGTGCTGGTTCAACTGGAGGAGGTCAGCATTTAGAAGAATGTGAATTGATCCATTCTTATCTTCTCAAACTAAGCTCAACTCCAATTGCATCATGGGCCTCCGCATGAAACAGACACACTGAAATTAATAGAAAAGAAACTGGGGAAGACCCTTGAGGATATGGGCACAGGGGAAAACTTCCTGAACAGAACACCACTAGCTTATGCTCTAAGATCAAGAATTGACAAATGGGACCTCATAAAATTACAGGGTTTGTGTAAGGCAAAGGACACTGCCAAAAGGACAAGACAGCAACCAACAAATTGGGAAAAGATCTTCACCAACCTTACATCTGACAGAGGGCTAATATCCAATATATACAAAGAACTCAAGAAGTTAGACCCCAGAGAACCAAATAACCCTATTAAAAATGGGGTACAGATCTAAACAAAGAATTTTCACCTGAAGAAATTCAGATGGCTGAGAAGCACCTTAAGAAATGCTCGACATCATTAGTCATTATGTAAATGCAAATCAAAACAACCCTAAAATTTCTCTTCACACCAGTCAGAATGGCTAAGGTTAAAATCTCCGAAGACAGCAGGTGCTGGCAAGGATGCAGAGAAAGAGGAACACTCCTCTACTTTTGGTGGGATTGCAAGATGGTACAAC
Source organism: Apodemus sylvaticus (assembly GCF_947179515.1). Taxonomy (NCBI): domain Eukaryota; kingdom Metazoa; phylum Chordata; class Mammalia; order Rodentia; family Muridae; genus Apodemus; species Apodemus sylvaticus. The sequence goes on from NC_067495.1 coordinate 74,122,251, forward strand.
CACTCTGGAAATCAATCTAGTGTTTCCTCAGAAAACTGGGCATGACACTTCTGGAGGACCCTGTTATACCACTTCTGGGCATATACCCAGAGGATTCTCCAGTATGCAATATGGGCACATGTTCCACTATGTTCATAGCAGCCTTATTTATAATAGCCAGAATCTGGAAAGAACCCAGATGTCCCTCAATGGAGGAATGGATACAGAAAATGTGGTATATTTACACAATGGAATACTACTCAGCAATTAAAAACAATGAATTCATGAAATTTTTAGGCAAATGTTTGGAACTGAAATATATCATCCTCAGTGAGGTAACCCAATCACAAATGCACATGTAATGCAATCACTGATAAGTGGATATTAATTACCCCAGAAGCTCTGAATACTCAAGACACAATTAGCAGTATCAAATGATTCCCAAGAAGAAGGAAGGAGAGGGACCTGGTCCTGGAAAGGTTTTATCCAGCATTGTAGGGGAGTACAAAGATAGAGAAATGGGAGGGGGTGATTGGGACACAGGCGGAAGGAAGAGGGCTTATGGGACACATGGGGAAGGGAGAACCAGGAAAGGGGAAAGCATTTGGGATGTAAACAAAGAATATAGAAAATAAAAAAAAATCAATAAATATGTCATTATTGCATTTATTTTTAATTAAGTATTATATAAAGCAGGAAAACAAATTCAATAGTAATGCATTTTTAGATTAGTGTCAAGACAGTTATTGCATATGATATAATTCTGATTCTTTTGCTTTATTTTTAAAATATGTTTCTATCTTTATGCCAACTATTAAAAGATGTTCAATTTGCTACCAAAATATCAAGTACTTTTAAAATGATAATTTTAATTATCATTAAAAAATACTTCACATGAGCAATGTAATGGTGAGGTAAACAAATTATATTTAAGAAAAATAATGTGTTGATTAGTTATTCTGGACATTGCTCATTATGTTCTATTCTAGGGTAGGAAATGAATAACTGAGATTCCTTGATTAGGGCCCTATGGATATAACTTTGAGTCCCAATAAATCAGACCTTAAAATACATTGTGATAAGAAAAAAAACTTAAGAAATTTTACTCAAAGTTCATAGTAGCAATGATCTGCTAATAACACAAGAGCAAACCATTGCTCTGTAACTAAATTGAAACCTTTGTTAGATGACAATAAGTAAAGGAAATCAGTTAACTCATGTACTTCTTAGGCTACTCTTCATTCAGTGTAAGACTTCAAAATGTGACTTTTGTCTTTACATTTATTGAAATACATATGCTTACCCATCCTTCATCTCTGTGATAAATCCCACTTGATCATGATGGATGATCTTTCTGATACACGTCTGTATTCAATTTATAAGTACTTTATTAAGAGAATTTTTTCTTCTCCATTCATCTGTGACATTTGCCTGATATTTTCTTTTTATTGTGTTTTTGCCATATTTTAGTATTAGAATAATTCTGGTTAGACATTTGGTAGAACTCATTCTTAATCTTTTAATTTTCTTAAAACAAGTTTTGGCTATATTTCTTTAAAAGTCTCAGAGAACGATGAATCTGTCTGGCCAAGGGATGTAATATTTTAATGGAAAGCTATATATTCCTATTTTAATCTCTGGTTTGTATCTGTTTAAGTTGTTAGTATTTTCTTTACCTAACTGTGCTGCTTTGGATGAATCTAATAATTTCTGTTGTTTTTCTTCTTGTTTTTTTGTTTTTTTGTTTTTGTTTTTGTTTTTTTTTTTTTTTTAGATTTTCCAATTTAATGGAATACCAGTTTTTAAAACACACCCTTACAATGTTGTAAATTTAGTTAATGACTATTGTAATATTCCCCTATTCATCTCATCTTTTGCTCATTTAACTCTCTCATGCTCCTCCCTCTCTGTTAAGTGAGCTAACGTCTTTTAAAAGAATCAGCACTTATGTTCACTTGTTTTCTGTCTTGCTTTCCTCATTTCTATTTTGTTAATTTCTGCTCTGCTTTTTTGTTTCTTCCCATCTACTGTATCTTGTTTTGGATTCTTCTTTGTGTCTGTGTGTGTGTGTGTGTGTGTGTGTGTGTGTGTGTGAAAGAGAGAGAGAGAGAGAGAGAGAGAGAGAGAGAGAGAGAGTATGTGTGTGTGTGTTTCCAAATTCTAAGTTTAACCACTAACTCATTCATTTGTTTCTGTTATAGAAATTTTCAATCCCTACCTTACCTTTGACAATATAGTTCCCAAGTAAAAGATACTCACAGCCTATATATTTATAATAAGCCTTAAATAGCACAAGAACTGGGAGAATACCTACCCTCCATGCTATTAGAATCTGCTTTCTTATCGATAATTCCAAGTTATTATTATTTACTATGTTTTATCTGGGCTGCTCTTAACTCCAATTGGCCAGCCATCAGGGACACATTTGTCTTGATTCCTAATCCATGATTGCTTCTCCTTCTTTCTCCTATACCTTCTTCTCCTCATGGTCCTCCTCCTATACAAAGCCCATGAAAACTAAATCCCAACTATGTCTTTTCTGCTCAGTCATTGGCTGTTTGCATCTTTATCTACCAATCAGAAATAACTTGGGGACAGGGCCACTTAGCTATCATGGACTCTCTTGTCTCTGGGTCAACTAGTCTTTGGGGCCAAATATTAGCATTAGAATATAAGTTTCATTAGGCCAGCCCACAACATGTTCCCTTTTTTAGGGTAGGCAGTTAGAATGGTATGTTCCCTTTAGGACTGCTTTAGTGTATTTCAGAAGTTGTGGTGTGTTTTATTTTCATGTTCATTTAGTCCCAGGGATTTTTTGATTTCTTGACTGCTTTCTTCTAGAACCCATTTATTATTCAGCAATGTGTTGTTCAATTTTCATGAGTTCATATAAGTCCTAGGAAGTATGTTGCTGTTAATTTTTAGACTTTACAGTATTGTGATTAGATAGGATACAAGAAATTATTTTTGTTTTTCTTTTGTATCAAAAGGATGTAAGAAATTATTTTTTTTCTTCTATTGCATTTGTTGAAATGTGTTTTGTATTCTAGTATGTGGTCTCTTTTAGAGAAACTTCTATGGGCTCCTGAGTTGAATGTCTATTATTTGATGCATGAGTGTAAAATTCTGTAAGTATCTACTAGGACCATTTGATGTGTGATATCATTTAGTTTTGATATTTCTGTAGTTTTAGATTTTTTCCATGTGGTATATTTATTGAAGAAAGGGATTAGCAAACCATCTACTTTAACTTATTGTAATTGGTCTTCTACTTTATCTATTTTAATAGTAAGTCTTTCCTTGAATTTTCTACTTGGGTAGTTGAGTTTTCATTTTCATCTTCAATTCAGATTGGACCTTATTCAATATTTCTAATTTTATTTTTAATTAATTAATTTAATTTAATAAAAATATAATAATTCAGCTTTGTGATCCAAATTATCTTTGTCAATTTATTCAGCTGCATATTGTATTTTCTTGGACTTACTCAGGAGTGTATTCCTATTCTTATTATAGTTACCGCATGTGACTATAAGACACATGTGTGTCTTTGTTGACCTTTTTAAATTCCTTGATCTTTCTTTGTTTATTTTTGTGGGGGATACTATCTTTGGCTTTCAAATTTTTATGTTTTTTGCAATGTCACCTGCATGTCTAATGTAATATTCTAGACAATTTATATTCAGTGAATATTCTGTTTTATTTTTGTTGTTGCCAGAGTGTGGTTAATTTTCACTCGGGTCTGAAGAAGTGGTAGACCAAGCCTATAGTATTTTTGTTTAATTGGTGGGGCAAGCATGATTTTAATTTATTAGTAAGTAAGAAAACTTGTAAATGTAACTTCTATCTGTGTCTGTCTTGGTTGATGTGTAAGTTGTGCTACCTGAGTTATGCCTTAGTGTATGAGGATGGAGCAAGTAGACTGGCATATAGGGTACTCACCAGGCTAAGTTAACTGACAGGCAGCAGGACACAACCTAGGCCTTTTGGTTGGAATAGGAAGGGTGGTCAAGTTTATTGAAAATTTGGAAAAGTTTTGGCTCCCAGGATGCCCTGGTGATGCAAGGCTGAGCCAGAAAAATCACAAGACAAGGTCTGTTTTAGCAATATAGTGACTCCATGGCTGGGCTAGGCAACTTAGTGAGATCTTGCTCAAAGTAAATGTCAGGAGTAGCAGAGGGCTCTGGGACTAGTAAAAATAGGTTGTTTCCTAGCATGTACATAACCCAATGTTTTAATTCCAGCTCCAAATTATTAAAAGAAAACAAAAATATTATTATAGAGTAATGCCATTTGAAAATTTGTATCAGATTATAACTTAATGGATATTATTTTTTTCAGTGAATCACAGAATTTTAAAAAGAAACAAAATTTTAAGCATAAAATAAATACTTTCAACTTCAAGGGCAAAGAATGAGCAATAATATTATTGTGTGGGTAGATAATTCATTTTCTACCAGGTATTTAAACAAAAAATAATAATTTGTCTTTATGAATTCAAACTCCAGTTAAGAAGAATGAGATAAAATATTTAATAGATAAATGTACTACTGAAGATATTTACACTAAATTCTTTAAACTCCATTCTCAAATTATTTAATTAGCATATTTGTTGTGTTTTATGAAAAAGAAAATGAAGACATAGTTATGTTTGATAGAGGTGCAGTATTGTGCATAGGAGGTCTGCTACAGCCAGGGCCACAGACCTATCCGAAGAACTGAAGCAAGCCAGGGACAGAAGAGGCTGACTCTAGACAGAGTCACCGAGACCAGCAAATGCCAGGGATAACAAGATTTCAAGAGGAAAGTGCAATACCATAAGCAACAGAAGCCAACATACGTGGGCATCATCAGAACCCAGTTCTCCCACCACAGCAAGCCAACACATGTGAATGATCAGGAATCTATCCTAAAATCCTATCTCATGAAGATAAAAGAGTCCTTTAAGGAGGATATAAATAACTAACTCACTGAAAGAAATACAGGAAAACACAGGTAAATAGATAGAAGCCCTTAAAGAGGAAACAAATAAACCACTTAAAGAAATATAGGAAAACACAATCAAAAAGGTGAAGGAATTGCAGAACGTGGTCCAAGTCCAAAAATTGGAAGCAGAAACAGTGACACACACACACACACATACATATACACACACACACACACACACACACACACACACACACACACACACACATACACACACACACACACACACACACACACATACACAGAGGCAAACCTGGAAATGGAAAACCCAGAAAAGAGGTCAGAAATTACAGATATAAGTATCACCAACAGAAAACAAGAGACAGAAGAGAGAATCTCAGGTGTAGAAGATACTGTAGAAAAGATTTACAGAACTGTCAAAGAAAATTCAAACTATAAAATTATCCTAATGCAAAGCATCCAGGAAGGGGGCTGGAGAGATGGCTCAGCAGTTAAGCTTAGTGACTGTTCTTCTAAAGGTCCTGAGTTTAATTCCCAGCAAACACATGATAGCTCACAACCATCTGTAATGGAATCTGATGCCCACTTCTGGTATGTCTGAAGAGGGCAACTGTGTACTTATATACATAAAATAAATCTTGAAAGAAATCCAGGAAATTCAGAACACAATGAAAAGAACAAATATAAGAATAATAGAAATAGAGGAGAATGAATATTCATGGCTCAAAGGAACTTAAAACGTCTTCAACAAAATCATAAAAGAAAACATCCCCAACCTAAAGAAAGAGATGGCCATAAAGGTACAAAAAGCATATAGAACACGTAATAAATAAGAGAAAAAAAGAAAATCCTCTTCTCACATAATAATCAAAACACTAAACACATAGAACAAAGAAAGAATATTAAAAGTTGCAAGGAAAAAGGGCCAAGCAATATATAAAGGAAGACCTATCGGAATTACACCAGACACCTCAACAGAGACTGTGAAAGCCAGAAGAGCCTGGTAAGAGGATACATTGACTCTAAAGAGAAACAAATGCCAGCCCAGGATACTATACCCAACAAAACTCCAATCAACATTGATGGAGAAACCAAAATATTCTAGTAGAAAACCAAATTAAAACAGTATCTATCTACCAATTCTGCACTACAAAGGATCCTAGAAGGAAACTCCAACACAAGAAAGGTTCCTATACCAAAGAAAAAAACAAGATATAAAGCATCTCATCACAAAGCCAAAAGGAGAGGAACACAAGCACATAAAGCCACCTACAAACACAAATATAACAGGAACCAACAATCTTTACTATCTCTCAATATTAATAGACTCATCTCTCCTAAGAAAATACATAAGGTAACAAACTGGATATTTAAACATGATCCAGTATTTTGCTGCATACAAGAAACACATCTCAATAACAAAGACAGAAACTGTCTCTGAATGAAAATATGGAAAAGGGTCTTCGAAGCAAATGGTCCCAAGAAACTAGCTGGAGTTTCCATCCTAATATCAAATAAAATAGACTTTCAAGCAAAAGGTATCAAACAAGTTGAGGAAAGGTACTTCACATACATCAAAGGGAAACTCCACCAAGGGAAAGTCTCAATTCTGATCATATATGCCCCAAAGTCAAGGGTACCCATGTTCATGAAAGAAACTTTACTAAAGCTCAAAGCACACATTATACCTCACACAATAATATTGGGAGACTTCAATACCCACTCCCAGCAATCGACAGATCATGGAAACAGAAACCAAAAAGAGATTCAGTAAAACCAGCACAAGTTATCAAGTTATGAAGCAAATGGATTTAACAGATATCTACAGAACATTACATCCAAAATATATATATATATATATACTTTCTTCTCAGCAGATTATGGTACCTTCTTCAAAACTGACCATATAATCAGTGACTGAACAGGCCTCAACAGATATAAGAAGAATGAGATAATCCAATCTATCCTATCAGATCACCACAGACTAAGGCTGGTCTTCAATAACAACAAAAACAACAGAAAGCCCACATACACGTGGAAGCTAGATAATGCTCTACTCAATGATAACTTGGTCAAGGAAGAAATAAAGAAGGAAATTAAATACTTCCTGGAATTTAATGAAAATGTAAACACATCGTACCCAAACTTATGTTACACAATGAAAGCAATGCTAAGAGGAAACTTCATAGCAATAAGTGCCTTGGTAAAGAAACTGGAGAGATCATACACTAGCAGCTTAACAGCACACCTGAGAGCTGTAGAACAAAGAATCAAATACTTCTTATACTTGTACTGCAGGAAATAGTCAATCTCGGGGCCAAAATCAACCAAATAGAAACAAAGAGAAAAATACAAAAAAAAAAAAAAAAAAAAAAAAAAAAAACCAACAAAATCAAATGCTGGGTCTTAGGAGAATCATAAAGATAGATAAACTCCCAGAAAAAGTAACTAAAGGGCCTAGAGAAAGCATCCAAATTAACAAAATCAGAAAGGAAAAGGGAAACATAACAGAAACTGAGGAAATTAAAAAAAAAACACCAGATCCTACTACAATAGCCTATACTCAACAAAACTAGAAAATCTAGATGAAATGGATAATTTTCTAGACAGATACCACATTCCAAAGTTAAATCAAGAGCAGGTAAACTATCTAAACAGGCCCATATCACACAAGGAAATAGAAGAAGTTATAAACAACTTCCCAACCAAGAAAAGCTCAGGGCCGGATGGATTTAGTGCAGAATTCTACCAGACCCTCAAAGAAGACCTGATACCAATATTCCTCAAACTATTCCATAAAATGGAAACAGAAGGAACAGTACCTAACTCATTCTATGAAGGCACAATTACTCTGAAACCTAAACCACACAAGGACTCAACCAAAAAAGCGATCTTCCGACCTTATGAATATTGATGCAAAAGTACTCAATAAAATTCTTGCAAACTGAATCCAAGAACACTTGAAAACCATTATTCACCATGATCAAGTACACTTCATTCCAGGAATACAAGGTTGGTTCCATATACAAAAATCCATTAACGTAATCCACTATATAAACAAACTCAAAGAAAAGAAACTTATGATTGTCTCCTTAGATGCAGAAAAAGCATTTTACAAACTACAACATCCCTTCATCTCAAAAGTACTGGAGAGATCAGAAATACAAGGCCCATACCTAAACATAATAAGAGCAATTTACTACAAACCAACAGCCAATATCAAATTAAATGGAGAGATGCATGAAGCAATACTATTAAAATCGGGCACAAGACAAGGATGCCAACTCTCCCCATATCTATACAATATAGCACTCCAAGTGCTAGCTACACCAAGGAGACAACAAAAAGAGATCATCAAATGGATACAAATTGGCAAAGAAGGAATAAAAATTTTACCAGAGAACTTCTCCAGCTGATTAACAACTTCAGCAAAATTGCCCATGTAAAATTAAATCAGCAGTCTTCCTTTATACAAATGATAAACAGGCTGTGAAAGACATTAGGGAAACATCTCCCTTCACAATAGCCACAAATAATATAAAATATCTTGGAGTAGCTCTAACCAAAAAAGTAAAAAATCTGTATGACAAAAGCATCAATTTTCCCAATCATGATATCAAAAATCTCAGAAAATCGAGAGAACACCTATGCTCATGGATTGGCAGAATTAATATCATGAAAATTGCAACCCTACCAAAGACAATCTATAGATTCAATGCAATCCCCATTAAAATCCCCACACAATTCTTCAAAGCCATGGAAAGTAAAGTTCTCAAATTCATCTAGAAAGGCAACAAACAAACAAACAAACAAACAGAATAGTGAGGAAAAAAAAAAAAAACGATTCTTAACAATAAAAAGATTGGTTGGGGGGAATCACCTTCCCTGACCTTAGGCTTTGCTACAGAGCAATAGTGATAAAAAAAAAAAAAAAAAAAAAAAAAAAAAAAAAAAACCTGCATGGCATTGGTACAGACACAGACTCCTTGATCAATGAAATGAAGATGTTGGAGAGGATGTGGAGAAAGAGGAACACTCTTACATTGCTGGTGAGATTGCAAGCTGATACATCCACAGAGGAAATCAATCTGGAGGTTCCTCAGAAAATTGGAAATAGATCTACCTTGAGATCCAAGAATACCACTCTTGGAAATATTCCCAAAAGATACCCTATCATGCTACAGGGGCACGTGCTCCACAATGTTCATAGCAGCCTTGTTTGTGATAGACAGAAGCTGGAAATAACCCAAATATTCCAATACAGAAGAATGGATACAGAAAATGTGGTTAATTTACACAATGGAATACTATTCAGCTATTAAGAATGAGGACATCCTGATTTTTGTAGGCAAATAGATGGAACTAGAAAATATCCTGAGTGAGGTAACTGAGACCTAAAAAGACATGCATGTAATGTATTCACTAATAAGTGGCTATTAACCAAAAAAAAAAAGTACAGAATACCAAAGATATAGTCCACAGAACTCAAAAAGCTGAAGAGCCTGTTGACCAAAGTTCTCCTGTATTTCTTTAAGTGATTTTTGTGTTTCGTCTTTCATGACCTCAACCTGTTGAGCAAAGTTCTCCTGTATTTCTTTAAGTGTTTTTTGCATTTCCTCCTTGTTGGCTTTTGTATTCTCCTGGATTTCTTTCAATGATTTTTGTGTTTCCCTTGCAAGGGCTTCTACCTTTTGATCCATTGTCTCCTGAATTTCTTTACGTATGACCTTCATGTGTTCCTGTACCAGCATCATGACCAGTGATTTTAAATCCAAATCTTGTTTTACTGGTGTGATGGGGTATCCAGGACATGTTGGTAGAGGAGAATTGGGTTCAGATGTTGCCATATTGCCTTGATTTCTGTTAGTGACGTTCCTGCGTTTGCCTTTTGCCATCTAGATCTCACTGGTGTTAGTTTATCTTGTCAGTGCTGGACTCACCAGTGCAAGCTGCCCCTTCCCAGTTGGCCTCTGGTGCACAGCTTACCTCCTGCACTGCTTGTAGACAGTGTGCTGCTGCCCAGGCTGTTCAGATCCCAAAGCAGGCACCCGAAGGCTCCCGCTGGGGCCCGCTGGATTCACTGGAGCACACTGACTTCTCCCAGCTGGCCGCCCGGAAGCCCAGCTAGCCACTTGCAGGACTTGGAGATGTAATGCTGCCGCCCAGACTGATCTGGATCCGGAAGCGGAGAGAGTAGAGTTAAGGGCTTCTGCCTGAGGCCTTGCCCCAGATTGTGTCTGTGGAGCAGATGGAGCCCGTGTGCACTCCCAGGGAGTGCCGACGGTGTATGCTACTGTGACCTCCCCTGAGTTCCGCTCACTCTGCTGGGCAGCCGATCTGCCAACCGGGCTATCGCACACAAGGTTAGCCTGGCCGCCCAGTCCCTGAGTCCAGGCAAAAGCCTGGGAGGCCAAGGTCCGAGCAAAGTTCCCCTACGGCTTTGACTGTTAATCGGGTTTGCCAGGTGACTAGGATGGCGGGCATGTGCGCCCGCGCTCCCTGAAAGCGCCGGGAGAGTCTGCTTTGCTAACAATCACCTGGGCGGGTTGACTCACAGATGGCCCACCAAGCCATCAAATCGATCATCCACCATGATCAAGTAGGCTTTATCCCAGGAATGCAGGGTTGGTTCAATATACGGAAATCCATCAATACAATCCACTACATAAACAAACTCAAAGAACAAAACCACATGGTCATTTCATTGGATGCTGAAAAAGCATTTGACAAAATTCAGCATCCCTTCATGCTTAAAGTCTTGGAGAGAACAGGAATTCAAGGCCCATACCTAAATATAGTAAAAGCAATATACAGCAAACCGGTAGCCAGCATCAAACTAAATGGAGAGAAACTTGAAGCAATCCCACTGAAATCAGGGACCAGACAAGGCTGCCCCCTTTCTCCTTATCTTTTCAATATTGTACTTGAGGTACTAGCTCGGGCAATTCGACAACATAAGGAGGTCAAAGGGATACAAATCGGAAAGGAAGAAGTCAAACTATCATTATTTGCAGACGACATGATCGTCTACCTAAGTGACCCAAAGAACTCCACTAGAGAGCTCCTACAGCTGATAAACAACTTCAGCAAAGTGGCAGGTTATAAAGTCAACTCAAGCAAATCAGTGGCCTTCCTATACTCAAAGGATAAGCAGGCTGAGAAAGAAATTAGGGAAATGACCCCCTTCACAATAGCCACAAACAGTATAAAGTATCTTGGGGTGACTCTTACCAAACATGTGAAAGATCTGTATGACAAGAACTTCAAGACTCTGAAGAAGGAAATGGAAGAAGACCTCAAAAAATGGGAAAACCTCCCATGCTCATGGATCGGCAGAATCAATATAGTTAAAATGGCCATTTTGCCTAAAGCACTATACAGATTCAATGCAATACCCATCAAAATCCCAACTCAATTCTTCACAGAGCTAGAAAGAGCAATTATCAAATTCATCTGGAACAACAAAAAACCCAGGATAGCTAAAACTATTCTCAGCAACAAAAGGAAATCTGGGGGAATCAGTATCCCTGACCTCAAGCAATACTACAGAGCAATAGTGTTAAAAACTGCATGGTATTGGTACAGTGACAGACAGGAGGATCAATGGAACAGGATTGAAGATCCAGAAATGAACCCACACACCTATGGCCACTTGATCCTCGACAAAGAGGCTGAAAACATCCAATGGAAAAAAGATAGCCTTTTCAACAAATGGTGCTGGTTCAACTGGAGGTCAGCATGCAGAAGAATGCGAATTGATCCATCCTTGTCTCCTTGTACTAAGCTCAAATCCAAATGGATCAAGGACCTCCACATAAAGCCAGACACTCTGAAGCTAATAGAAAAAAAACTGGGGAAGACCCTTGAGGACATCGGTACAGGGAGAAAGTTTCTGAACAGAACACCAATAGCGTATGCTCTAAGAGCAAGAATTGACAAATGGGACCTCATAAAATTACAAAGTTTCTGTAAGGCAAAGGACACCATCAAGAGGACAAATCGGCAACCAACAAATTGGGAAAAGATCTTCACCAATCCTACATCAGATAGAGGGCTAATATCCAATATATATAAAGAACTCAAGAAGTTAGACTCCAGAAAACCAAACAACCCTATTAAAAAATGGGGTACAGAGTTAAACAAAGAATTCTCACCTGAAGAACTTCGGATGGCGGAGAAGCATCTTAAAAAATGCTCAACTTCATTAGTCATTAGGGAAATGCAAATCAAAACAACCCTAAGATTTCATCTTACACCAGTCAGAATGGCTAAGATTAAAAATACAGGAGACAGCAGGTGTTGGAGAGGGTGTGGAGAAAGAGGAACACTCCTCCACTGCTGGTGGGGTTGCAAATTGGTACAACCACTCTGGAAATCAGTCTGGCGGTTCCTCCGAAAACTGGGCACCTTACTTCCAGAAGATCCTGCTATACCACTCCTGGGCATATACCCAGAAGACTCCCCACCATGTAATAAGGATACATGTTCTACTATGTTCATAGCAGCCCTATTTGTAATTGCCAGATGCTGGAAAGAACCCAGGTATCCCTCAACAGAAGAGTGGATGCAAAAAATGTGGTATATCTACACAATGGAGTACTATTCAGCCATTAGAAACAATGAATTCATGAAATTCTTAGGCAAATGGATGGAGCTAGAGAATATCATACTAAGTGAGGTAACCCAGACTCAAAAGGTGAATCATGGTATGCACTCACTAATAAGTGGATATTAACCTAGAAAACTGGAATACCCAAAACATAATCCACACATCAAATGAGGTACAAGAAGAAAGGAGGAGTGGCCCCTGGTTCTGGAAAGACTCAGTGAAACAGTATTCAGCAAAACCAGAACGGGGAAGTGGGAAGGGGTGGGTGGGAGGACAGGGCAAGAGAAGGGGGCTTGCGGGACTTTCGGGGAGTGGGGGGGCTAGAAAAGGGGAAATCATTTGAAATGTAAATAAATTATATCGAATAATAAAAAAAAATATAACATTAAAAAAAAAAAAAAAATAAATAAGGCTGCTATGAAAAAAAAAAAAAAAAAAAAAAAAAAAAAAAAAAACAAAAAAAAAAAAAGAAAAAAAAAAAAAAAAAAAAAAAGCTGAAGAGCCCAAGTCAGGGCACCTCAGTCCCATTTGGGGCTGACCAATTGGGAGAAGAAAGCAACCACAAAGGGGAAGGGAGGTACCTTGGAGGGAAAGAGAGGCAAGAGCTGAACCTTATCTGGTATTGGATGAGGGGAAAGGACTGAAGCCCTGAAGGCCAGCAAAAGGAATGGAAACTTGCAACCTTGTGAGGTAGGAGGTTGGAGGGACCCTCCAGAATAAACGTGAGACCTAGGATATGAGATACTTTCAGCACTCAAAATGAGGGACCCTAGATGAAATGCCCTACAGTGAGGAGAGGGAGCTTGTAGAGCCCACCTCCAGCAGAAAGACAGTACATCAAGTGAGAAATGGGGTTTCTGTCCTATAGTCAAAATACTGACCCATAATTGTACCTGTCTGAAAGAACTGCATGGATGGAAATGGAGAGGAAATCTGAGGAAAAAAAGATCCAGTGACAGACCCAAAGTGGGATCCAGGTCAAGGGGCGGTCCTAAGGCCTGACCGTATTACTGAGGCTATGGAGTGCTCACAAAAAGGGACCTAGCATGACTGCTCTGCGAAAGACCCAACAAGCAGCTGAAAGAGTCAGATGCAGATATTTACACCTAATCAATGAACAGAAGCTGCTGACCCCTATGGTTGAATTAAGAAAGCTGGAAGAAGCTGAGGAGGAAGTTGACCCTATAGGAGGACCAGCAGTCTCAAGTAACCTGAACCCCCAAGATCGATCAGACACTGGATCACTAACCAGGCAGTACATTCCTGCTGATCTGAGGCCCCCAGTAAATATACAGCAGGGAATTGTTGGATCTTGTTTCAGTCAGAGAAGATGCATCTAACCCTCAAGAGACTGAAAGCCCCAGGGAGTTTAAAGGTCTGGTGGAGTAGGTATGGGGGACATCCTCATGGAGATAGGGGGCAAGGAAGAAGTATGGGATGCAGAACAGTCAGAGGGTGGATCAGGAAGGGAATAAAATCTGGAGTGTAAAAATTGAAAAATTAATAAATAATAATAATGAAAAAAGAGGGCAAGAGGGGAAGAAAGCAAGAGAGTGAGGAGCAGGCAAGCAGCCCCTTTTATAGTGAGTCAGTCCTACCTGGTAGCATGGGGAGGAGCCTAGAAGGAATGCTAACAATATTGATTCTCCTTTTAAAAACAATTACTTAATTTCTTCATTTTGTATCAAATCTCATCTCATTGATCCCAGTTTCTTAAAAGACCTGGTGAATATATCTTTCCCAGAGTACATATTTTCCTTAATAGTATAGATTCAATCTTCTTTTTCATTTGGGACAAAGAGATGAGTAAAGTGCAAACACTAAATACAGTTAAAAGTTGTATGTGCACAAATTAAATACATGTGGAAATTAAAGTGATTTAGGCTTACACTTTTCAATATTTATTTTGCACATGAGTCATGTAAGGATCTTGAAAAATCATAGTATTTCTAAGTCAAAGACAGAAACACATCTCTTACAAGGTCCAGGTTTCTGATGTAGATCTGTCTAGCGCACTTTGAATAACAATGGTCTTATAGGTTATAGTTACAATAAACTTGATGAGTTAAAATCATAGTTTTCAACACTATATTAAGCTTTCTGATTTTACCCAATCTACTAAATGATCTCAGAATTCTTTTTACAATTACGTTTGCCTTACACGTTATATAACAGGCAGAGTTTGGGGAACTGCAAAAAGTGCCACAAATAACACTTTGTAGAAATTCATGTAAGTTGTATATTGCCTCAAAGAACAGATTTGTCGATACAATTATGTTTTCAGCTTCCCTGTTAAATTATCTGTCTTCAAAAAAACAAAAGTTCAATTACCATTTCTATCCTAAATAAAGAGAATATGTGTAGCTCTTATACCTTGACTAAAAAAACAAACAAAAAAATGCTTCCCAAGGCAGTCTTCCAGTTTTAACTGCCCTGATAACAATTGGGAAAATATCTACACTCCAGTGAGAATTCAAATTGACAGTTAAGTGAAGGCTTTTATTTCTAGCTCTCTGTAGGCTGAAGTAAGTGTCAGGTCTAAAAGCACTCCATTTCCCCAAACACCAAAAGATAGTACTGAACTCTAGGTTGATTTCTGGCTGTCAGATAAAAGCCACTGTTCCACAGGAACTTGTAAATCCAGTTCCCCTCTACTAAAGTGAGTCCATTTTATCAAAGGCTGAAGGGACAAAGGGCTGTCTGTCCTATCTTTAGCATACCAAAGGTCAAACTGGCCTTCAGGCTCTCTCAGTATTACAAGTACCAGTTGCCCTTCTTCAGTGCTCACTAACCCTAATCTCTTCAAAGATCACAGGCTTCTCTTTCCCCACAATTCCAGAATATGCTCCCTTGGTCTCTTTTATTCACTCCAGCTCCTGTTCCTGCTCTACTCTGCCTGTGCTTCTCTCCGGAAACAGATCCAATGTGTGGGGTCTTGGTCAGGCTACTTCTTTCTCTTTTTTGCTATGGATTCATACAGACGCCTCGGGTGTTTTTTCTCTCATATCTGTAATAAAAACCTTCCTTTAACTCTACCATGAGCCAATCATATTGTCTATGTATATAAGAAGTAGATTCCAAATTCAAGGTCAGTCCTGAAAATATAGTTTCAAGCAAGCCTCTACTAAATTGTGAGGCCATGTACAAACACCATCATCAACACCACCAACAATAACAACAGAAAACAACAATAGCAACAACAAAATGTCAAGTAAAAGAGACAAAATATCTAGAATCCTTGTTCTGTTCTATTGATTGATGTGGGGTTTTGTACTGACTATTGAAGGGGCTTAAAAGGGGAGAGTATAGGAGGTTAGGGGAGTGTGGCTAGGGACGTGGGGGAAGGTGTCCAGGCGGGCCCTTGCCTAGGTACCTCTGCCCATGAGGGACCACACACACACAGGCATTGTATAGAATTGAGTTTATTCAGAGTAGGGGATGGGAGTTAGTGGTAGAGAGAGGCAGAGAGAGAGAGAGAGAGAGAGAGAGAGAGAGAGAGAGAGAACAGAGAGAGAGAATAGAGAGAGTGGAGTAGAGGCCGGCCATGACCACATGGAGGGGGGAAGAGCCCAAGGGGCAGAGAGGTGAGATGAGAGAATGTGGGAGAGCTAGAGAACAAAGAGGGAGAGGAGAGGCAAGTAGCCCCTATTACGGTGGGCTATTGCCAGGTATGTGTGGGGTGGAGCTTAGACAAAACCCCAAAAACTATACTATTTTTATTGCTGTACCTCTACAGTATAACTTAAAACCAATACTCTTTGTTAGATTTCAAATCTGGGCCCCCCAACCCTGTTAATATACAGATAATTCTACTGCCCTGTCTTCATGGTCCTAGCAACTGCTTAAGTCATCATCTCTGCCTTTGCGAGGTGCTCCAAGTTTATGTGTGCAGCTGATATAATAAAAGGACCCCGTGAGTGACCCCAGAGCCCCCTTCAGTCCCCTTGAATGCTTTCTCTTTCTTGGTCCCTGATCAGTGAGTGATTCTGCCCAAGATCTGCCTCCATAAAAACCTGCTTTTATACTTTAAAATATATATATTAAGAAAGAACAGCCAGAGTAATCTAGCAGAGTCCAGATGAAGTTATCACTTGCAGAGAAACTGGTGCCACTGGATATAGTCAGATTCAAATAATTAAATGGGTATCAGAAAAACAAAATTACTTTTTCCTCTCATTTCTTAGTTTTACATTTATATAGGCTCACCAAATCATGTATTTATAAAAAACATACAAACTCTAAGAGAACAAATGTAATTAATGGATTAATTTGGAGGAAGAGGAGAGAAAGGAGAAGGTAAAAAAAAAAAAAAAAAACCAGGAGTTATGTACAAAGTACCTTATGTGGTTTCATGATAATGCTTTTATATAACTGTTTATTAAAACAGTTTAAAGATAGTAAATAAAAAGTATAATGAACTATTTCAGTTTCTCACAGATACTGTAAGCATTATGTAAAAAGTGTTATGTAAATATACTTGATATGTATATTGAAAAACAAAGGAAATAAAAGGAGAAAATGACTATTCATGTGCAGTTGAGGTTTGTATTATAGATAGAAATGAGAACAGTTAGAGACAGAAATGTCTGGGAGAGTCCACAGGAAGCATGATTGACATAGTGAATGGAGCAGTGTGAAGAAAAGAGGGTGGGGTGAAGGTGGGGAGTCAGAATATAAGAGGTAAAGAGAATGGGAACCAAAACAATGGACACAAGGTAAAGAGACCAAGTAGCTAAAATGGCTGGGTGGCAAAGAAAACCTCAGGCCAGTTAGGGGCTGAAAATACTGAGAGAGCCTGGCAAACAGGATTGGCTTTGATATGTTAATAGACACCTCAGTTAGCCATTTGTCCCAGGTTTGAGACCTAACATATAGGTAAATGATTAATGAATTATATATTGCACATATTCATAAATGTCTACATGTGTATACATGCACTTCATAGAATATATTTCATTTATATACCTAAAGTATGAATTTATAGAATAACACTATGATTCAACATAATTCCTATCAAAATACTTGCAAACTGAATCTTAGAACATATTCAACTAATCATTCACCATGATGAAGTCGCCTTCATCCCTATTAGGACTCAAAGAAACCCAAAGCAAATGGTCGAAGTGATTATTAACATATCAAATTGAGGCTCTTTGGGCACAGAAAATATCTGCTACAAAGTCCTGGCTCCTTGCTTGGTTCCTTTTTGGTCCTTGGTTCTTCTCTTCATCCCTCCTCATCTTGTGCTTTCTTACTCTCCTATGCCCCTCTCCTGGCCAGTCTATTCTTCTGGCCGTGTTCAATCTGGACCCTGCCAGATGCCTCTGACTGTTCTCTCACTAATATGTACAATAATAATCTTCTCCTCAACCATACTTAGGAGTGGCCATGTCCTTATTTTCATTCAATCCCTAAAATGTTAGGATGGTTTAACATATGTAAATTAATATAATTTACCACAAAAATATCTTGAACTGCAAAAACACATGATGACCTAATTAGATCAAGGAAAAAGTCATTTGACAAAATCCAAATTCCTTCCACAATAAGAGTCTTAGTGCAACTAAGGGGATACTCCAAATTCCAGGTGCATCAGTCTTAGGGAAAACATATCCTGATCTTTAAGTGTTATGTTTTATAAAAGATCAGGATATGCTTTGTATAGTGCATTATGGTGAGGTAGGAGGGATGCCTTGGCGAAACCAGGCTAAGGCATCATTTCACTCTGAAGTACCAGCCATACTATGGTCATAGTGTAATAGAGATTATTTAGGACATGGGAAGGGGAGTTGAAACAGGAGTAGAGACAGAGAAATACAGAGAGAGAGAAAGAGAGAGAGAGAATGAGAGAGACAGAGGGAGAAACAGAGAGACAGAGACAGAGAGAAGAAGAAAATACAGCCCAGAACACATGGGGGGAGAACGAAGGAGAGGGGCACATGGGGGGAGAACAAAGGAGTGGGGGAAGAAAGGGATCAGGGAGAGAAAAGAGTCAGAGAGAGAGAAGGGCAGAAAGAGCAAGGAAGTGCCAAATATACTCTTTTATAGCAAGCTAGGCCTGCCTAGCTTTTGCCAGGTAACTGTTGGGCTTAACATACAAGGAATGTCAGCACAAAGTATGCAACATTTTACTCTAGGGATGATCACTCATCTGTGTTCATTATATATAATAGCCAGAAATTGGAAACATTCTAGGTCTCCATCCACTTACAAATATGTGAAGAGCTCTTAGTGCTGCTTCAAGGATTTTGGAAAAATTTGACATTGGCCTAGGACAAGGAAGTAGGCTCAAGATCCTTATCATCTCAATAAGTCCCTGAATACCATGGGAACCTTGTTTATGCCTTGTTCCTTGAATATACTGTTTATGCCTTGTAACTGGCTATATTATTTTCATATACCTAGAATGATGTAAAAGCAGACTGAAAAATTTAAGCTGGCTTCAGTACTTGCTGGAGTCATGTTATAGTGTTGCCTATTTGTCTCTTTTCTTCTTTAATCTTTACTCCCTCCCTTGAGATTCTGTTGACTGACTGAGCAGACTGGGTCACAAATAGGACCTAATGAAATGTGGTATATTTGCACAATAGAATATTGTAGTGGTAGAATACTCTAGAAATGCCTCTTATAGTCTAAGAATCTAGAACTTTTGCTGGCTGTCATAGTCAGAGTTAATAATCTAACTTGAGGTCACATAATAATTAAGACCACAATTCTACTATGTAACCAACCTGTTGGAACTTGCTTTTAAGAGAATAATGAAACAATCAACCTTATTTGCTTTAGAACTCCATAGAGTCAGGTTTTACAGTGTAATGTCTAGCTACAATCTGAAATTATGTATTCTCCCACACCGTAGAACAAGAACTATGTATGTGAGTAATTTGTTCAAAGCAACAAATACAGAAGTTGAAAACAATCTTCTAGAATCTAAAATAACAGCCGAATACAACATTTATAACATTTTTTAATAAATATTGATTTTGCTAAACATATTTTTTGGGTCAGTTGCAGGGTCAGTTGGAGCCAGTGACTTAATCACTTGCAAGATTATAAAGTTCTATAGAGATTTACACAGTATGGCCAAAGACATTAGCTAGTGCTTGCTCAACCCTTTCTAACAGGAAAGCAGTGGACTACAAGAGACTGAACTGTATCTGCATTTATTTCCAAAAAACTCACATTCAACTTTCACTCACAAAAATAGTCAGGAAATTTTTATTAGTCCTTTTAAAAAGTTAATATAAAATTATAGCAAAAACGAAGGAACCTTAACTTTAGTAACACAGCTGGAACAATCCACAAAGGCGGCAGGAGCTGCAGAAAAGATTTAATTTAGTTGATTTTTGGTTGTTTGCTAGTTTCACTGTAATGGAAGCTGCACATTTCTTCGAAGAGACTGAGAAACTGATGGAGGTCTGGTTTTCCAGACAGCAGTCTGATGCAAGCCATGGATCTAGGGATCTTCTTCCATCCCAAGATCTGAGTGGGATGTCCTTTGGAAGGATGTACAGTGCTCAATCATAAGTGTGACAAAAACTAACAAGCAGGAAGCTTATGTACTCAGTGAATGTAGCATGTTTGTCTCCTAGAAACGATTCATTTTGAAGACATGTGGTATCACCCTCTTACTGAAAGCACTGGTTCCCCTGTTGAAGCTTGCCAGGGATTGCAGTGGGTAAATCCCTTTGACTCACTTGAAAGCTTCTTTCATTCTTGAAAGAATTTCATGAAGTCTTCTCACCAAGGGTACTTACACCAGAATTTCCAGGAAGAAATCGAGTTTCTTTTTTTTTTTAAATAGATATATTCTTTATTTACATTTCAAATGGTGTCCCCTTTCCTGCCCCCTCCTAAAACCCCTAACCCATCCCCACTCCCCCTGCTCACCAATCCACCCTCTCCCTTTTCCCTGTCCTGTTATTACCCTACACTGTCGCATCCAGGCTTCACAGGACCAAGGGCTTCTCCTTCTTTTGATGTCCAGCAAGGCCATTTTGTGTTATTTGTGTGCCTGGAACCATGGGTCCCTCCATATGTGCTCTTTGGTTTCTGGTTTAGTCCCTGGAAGCTCTGAGGGTACTGGCTCATTCATATTGTTGTTCTTCCTATTCTTAATGCAATTGTACCAAATGGAGCAGCATATTTTATGGGACGTACGAATTCTGACTGTTGGTACTTGTCAAACCCTGGAAATTCTGATGAGTGAACTTGACCAGTTCTTGACCAGTTATGGACCAGTTCTACATGAAAGATGGTGCTACTGCAAAGACTATCACTGGTGAGAGTGGAATTCATGACCTGATACCAGGCTCTGTCATTGATGCCACACTGCTCAATCCTTGCGGCTGGCTACTCAATGAATGGAATGAAATCAGATGGAACATATTGGACTATTCACATCACTCAAGAACCAGAATTTTCTTGTGTTAGCTTTGAAACAGACCTTTGTCAGATCTCCTATGACAACCTGATCAGGAAAATCATAGAAGTCTTCAAGCTAGAAAAAATTGTGACCACCTTGCTTGTTAATCAGAGTTCTAAATGTTGCACAGTGCTTTCTTCATCCCAGAAGATTGAAGGTTTTAAATGTCTTGATTGCCAGAGTGCTCTGTTCAACAATTACAATTTTGTTTTTACTAGTTTTGCTAAGAAACAGCAACAACAGGAGAATTGATTCAGAAAAATGAAGAAAAACACAAAAAGAGAAGACACACAGGAAGTGGTGGCTGCTTTCTAGATGTTGATCCTGGGGTCCATGCTGACCATGACCACCACCTTGTAGTGCAGAAAGCCCTAGGTGTAATGATAGTGAATCATTTTGAAATGTATGCATTAATATATCAGGGAGTTAGATATCTTGCATGAATGCTCTCTTCTGTGTTTAGGTGTCCTATGCCATTCTTGCTGTGGAACTGAAATGTAGAAAAGAACTTTGACTATATGAATCTTTATGGCGCTTGTAAAAATGATTCAATTTGGTTTATGCACAGCATAATATTTCTGCAGGCATCATCCAAAACCCCCACAGACAAGGCTTTTGTCCCCATTAGATGCAGCCTCAGCTTAACATCTGCGACTGTTCTATTAAATTGCAGCCTGAGATTTTACATCCAGTTACCTCTACTTTCTACAGCATATTCTCTACTAATGTCATAAAAAACCAATTTTTACTTCATACAGGTGTTTTATGCAATGACAAAGTTTTTCTTCAACAAGTTTAGTCTTTGTAAGGAAATTATTCCAGTTGATTGTTTTGTGTTCTACTGTTTTAATAGTTTCTCCTGCATTAATATTTCTACGGGTTTTTTTCACTATTCCTGATGAAGGAATACAGTTACACTGTGGATTTATATTATAATCTTACACCCCAGATGAGAGTTGAAGATGGTCCCTTGCTTAATTTTTTTCCCTAAGTCATAAGAATGTGGCCTCCTTAGTGGCATGAACTTATGTGGAAGATAAATGGCAAAATTGAATGTATCAAATGAAATCATCAATGTCTCCATTGGTGATGAGCAAGGAGAACTTCAAATACTCTTTAAATTAAACAAATCATTAGAAGTTGACTTATGAAAGGTATGGCATTCCATAGCTAGGATCAAATTCTGTACATATCAGCTGGATATGCAGTGTGGTGAATGAGATCATGACTTGCATGTGTAATGGCTTCTGTTTTAACCTTTGAATCAGAAAAAATCTGCACATCTCTTATGGAAATTCAAATGAGAAGATCAAAGCTGAAAATTTACTAAGACAAATATTAGTTTTAATCTTTCACCTAATTTACTCAGTCACTGTCAAAATTATAAAAATTATATGAAATAATTAGTATTTAATTAGTATCTTAATTTCCACATATATATATATATGTGGAGAGCCGTGACAGTATTTGCCATTACAAGATGGCGCTGGCTTCCACTGTGCCAGCTCCGCTTTCTTGGTAAACAAGCTATCTGCGCATGTGCAAGAGTATCTTCGCGCCAAATCTCTGCCCATCCCGGGGCATTCAAATGAGGTGATGAGTGAACAGCCAATCAGGTGTGTACACACCACGCCAAGGGGTATATAAGCAGCCATTCGGGGCTCGGGGTCTTCCTCTTCAAGATTGCAATAAACGCTTTGCTGCAGAAGGATCCTGGTGTCTGCTTGCGTTCTTGCTGGCGAGACAAGATAGCGTGGGACAATTGGTGCTGAAACCCGGTATGCCTCACCATCGCTGGCACCGAGAAGACCCCCGGTCACAGGGCAGGATTCAGGTCTGCAGGACTAGGTAAGCTCTGAGAGGTATGTTTGGTCTTGATCTTTCCCATCTCTCTCTTCAATTAGCAGGGGCAGCTGAGGCTTTCCTGCTTGTTCTCGTGGCACTCATTCTCTTTCTTTTGGTTTCATTTTGTTTTCATCAGCGGTGGTGATAAATCATCGTCGCGAGGCACAGTCAGACGGACATAAATAAGCCGCAGTGCCAGCCCGATACATAAGCTTCTCCTGTAGATAAAGGAGCAGTATGGGGGCCCCACATTCAGTGGTTACGGCGCTACAGTCCCTCTTAAAACAGCGCGGTTTGAAAGTCTCGGCAAAAACTCTTGATTATTTTGTCAGGGAAGTGGACTGTGTGGCATCCTGGTATGCTTGCTCTGGGTCGTTAAACGCTTGCCTCATGGGAGAAGCTGAGAGGAGACTTCGTTAGAGAACAGCAAAACGGGAAACTGAAAACAGGGACTATGCCGCTTTGGAAACTTATTAAAACGTGCCTAGAGGATGAGAATTGCCGTCCATCAGTAAGGGCAGGGCAAGGAGCGTTGGAGGAGATTCAAGACAGCATGTCAGAAACAGAGCGGGGTGAGAGGACAGGAGCTGTGAGAAAAAAAGGTGCACCTAAGAAAAAAGGCCCTTCCGCGGACCTTGGATCCGAGGAAGTGAGAGATAGGGCAAAGAACACCCCGGGAGAGAAAATGGTGGAGAAAGAAAAAACACTGAAAGGAAAGAGCCTTTATCCAATAAAAGAACTTGAGGCTCTGGAGCTTGATAGCTCCGATTCGGATGCTGGATTTAGTTCCTCAGAGGAAGAGGTTTTAGATGAAGTGGCAGCTTGCTATGAGGAAGAGAGGTATCATCCCGATGAAAAGCGAGTGAGGAGATCGGAGAAAAAACTAAAGATTATTGGGGTCGCAGGGCAGGCCTCTACTCGGCTTTCAGGCCCTAATGCTCCTCCGCCTTATGCGGCAAATTTTCTGTTTTTGAGGGCGCAGAAGGAGGTCGTGTCCATGCTCCAGTAGAATTTAATCAGATTAAGGAAATTGCAGAATCAGTTCGTAACTACGGGGTCAGCGCTAATTTTACCATCTCGCAAGTCGAAAGATTTGCCAACCAGGCCATGACTCCGGGAGACTGGCAAATGACTGTAAAGGCTGCACTCCCTAATATGGGTCAATACATGGAGTGGAAGGCCTTGTGGTATGATATTTCTCAAGCACAAGCTAAGGTCAATGCTACTATTGAAGGGGATCAAAGAAATTGGACATTTGATCTCTTGACAGGACAGTGACCATACTCCAATAATCAGACCACTTATAATTGGGGAGCCTATGCTCAAATTTCTGCCGCTGCCATTAAGGCGTGGAAGGCCCTTTCTAAGAAAGGCAAGTCTGGGGGACATTTAACAAAGATCATACAGGGCCCCCAAGAGCCATTTTCAGATTTTGTACTCAGAATGACAGAAGCGGCAGGAAGGATTTTCGGAGATCCAGAACAGGCTATGCCCTTAATAGAACAACTTGTCTATGAGCAGGCCACGCAGGAATGTAAAACAGACTATTGCGCCAAGGAAAAACAAAGGGTTGCAGGATTGGCTGAGAATTTGCCGAGAGCTTGGAGGCCGGCTTACTAATGCCAGCCTCACGGTGGCCATTCTGCAGAGCCAAAAACGCTCTGGTACAGGTGATCGTAAAGTCTGCTATAATTGTGGCAAACCAGGACACCTGAAGAGAGAGTGCCAAGCGCTCACAAAAAGGAGAGCTCCAGGGCTGTATACTAAGTGTGGGAAAGGCTATCACTGGGCCAGTGAATGTCACTCAGAGACATCAAAGGCAGGCTTCTTCAGCCTGGGCCTTCCCAGGCAAAAGGAAGTGAGGATACTCAAAAAAACGTGTATCCGGGCCCCAAGTCTCAGGGCCCCAAAACATATGGGACTACAATGAGCAAATGGCGGACACCTCTGTCCGTAGAGCAACACAGGGCTCAGCAGGATTGGACCTGCGTTCCACCGCCCGATTCATGCTAATGCCACAGATGGGTATACAACCCATACCTACAGACTTCAAAGGACCCCTACCTGTAGGGACTGTGGGACTGATTCTTGGTCGCTCTTCTCTCACAATGAAGGGACTTGTTGTTCACCCTGGAGTTGTAGATCAAGATTATGAGGGGGAACTTCAAGTTCTCTGCTCTTGCCCTCAGGGTGTTTTTTCCGTCTCTCCAGGAGATAGGATTGCTCAGTTAGTAGTCCTGCCAAGTTTACATGATCAGTTTCCCTCTTCAGGCCTCCCTCGAGGAACCTGGAAGTTTGGCTCCTCTGGAAATGACTCAGCCTATCTGGACATGAATCTTGATTCCAGACCATCCCTGGAGTTGCTAATAGAGGGGAAGACTTTCAAAGGCATCTTAGATACAGGGGTGGACAAAAGTATTATCTCTTCCCATTGGTGGCCGAAATCGTGGCCTGTGACAGAGTCATCCCATTCCCTACAGGGTTTGGGGTATGAAGCCAGCCCTACAATTAGTTCACATTCCTTAAATTGGCAGGCCCCTGAGGGGCAATCTGGTAGCTTTGTTCCTTATGTTCTTCCTCTTCCTGTTAATCTATGGGGAAGAGACATATTACGGGATTTGAGTTTGGTCTTGTCTAATGAATACTCAGTACCAGCCACCCAAATAATGAAGAAAATGGGATATAAAGAAGGCAAAGGACTTGGAAAGAGAGAACAGGGCCATTTGGAGCCTGTCCCACAAGAAGGCAACAAAGGAAGACAGGGCCTGGGTTTTTCCTAGGGGCCATTGAGGGCACTATACCCATACCTTGGCTCACAGAGGAAGCCGTATGGGTTCCTCAGTGGCCTCTATCCTCTGAAAAATTGGAAGCTGCCATTTAGTTGGTTAATGAACAACTGCAGCTTGGTCATTTAGAACCCTCTACTTCACCATGGAATACTCCTATTTTTGTGATCAAGAAAAAATCAGGAAAGTGGAGACTTCTCCATGATCTGAGAGCCATCAATGCACAAACGCGCCTGTTTGGCTCAATCCAGCGAGGTCTACCCTTGCTTTCTGCCTTACCTAAGCAATGGGAGATAATAATCATAGATATTAAGGACTGTTTCTTTTCCATTCCCTTGTGCCCACAAGATAGACAAAGGTTTGCATTTACTATACCAGCTATTAATCATTTTGAACCAGATAAGAGATTCCAATGGAAGGTTCTGCCTCAGGGCATGGACAACAGCCCCACTAAGTGCCAACTATATGTGCAGTTAGCCCTTGAACCTATAAGGAAATGCTTTCCATCCTTGCTTCTGGTCCATTATATGGATGATATTTTGATGTGTAATAAAGATTTAGATGTTCTACAGGAAGTGTTTCCCATTTTAGTGAAAACTTTAGAGCAATGGGGATTGCATGTAGCCACAGAAAAGGTGCAGATTGCAAAAATGGGATCCTTTTTGGGGTCTGTAATTTATCCTGACAAAATAGTTCCTCAGAAATTGGAGATTTGCAGAGATCACCTGCATACCTTAAACGATTTTCAAAAGTTACTGGGGGACATAAATTGGCTGAGGCCATTTTTAAAGATTTCTTCTGCTGAGTTAAAACCTTTATTTGATATTCTGGAAGGGGACTCTCATATCTCCTCTCCGAGAGCATTGACACCAGCTGCAAGCCAGGCTTTGCAAGTTGTGGAGAATGCCCTACGGGATGCCCAATTACAGTGCATTGATAATGCCCAGCCTTTTGATTTATGTGTTTTTAAAACTATACAACTACCAACGGCTGTCTTGTGGCAAAATGGGTCGTTATTGTGGATTCACCCCAATGCTTCTCCCACTAAAATAATAGATTGGAACCCTAATGCAATTGCACAACTTGCGCTTCGTGGGATAAAAGCAGCAGTTACTCATTTTGGACAAGATCCCAATTCTTTGATTGTGCCTTATACTGCAGCACAAGTTCAAACTTTGGCAGCTACATCCAATGATTGGGCGATTTTAGTTACTTCCTTTTTAGGACGGGTTGACAATCATTATCCAAAGCATCCAATTTTGCAGTTTTCCCTGAGTCAGGCTGTAGTATTTCCACGAGTGATAGTCAAAAATTCACTCCCAGATGGAATCGTGGTATATACTGATGGATCAAAAACTGGTATAGGTGCTTATGTAGTTAATGGTGAGGTAGTATCTAAACAATATAATGAAACCTCACCTCAAGTTGTGGAATGTTTAGTGGTACTAGAGGTTCTTGAGACCTTCCCTGTAACCCATCCCGCGGGTCAGTTATTCCAGGGTTCCGAAGGGGTGCTACCTGCGGGTCAAGAAGGGGGGAGAGAAGGAGGGAGGCCAAGCACCAAGAATGATGAGCCAATCTGAGTTGTGTCAAAGCCTCGTTTAATGTTCTGGGGTACACAGGTTTTAAGGCTTTCAGGAGGGGCGTACCCCAAGGCAAGGACAAAGAAAGGAAGGGCAATCCTAGCAGTTTCAGCAGGAAGAGATAAGGGTCCTCCGGTGGAGACAACAGGTGTTTGCACAGGCTGGAGCCTGCCGCAGTTATCTCAGGACTTCCTTCCACCGCAATTACCGGAGTCGGTGGGTGATGGTGCAGGCAGGATCATTCTGTAGTTATCTTCGAGACAATGACTAAACCAATGCCCACGGGAGAGGCTCTAGTTAATTGTTCTTATATTTTAGCAGCCACCACCTTAGGGCCATGAGTAAGCAATAGTCCGAATAGCTCAGGATGGCTTCCCACATCTCCTCCTTTTTTCTTTCTTAAGTTGAGGGGTGGCTATGGAAAGAGGGTCGGTGGAGAGCCTGTTTTAGGCTATGTGGTTTTGCCCCCACGTCCAGCACCGCAGTAACTAGGCCTTTTTAGATCCTAGTAGGGCAGGGCCTCTGCCTTAGGCTATGTAAGTTGCATCCACTCCTGGCATCACATCCCACTCCAATGGCTTAATCAGGCCCTTGGTGGGTGTGACGGGCATCCAGGTAGTGGACTCACAATAATCCCGTCATGGAGTCACCCTGCAGCCAAGAGGCGGTGTGCATCTGGCTCATGGCACCACAATATTTCCCGTCATTGGCTACTCCACAGCTTATGGCCCTCAGCTACTATTAGGAGCTGGAGGTCACCCTCTCTGGCATTGACGTTTCTACTGCTTAGGAACCAAGAAAGCTCTGTGCCTGCAGCAAGGGTAGAGAACTGAAGGCCGATGGTTGCTACCTCCACGTCTGTCAAGGCAGAATCAATCTGTGATTTAACAAAACTGGTTAATCTGTTAAAGGCCCAGGGGCCAAATGACAAAAGAAACAAAAGACCCAGGAGGGGCCCCAAAAGGCTGGAGAGCAAGGTGGAAAGCCAGGGCGAAATCTCAGCATCAGCATATTCTGGCAGCTAGCATGTTCCTTCAGCATCCTGTAGAAAGAACACAAACATACCTCTTCTCTACACTTAGAGTTCCCTGGCATTAAAAGTTTTAAATTTTTGTGGTATATAGAGATGTGATTCTCCCCTCTTTTATTATAAAAATATTGTAAAGTTCTATGGGCTTGTTCTATAATATCTTGTCTTTGCGAATTATGAGGAATCTCAGTAATATGACCAATATCAAATTGTTAATAAAACATCTCAAATGACTGATTATAATAATCAGTTATAATATTTGTCTTAATCTGATTTGGAACATTTAGTATTAAAAATAACATATGTAACAACTAATTTTATATTTTGTTTCTTATGTTAAAACAGTTATAACTAGAAAGCCTGAAAAGCTGTCAATAGTCGTATGTATATTTTTGATTAATTTTTTAAATTGTATTTGTACACACAATTGTAAAAGTTAAGAATTAGTATCATTAAAAGGAAACAACTTTAAGCAATTGCAAGCCATGAGCTATATATGTATATTATTAATATAAAAATCAAAAGTTTGATTTTCAACATTTTAAAACAAATAGCTACAGCACCCAATTCAATTATCTGTGCTGAAGCAAGGGGACACTCAAAGGAATAAACATGTGATCTAATTATATGAGCTTTACTCCCATAGTAGATGCATTTTTATAGGATGCATGTATAAATCTATAACAATATAAAAACATGCATAGAGGCAAATTTTTATTAATTTATCTTTTAGATAACAATTATTAATTTTGTCAAAAAGGCTTGTCATGTAATAGATTAACAATTAATAATAATCAATTTGATTGTTGTTTAAAATAAGGAACAAACATTTTATCACGCTCTTAAAACATCCTTTTAAAAATATTTTTATGATTTTATTTTGTAACATTTTATTATTATATCAAATCTTTATTGGAGGATGTCAAAATCGTATTTGGAGAGATTTTACGTTAATGTTCTCGTTGTTAAGGAATGGAAGTGAGCATATATCATAAACTGTTGACAAATACTTATGGTAGCTTTCTCCAAGTTATGTCTCTCAGTATTTGTTTTGCATCTATCTTGAGACCATCAGAGGCTTAAATGACAAACTTAAAGCAGTGTCTTAGGCAAAATATTTATCTTAACACCTTTTGAAAATCATTTTCTTAAAAATTTTAAAAGCCCATGTTAAGAGCAAGCCATTTCTTGAGGAATAACTTTCTAATGAAATTCTTTAAATCTATAATAGTTTTGTATGTAGTAGGCAGGCCAAATTTTAGATCTAAGTATGAACTTCATTTTGAACCACATCTGTATGGATCTGTTAAAAATGTTCTTTTGGCCAGAAACTCTCTAAGTGAGGCCTGCAAGACAAAACTGCATCTCTCAAGCCTCTGCAGCTTTGAGCAGCTTTGAGGCAGCTCTGAGCTTTGTATTAACTCAAATGTAAATCTCTTGATCTGAGTTTGTTATCTCTAAGGTCAGACCTACACCCACCCGTCCTGTAAAGAGTAACCTGTAATCAGACCCTATTGTATAGAGGTCAAATAACAAAAGGAACCTGTAATATCAAAGCATAACTACAATTTGTTGAAAGCAAAACCCAGTTTTAAATAATCTTTTCTCCTTAAAATTAATGGCAAATATATTTTTATATTGTAAAGTTTGTCCATCATCTTGTGTTTGAATGTATGACTTTGTAACTTATTGAAGAGACATTATTTTAAATCATATTTCTTATAAGTCCAATCTCCAGGCCAAGATTTACACAAAACACCATGTCAATTTAGAAGCATCTTAAAGGCCTGTATTTCCTGGGTTGCGTCATGCCACATGTAGCTAGTTAAGATGGCTCCGACAGTTTTAAACTAACCTTTTTTTATTTATTTATTTTTTTAGTAACATTATACCTTTTAAATCATAACCAATTAATTTATAACTCTATAGTCAAGATATGTAAAACATTTATACCTTTAAGACTAATTAGAAATAAAAATGAAGCGATCATACAAATCTCATAAATTTAAACCAAATATATATATTTGTCTAGCTTTAACTTCAGAGGAATAAAGCACTTTGAACCCAATCATCATCATGATAGAAATTTTTCTAGGAGAATTAACCATTTCCACTTGTCCGGCACCTGGCCCTTTAAGAAGCAGCTTTTTTTCCCAGCTGTCTTTGACTCCTACCTTAGAATATGAGGCACCTCAAATTAGCCTCTTCTGTGTAAACCACAATTGGCAGGACTGCCAGCAAGATAAAGCCTTTTTACCATTTTTTTTTTACATAAAACATAAAAACAACCAATCATTCAGCCAAACAAAACAATAGACAACATGAATTGACACACATATAGACAAGTTTTGGTGCACCAAAGACGTACAATAGACAGTGAGGGAACTTGATGTCCCCAAAAGATCCAAATATCTTAACCTGAACTAAGGAGATCTCCAGTAGGTTTCAGAGAGAAAACAGGACATCTCCCATTTTCTTCTCCTTTCTAGAAGAGTTTTGAAATAGCTTCTAACCATTATTATTATTATTATTTATTTTTTTTTGGTACCGTGTCCTACACATGGAAAAACTGCTTTTCTGCAACCTGCTTTTTCTCTTGTTTAAGATTTAACAAGGGGGAAGGAGGATGCCTAGTCGAACACACACACCTGTGGAGAGGGGAGGAGAGCCCAGGAATTTCTCTGCAGTCCAGGTCTTACATGCTGCCCATGAGCAGTTTTTCTCTGGCGGCCTCAGCAGCAGTCTCTGACTTCTACCTGCATGGGTCACCCCTGTCCATTTTTGCCTAGTCCCTGTCCAGGGAGATAGCCCTGGGAGAGCATTTGTTGACCAATAACCTCATTGGGACTACACATAAGGACTTTCATTTGAGAGAGAATGTCTCTTCCCTAGAGGTTAACAGGCAGACCAGAAACCACAAAGGGCTGAGTAGAGCCAGTATTTCCCTCTGTCCTCCCAAGTCAGCAACTTTGAGCTCTGGAGAGTATTTTTTTGATTGTCCAATCCCCTGCAGATGGGTTAGAGAGGCTTGCAATGGCCAAGCAGGGGGCCAAGCACATTGCGAGATCACAGTAGAATAGGCACCTGAGTCTAAGATACCCTCAAAGCTTTTACCATTTATTTTAAGGCTGAGTATAGGACGATCTCTGATGATTGCCTGGACCCAGATAAGGTCTGAGGGATCTGGCTGAGAGGACCCGCGCTGCATGCCTATCGCCGGGTATAGGGTGATGGGCCACGTGGGGGGGGGCTTGTTTTGGCTCTGGCTTTTTCTAGGCATTTGACTTTGAAATAAATCTTGAAGTTAGAATGACCATTTGTCCCTTGTAGCTCCTTTAAGAGGACTGCTTGCTCTCTGCAGCTTTTCTCCTCCAAGTTGGCTTTCTCCCCGGGGGTCTCTAAACTTAATGGCATATCAGCAAGGCATGGATCCCTCAGGAGCGGAGGATAAAGAGAAGTTACAGGAGAGGATGGTGGGGACTCAGACCTGTCTATAACGACCAAGGAAGGTTTTGGAGAGTTCTTTTTATGGGAAAGCAAGGTCACAGAAGCTGCCTGCGACAAAGGGTGGAGGCAATATTCAGCAGGGTCCTCATTCACACTCTGAATGAGCCTCCAGTAACTAAAGAATGTATCAAACATTGATTCACCTGTACCTGTTTTTAAAATCTTATTAATTTCTTTACCAACCTTATCTCAAGTTAACGGGTGAATGTCAGGTCCACTTAAAATTAACCAAGGACATTTCTCATGACAAAACAAAAGAACTTAATTAAATCTTTTTTCTTAACTCTTACTCCTCTCTCCCTGAATGATTGCTTGATTTCTCCTATGAATCAAGCCTCTTTAGCCTCTTTTTTTTTTCCCCAATAACAATCGGACGACAATGTTTGGCCACTCACCTGCCCCTCCAGCGACGCACGAGCGATGCGGTCTGTGGGGTCCTTGATTCCTTTTCCCGGGATTTCTCCTCCGTCGTCCGGTAGTTGACCGTACTTCGGGTCCCTGTTCAGGCGCCACTGTAACCCGTCCCGCGGGTCAGTTATTCCAGGGTTCCGAAGGGGTGCTACCTGCGGGTCAAGAAGGGGGGAGAGAAGGAGGGAGGCCAAGCACCAAGAATGATGAGCCAATCTGAGTTGTGTCAAAGCCTCGTTTAATGTTCTGGGGTACACAGGTTTTAAGGCTTTCAGGAGGGGCGTACCCCAAGGCAAGGACAAAGAAAGGAAGGGCAATCCTAGCAGTTTCAGCAGGAAGAGATAAGGGTCCTCCGGTGGAGACAACAGGTGTTTGCACAGGCTGGAGCCTGCCGCAGTTATCTCAGGACTTCCTTCCACCGCAATTACCGGAGTCGGTGGGTGATGGTGCAGGCAGGATCATTCTGTAGTTATCTTCGAGACAATGACTAAACCAATGCCCACGGGAGAGGCTCTAGTTAATTGTTCTTATATTTTAGCAGCCACCACCTTAGGGCCATGAGTAAGCAATAGTCCGAATAGCTCAGGATGGCTTCCCACACTTCCCAGGACCGCTTAATATAGTGTCTGATTCTTCCTATGTGGTTAATGCAGTTAACCTTGAGACAGCTGGGGTTGCTAACATTTTTCAACAGATACAACTTGTCTTATTGAATATAAGATTCCCTGTTTATATTACTCATGTCAGAGCACACTCCGGCCTCCCTGGTCCTATGTCGCTGGGAAATGATTTGGCAGATAAAGCCACCAAGATCGTGGCTGTTGCACTGTCTTCCCAGACAGAAGCTGCAAAAGAATTTCATAAGCGTTTTCATGTGATGGCTGAAACCTTACGTCGCCACTTTTCATTGACTAGAAAAGAAGCTAGAGAGATAGTTACCCAATGTCAAAATTGTTGTCAATTTTTGCCTGTGCCTCACGTGGGAATTAACCCACAGGGAATTCGACCACTGCAAGTATGGCAGACAGATGTCACTCACATTCCTTCCTTTGGAAGACTTCAGTATTTGCATGTTTCTATTGATACATGCTCTGGCATTATGTATGCTACACCTCTAACAGGAGAAAAGGCCTCACATGTAATTCAACATTGCCTCGAGGCGTGGAGTGCTTGGGGCAAACCCAGATTCCTCAAGACAGACAATGGACCAGCCTATACTTCTCAGAAATTTCGGCAATTCTGCAGTCAAATGGATGTGACTCATCTAACTGGCCTCCCATATAATCCCCAAGGGCAGGGTATTATAGAGCGTTCCCACCGCACTCTTAAATCTTACATAATTAAACAAAAGGGGGGGATCGAGGAGGCTCTACCCCCAGTACCAAGAGTAGCTGTTTCTATGGCACTCTTTACTCTTAATTTTTTAAATCTTGATGATCAGGGCCATACTGCAGCCGACCGACACTGTTCAGAACCAGATAGGCCAAAAGAAATGGTCAAATGGAAAGATGTGTTGTCTGGTTC
The DNA here is from genome assembly GCF_947179515.1 of Apodemus sylvaticus. Lineage (NCBI taxonomy): Eukaryota > Metazoa > Chordata > Mammalia > Rodentia > Muridae > Apodemus > Apodemus sylvaticus. Next base: position 74,155,894 of record NC_067495.1, read on the forward strand.
TTGGAAAGGCCCAGATCCTATTTTAATAAGATCCAGGGGAGCTGTTTGTGTTTTCCCCGCAGGGGGAAGACAACCCATTCTGGCTGCCGGAGCGACTGACATGGACAGTTCTGACACCTGAAGATGACACTTGGACGGATCCCACAGAGACTACCTCTGGCCCTCGTGCTGCCTCTTTGGACCTGGGTTCCTAGTATATTGGGAGAATACAGATGGGCTATCTTGTCTGCCTTCCCGAAGCCAATGCCTCTCTGTCATGATGCAGTTGTTTTCCCTAAGTTTTTTACAACTAATAAAACCTTAGAATTACCATACTTGCCATACGATCCCACCCGGGCACCATTAGGGGAGGATCGTTCTCTACTAGAGCGAGGTTCTCTCTGTTTTGAAATTGATGGGGTAGGAGAATGCATCAAGCTCACAGGCCGAGCTTTAGGAATGTTTGACAAGCAGAGGAGGCTGAGTGAATCGGACCCAGGATACCTCTGACCCAGATAAAACAGTTACAAAACGGACCTTCTGGCAAGAGGCAATTTGGATCAATGGCACATTTCTATCACCCAATTTTCTAAACAAGGAGCGTCCTCGTCAACCCAGAATAGCTCTCCATTTTAGTTGGGAGGACGAAGGGTTAATCCCACCCTGGTCTGATTGTCAATCCTCTATTACTCATTGGGCAGACCAAGTTAGAACTTTTTCCTTTTCCCCCAATATGATGGTAGACCAAGAGGAGGAATTCGCTATGAAACAGGGACTCTTTATACAGGATTTTAGAATGCACCCTTTCCATAAGTGGGTACTTTGTGGAGTTAATGGCAGCTGTTCAGATCTTAATTCCTTGGCTTTTATCCAAGGAGGAGCTGCTGGAAAGGCCTCCTTTACTGGTGCTTCAAATTTTTTTCAGTTCTGGGGACTAAGTGCTGCTATCCCGGGAGAGGATGGAATTGTATGAATGTATACAAATTCTACCATAGAAATCACTGGGTTCAATAAAACCCTTGTGAATCAAAATGACTACCCACCTATCCCGGTATGCGTTTATCCCCCTTTCTTGTTTATTCTTTCAAATGAATCATTTGCAAAGTGTTCCAATGATTCTTGTTGGATGTCACAGTGTTGGGATTCAGAGTGGGCTACCCGTGCCATGGTAGCCAGGGTCCCACGGTGGATTCCTGTCCCCGTGGAAGTCTCTTCCACCCTATCCCTGTTCAGACAGAAAAGATACTTCGGTGTCACCACAGTCATTGTTGTGGCCATCTCCGTTATTGCAGTTGTTGCTACAGGTGCTGGGATTGCTATGGTAACCAAAGTTCAAACAGACAGAGCCCTGAACCAATTGTAGGCAAAAGTGGAGGATGCTGTCAACGTTCATACTTCCGCTAGTGCTCAGCTAAAGGGCGGGTTAATGATTGTTAACCAACGCCTTGATCTGGTGGAGGAAAGACTAGATATTCTTTTTCAACTTGCTCAATTGGGTTGTGAAAGAAAACTGGGTGCGCTTTGCATTACCAGTGTACAGTATGAAAATTTCACCCGCGCGGCAAATTTGTCTAGGCAATTGTCATTATATCTTGCAGGAAATTGGTCTGAAGGTTTTGATGAAACTCTTGAATCCTTGCGGGCAGCAGTGTTGGCTATCAATTCGACTCGAGTGGACCTGTCACTGACAGAGGGACTTTCTTCCTGGATCGCTTCAGCCTTTTCTTACTTTAAGGAGTGGGTGGGGGTGAGTTTATTTGGCGCAGCCTTATGCTTTGGATGCGTGTTCATGCTTTGGCTGGTCTGTAAACTCAGATCTCAACAAAAACGTGACAATGTTGTGATTGCTCAAGCACTTGCGGCTATTGAACAAGGCGCCTCCCCAGAGATCTGGTTATCCTTGCTAAAATAATCTTACAAGCACTGGACTACTCAGCTCTTGCACCCCTAGAAGCTAGACTCATTGCACAGGAATGAGTGAGTAAGTCTTTGACTCTGATGGATTGTCGGGTAAAACACCGCATAAGGGTTGCTCAGAGCTTTGAACACTCTTAGAAGACAAGTCGGATTGCATGAGGGTTGTGTGTCCAAGTATCCCTCCCCTAGGAAAAACGGCACGAGTGCAGGTCAGGACAATACTGGGAAAAGGAACCTAAGGGTCTTGTTCTGTACATGGCGCTCTTACTCATCTTACTAGGGATCCGACCTCTATCTTCGTCCATTACAGAGTGGCTTGCATTTTAATAAAACAATAAGGGCGAGGTGTGGAGAGCCGCGACAGTATTCGCCATTACAAGATGGCTCCAGCTTCCACTGTGCCAGCTCCGCTTTCTTGGTAAACAAGGTATCTGCGCATGTGCAAGAGTATCTTCGCGCCAAATCTCTGCCCATCCCTGGGCATTCAAATGAGGTGATGAGTGAACAGTCAATCAGGTGTGAGGTGATGAGTGAACAGCCAATCAGGTGTGTACACGCCACGCCAAGGGGTATATAAGCAGCACCCGTTCGGGGCTCGGGGTCTTCCTCTTCAAGATTGTAATAAACGCTTTGCTGCAGAAGGATCCTGGTGTCCGTGTGCATTCTTGCTGGTGAGACTATAGCGCGGGACATATATATATATATATATATATATATATATATATATATATATATATATATATATATATATATATGTATATATATAATATATGGAGAATAGAATAGTATAAGAAGTCTTTTTACAAGTATAATTAAAATTAGTTGGTGTAGAAGCGCTTTCATACCATGACAGCAAACATCTATTGCATTTATGAGAAAACTCTTTATACGCTTTCAGAAGGTCCCTCTACCTGTCTCCAGCCTCTTCAAATAAAATATTTCTAGAAATAGTATTGTGACCTTTTATTCATCTGAAACCTTTCATCATTTTATTTCAAGTGTTTTTCTAAGGCTTATATATGAATATTTGGATGACAATATATTCTTATAACTGAAAAACTCAATGGACTTTAAAATGCCAGAGTCTTCAGATAAATGGAACATTCCTTTTGTTAATATTAACATTTTCTATGGAATATGTTACCTTGTACAGGATGTTCAGCTGTATACACTTGAGTGGAAGTATTGAGTTTCTATTCAAAGGAGAATCTGAAATGTTCCATGCATGCAAGTATATGAAGCTTTGTCAAGGTTATAGAGCAGGAAATTGTCATTTTATATCATATGTTAAGCTATGTTACACAAAAATATATTATTAGAATGTTACTAATATGTACCCATATCATTATATCATTAATATTACCAAACACCATGAACCTTTGTCACCTTTCACTTGAAATTTACACACTAGCTGATTGCTTTTAATCATAAGTTATGTCTAAGTGACTGTAAGCTACTTGGATACATATAACATTTGGGGACATACTTAAAAAGAAGATGGGAGCTGGTAAGCTGATGCAGAAATTAAGAGCATTTACCACTACTTTTTCAGAAGGTAAGAGTTTGGTTCCCAATATCTACATTATTGTCTCAAATTATATTTCCAGCTCCAGGAGATCCAATACCATCTTCTGGCCTCTATAGACACTTGTATACATGATACATGTACACATTCTAACATAAACATGCACATAGATAAGAATGAGAATAAATCTAATAAAAAAGGAATGAAGGATGTAGAGAGAATATCTTGTGCATTGTATGGGTGAATTACCTGTCAATTAAAATGCCTAAGCCTCCTTATTTGAGTATTTTGCTACCCCTTGATTGGGGAACAGAGGGAGGGAAGAGGGCTTAGGGGACTTTCGGGGAAGGGGGAACCAGGAATGGGAAAGTCATTTGAAATGTAAATAAAGAATACATCTAAAAAGAAAAGGAGTGAAGCACCCATACTTTGCTCATCCTTCCTTCTTCTTGAGCTCCATGTGTTTTGTGAATTGTATTCTGAGACTGCCACACATGAGCATTCATCCCATATACAGTCACCAAATGCAGACACTATTGTGGATGCCAAGAAATGCATGCTGACAGGAGCCTGATATAGCTGTCTCCTGAGAGTCTCTGCCAGAGCCTGACATATACATAGATGGATGGTCTCAGCCACATATTGACCCGATCATGGGTTCCCCAATGGAGGAGTTAGAGAAAGGACTGAAGGAGCTGAAGAGTTTTGCAACCCTACAGAAAGAGCAGCAATATCAACCAACCAGAGCTCCCAGGGTCTGAAACACCAACCAAGGTGTGCACATGAAGGGATCCATGGCTCCAGCTGCATATGTAGCAGAGGATGGACTTGTCAGGCATCAATGTGAGAAGAGGCCCTGGGTCCTGTGAAGGCTCGATGCCCCAGTGTAGGAGAATGTGAGGGTGGAGAGGCAGGAGTGGGTAGGTGGTTAGGGGAACATCCTCATAGAAGCAGGAGGAGGGGAATGGGATAGGGGTTTCAGAGAGGAAATCGGGAAAGGGGATAACATTCAAAATGTAATAAATAAAATATCCAATTAAAAAAAGCCTAAGCCTATGACCTATGTATTGGTTGGTCAGGAAATATAGGTGGGACAACCAGGAGACAGGAGACAGCCATGTGGCAAAATGTAGATTAAAATAAATGGGTTTTTAAAATTATGGTTCTAGTCAGGGAAAAGCCTATCTATATAACCAGTGTATTTGTAAATATATTTTGACTCTATGTCATATTTCTGAAAGCATGGGGCTGAGGGTAGAACCAGGTCTAACTTCTATAGCAGGTAGTTTTATTATTCTTGAAACTGAAGCCTGACATGTATGAAAAAAATTTCAATACAAATTATGTTGTGTAGGTAGGGTAATAAACCATTGCCTTGAGTAGTAATTCATAATTCACATTTATAAAGTAGAAAAATTGCTATTCAATTGAGAAATGCAAAATTTTAGCTAAATTCCAGATCCACTGAATTGGTTTTTTTTTTGTTTGTTTTTTGTTTTTTCTTTTCATTTTAACAATATTCTAAATGAGTTTACACTTGCTAAAATATAAGTATGACTGTACAGGTGAATGGATTTATGTGGCTGAAAAAAATCATGTCAGTCTTTACTTCCAGAATACTAAAGTAAATGCCTCATAGTAACATCATGATTTATCCTTCAATATTATAGTCTTAGTCTTGTTGGTAGCCTCTATTTCTATATCTTGAGTGAATTCCAAAAATTTCACTCCTGAGACTTTTTAAACTTCTTTTAGAAAATGTTTGCCAGGGATCTTCTCCTTTTGTTTTTGTGTGGGATATTTTAGACAGTCTCAATTTGTAGCCCAGGCTGGCCTGGAACTCATCGTGGAGCTCAGTCTTGATTTAAACTCATACATTCCTCCTGCCTTAGCCCTAAAATTTCTGAGACTACAACATAAACCACAATGCCAGGCTATACAATATAGAAATAGTTTACTCACTGCGATATTCTTTAATCACATTGGTTTAAGGTTTACAGTTGAGCAAATTTGACTATTGAGTAGGCAGAATTATATTTAAGTACATACTTTTCTTTCTTTCTTTCTTTCTTTCTTTCTTTCTTTCTTTCTTTCTTTCTTTCTTTCTTTCTTTCTTTCTTTCTTTCTTTCTTTCTTTCTTTCTTTCTTTCTTCCTTCCTTCCTTCCTTCCTTCCTTCCTTTCTTCTTTCTTTCTTTCTTTCTTTCTTTCTTTCTTTCTTTCTTTCTTTCTTTCTTTCTTCCTTCCTTCCTTCCTTCCTTCCTTCCTTCCTTCCTTTCTTTCTTTCTTCCTTCCTTTCTTCTTTCTTTCTTTCTTTCTTTCTTTCTTTCTTTCTTTCTTTCTTTCTTTTCTTTCTTTCTTTCTTGCTATGTATCTATGTAGTTATCTCTATTATATATATATATATATATATATATATATATATATATATATATATATATATATATATATGTGAAATTTATCTATTAAATGCCACTCTGACTTTCAAGACTCTGTAAAATTAGTCAATGAACTTCAGGATATTAAACCAAAATGAGAATTTCTGCCCTTCCCAAATAACATAGTGTGATAGAATTTGTTCACATAATCTTTGTTACCATCTCTTCTTTATGTAAAACAGCCATATCATTTCACCTGACAAATGACATATGTTGAGGTTGAAATACTTAATCTGATGTTTTCACAATTTTCAAGTGACCTGATTACACTAAAAACACTCATTGCCACCACTAATTAACCTGTCAATATATATTTTGGGGGTTTATTTTATTGCATGGTTTTCAGAAAAAAAATTATATTTCACGTTCTTCACCCAATTCGTAGAGTATTTTCTATTACAGTGCATGATTATCTATAAGCGCAATAATTTGACATATTCATCTAATAAACTTCTACTGTGATTTAAATTCCATATATAAATTATACAATTACAATTACAACAAAAAGATCTTATATAAAGGCGTTAATTCAATTTTTAAAGTTGACAATTTAAAAATTGACATTTCTTGAGATGTATGAATTAAAACTTAAGTTTGAAGAGTGTGAGCAAATAAAAATGTAATTCTGAACTAAAGCACAGTTATGCTGCTCAGAAAAAATAAAGAGAATTAATTTGCATTTTAGTAATCAGTAATAGGGGTTATGAGGTGTCAATTATGTTCCACATATGACCTTTTTAAATTTCTAGGTAATGTACCTCAATTAATTGTCTGTGGCATCATAAAGAACCCTTTTCATTGCAGCATGACTATGAAAAGCAATAAAATTCTTTCTATGCAGCTGAAGTATGAAATGTACAACTGACCTTAGCACTTAGGAGTAGCTCACTGTGTTAATGTAGATTTTCTGTTGGCATAAATTTACCATTAAGTCAAAAGTATGAGCAGCTCAACTAACATTTTCTAACTAGTCACAGTGAGAGTTGTGAAGCCATAGAAATGGCCATACTTTTAAGTTGATATTATATTACCCACTGTGTTAATATATAATGAAAATTAATTTAGAATTATCTAGATATCACAATGAACTACACTAGAAATAGTTCTCTTAAAGTAACTTTAAATCTCATTAAAGGATTTTTAAATTGTCTCTGAAAGTTTCAAGTGCTATGAAAAAAGTAGAAAATATTTGCTTGTCATTCAGTTATTTATCCTAATATGTACAAATAAACTCATTTTCAATAAAGTAATAATAAAATGGGAAATTACCATTATTATAGGAGTATAAACATGTTTCTTCTAGCTGTTAAACAATGAGTAACAATGGAGAAAATAAATGCAACGTGTCATAACTTGGCTGGTATTAAGGATAAGATACCAGGTAAGCCAAAATTTATGATAATTTATTTCTGAGAAAAGAGGTTGAAAATAACACAGGATTTAATGGCAATAGTGATAATTTAGGATTATACTGAGCTGTCACATGTAGCTTCAGGAACTCTACTGCAAATGCATGAATACCATTTCTGTAAAGAAATTTACACAATCCATTATGCTTTATATGATTTAATTTATCACTATATGAGACTTTAATATGAATCAGCTCTCTATTTAATTTCTAGTAACTGACTTTGTGTTGATATTTCCTATCATATAATTAAAGGAAAAGTTATTAAAGATTAACCTGAACCAGTTTCTGTTCTAGAACTGACTTATCATTTATTAAAATCCCAGAATAAGTGATCTTTCCATTATGTCATCCTCTGAATTTTAGTGCTATTCTTTCCCTAAATAAAATAGGATTTTATTTTGGTATTCTCAAGAAAATATAGTACACAGGCACATGCATGCAAACAAATACATAGAAAGTTTTCATTTGTATAATGTAAGGTTTCTGTGTTCTTAGAAATCAAGGTTTTTAACTCAACATTTCAGTGATAGTGAATATAAACATTTTGTCTTATTTCCTATTTGCATCCCTTTCATTTTCTTCTCTTTCCATATTGCTCTGGATAGTGCACCTAGTACTATATTGAAAATGATTAGCACCGGGCATGGTGGCACACGCCTGTAATCACAGCACTTGGGAGGCAGAGGCAGGCAAATTTCTGAGTTCAAGGCCAGCCTGGCCTACAGAGTGAGTTCCAGGATAGCCATGGCTACAGAGAGAAACCCTGTCTTGAAAAACCACGAAAAAAGAAAGAAAATGATTAGCAATGGTGCACACACATATCTTGATCCCAAATTTCAATGGGATTTGATGTATTTAGAATAATGATCATTGTGAAAGTATCATATATTGCTTTCACAATGCTAAGGCATGTTCCTTCGAGTCCTACTCTAGGACTTTAATCATGAAAGCATACTTATGTTGCTCAAAAGATATTTCTTCATATATTGAGATGACCAAGTGTTTATTTTTCTTCAAACCCATTTATATTATTTAGTGAATTTATTGTCTTACATAAATTGAATAATCCTTGAATATTTGGGATGAAGTTATTCTGATCATGTTTTATGATGCTGTCATCAGCTTGCAAATATTTAAGATATTTTTATCTATATTTATCAATAATATTGGCCTGTTGTTTTTATATATTTTGTTTTTAACTGGTGTTGATATTAGAATTATGTGGCTTCATAGAAGGAATTTGAAAGTGCTCCTTATGTTTTATTTTTTACAATAATATAAAAAGTATTAATTGCAGATCTTCATTCAAAGTCTGGTAGAATTCTGAAAGGAATTTTATAGTTCGTTATGTATGTTTAAATAAGTTTAGTTATATAAATAAATGTTCTTAAGCACATTGAAATACCTAAACACTGAATTTGCTTAAGGGACATATTTACAAATTCTAGAGAAGCTTTGTTCTCAAAATGAAATTAGCATTTTCTCCAATAAAAATGATGATGAAAATAAAAAAAAAATGCATCTCCTATCTTTTGTTATTCCAGTCCTGAAATATTTTACAGACTTAAAGGAATTGCATGAGTAAAATAGTTTTAAAAAGCTTTTATTTACTATCATTTTCAGAAAATCTAGATTATAGATATGTAGAATTGCCTGCTAAATCAATTCTGTGTTTGATCTTCCAGAAGCAATAATAAATTAATAGTGTCCTATAAATCTGGTCAAAATTCTACTATGTCTGGGAAGGTCGTAGGCTTTTCAGAGGAATTTACTACAACATTTTGCTAAATGAAAATAGTTCAAACTTGCATCTAAATATTTATGTCTGTACCTTTAGATTAGTACTAATCTTACCACTTAATATTGAAGCTTCTATTTATAATTGACTGAGCTTAATGTAGAGAATCATTATTGGTTACATGGGTGAGGAATAATTTTGTATTTGACTTTAAACAAGACATCTGTAGCCCAGAGAACATTGCACAAAGGGGGCAGAGAGCATGTAAGAACTAAAGTTTATAGAGGAGTCCTAGGAAAGACTGTATTGTGAGTATAACATGGCCTTTTACATTATGAGTGTAGAGCAGCTGAGGTTACTTTCCAAAGGCCTGAACAATAAAAAGACATGAAAGTAGGAGTGGGACTACATGGGAAGAAGGATAACAGCAAAAGTGTGAGGGAGACCAAAGAAGATGATGGGGTGCAAAAATAAGCCAGAGGAGATGTGGCAAAAATTTAATTTACTAAGAATGTTTGAAAGAATCATATGGAAATCTACTATTTTATAAGCTTCATATATGTGTGTGTGTGTGTTATGGCTACTCTATATGGGGAATTTGTTTCTTGAAGCCAGAGGTTTTCAAATACAAAACCCAAAACAAATTGTGGTATATTTTTCCTTCACTTGATCATCACAGATGTCCTAGATTTCACCAAACAATAAATAATTTAATTGACAACCCAAAGCTATTACTATATAGGGATCATAAATTCAACTCCCAGAGTTATTAAAAACAAAATAATGAGTTATAAAAAATAAATCAATGAATCTGGCGGTGGTGGCTCATGCCTGTAATCTCAGCACTTTAGGAGGCAGAGGCAAGCATATTTCTGAGTTCGAGGCCAGCTTGGTCTACAGAGTAAGTTCCAGGACAGCTAGGGCTTCCAAAAAGCAAAAACAAAACAAAACAAACAAACAAACAAACAAAAACCAATGAAGCCTATAAAGTAACTTTTACTCACCTAATGTAATTGTTTTCTTGGAGGCTTACTGTTGACTAAACTCACTATTTCTATTTTTTTTCTAAACTCTGGATGGCTGGTCCAACTCAGCTGTTCTGGCTCAAACACCTAAGATGATTGATTCCATTTGCCTTTTTTTTAGCTTCTCGCTGAATTGCTCCGCTTGGTCTCAAACTAACTCTGGGAATTTGCTCTAATTCTCTGGATTCTTCTTATTTTTTGTCTTTGACCACCTCTGCTGACTTTCAATGAACTGCACAAACTCAAGAATCACCTCAACTGCACTGTAATGCACTCACTGCGCTTTTAAATAGCTTCTCTTTCCTGTGTGGTACTCATGAGGATTGGGCATATCCTATCTCTGACTAATTCTGTCAAATATTTCTCTGATTTGTTACTTTGCTCCTCAGTTAGATGTCATTTTTAAACATGGGTGCTTCCTTCTACAAATTAGTTTTACCTTAGCAGTGTGTACTAAGGCTGTGACTGTATTCTACTCAGAGGGATTAAAGGTGTGTGTTGTATCTGCATTCTATCTGAATCACACAGACTTTGGGTGTGATCCCTTATGAGAGCAGCCATGTTTCTGAGTTAAAATTTCTCTACAGAGATCCTGCAATTGGAAGTATTTGTGGAGATGGGAATGGATCTTGGAGGAGTTAGAGAAGAGTTGCATGCAAATATGACCAAAATACATTGCATGATGGTCTCACATAATTAACAAATATATTGTATTTTAAATGATTAATTGGAACTGCTAATTAAATCAAGTGCACTACAAGACTTATATCAAAATAATTTGAATAGTTATTGAAGAAATTAAAATTTAACTAGGCATTATTCATTTTTATTTGTTTCCTAAGAGCAAATTTAATAGCATTATATTCTTGTTTGTATAATACATTAAGCACTTTAAAAAGTAATTTAACACATTATTTAAATAAATGAAATCCTATAATAATCCATACAGCATTCTGTGTATTGTACATTGCTTGTAATGTACAGTAAATGAAACTTAGTTAAGTTAAATCATGTATCAAAAGTTGTACATCTGGAGTCATCTATGAAGTATCTGAGTTTAAATGCTTTGAATTAAGTTACCTGGGGCTCTGTGAATAATCATTTCCTCAAGAATGTCTTAAACTTAACCACTGAGGTGGAGAGATGGCTCAGTGGTTAAGTTTAAGACATTCTTGAGGAAATGATTACTTTCGGGGAGGGGGGGGCTAGAAAAGGGGAAAGCATTTGAAATATAAATAAATTATATCGAATAAAAAAAAAGAACGGAAAAAAAAAGAATGTCTTAAACTTAATAAATTTCTTTTTTATTATATTTAAAACAAAATTTAAATTTAAATATATTCTAAACACATTCCCCCAAACACACAAACCAAATTTTTCTAGTTCGTTTCCCTCTTCTTAACCATTCAACTCTAAGTTCTTTCTCAAAACACAAAAACCCAGTGCAACAACAACAAAAAACTTTTTCCAAAACAAGAAAACAAAATAACATGCAAGTGGATAAAAAATAGAAACCAAAACTAAAATACATAAACTTAACAAAATAAAGCTCAGAATAAAACTGCAGAGGCGATCATACATTGGATTTATTTTCCCTCTCCCAGCTGGTGTAAGTGAAATTTTGTTCTTAACCTTTGCTTTAGTGGCTAGGTTTCCATTCATTTATACATTCATTAAAAAGGGGGGAGGAAAAGTTGAAATATAATTAAAACAAAATAAATCTATCTTGTTAAAATAGGACATGACAAACCAACAGAAGTAAGAGCCCCAATGAAGACATAAGAAACATTCCCACTAGTATAAAGACCTGGAAATCACATAAAACACTAAGCTAGAAGCCACAATATATAAGCTGACGACCTGGTGCAGGCCAGTGCAAGCCTTGTGTATGCTGCTTCAGTGTCTGTGAATTCATATGAGCTTTGGTCATGTTGATCTACAGGTCATTATTTTTGTAGTCTCTTTCACACCCGTGGCTCTTACACTCTTTCTGTCTCTCAACAGAATAGATAAAATGTGGTACATTTATGAAATAGAACATTGCACAGCCTTTAAAAATGACATCATGAAATTTGTAGACAAATTGAACAAAAAAGAAATCACACTAAATGATGTATCCCAGAAACAGAAATACTAATATGGTATGTATTTGCTTATATGTGAATATTAGCTGTTAAGTCAATGATAACCAAGCTACAAATCACAGAATCACAGAAGGCAGTGAGTAAGGGACTGGAGGGAAGAGAGAGTTCTCCTTTGGGAAGGGAAACAGAATAGATAATTATGGATAGATGGGGGACTGGAATGGAATGATAAGTATGAGGGGTTGAGGGAGTAATATGCAGAGAGACAGCTAAAATTATGTGCATTTGAGGGATAGTGTGGAAACTCAATACATTAGAAACGTCCTCAAATACATAAATATATGAAGATAATCTAAATGAACCTCCCAAATAATGGAGATAGACAGAGTCCCAACTGGCCATCTCTTGTCTGTACCAGGACTTAGCTATATATAATTGAGTTGCCCAAAGGGGCTACACTGGAACCCCCAAACAACCCAGGCCGGTGTGCCAACTACGGTTGCTTCTTCAGAAACTGATAACAAGGCTCAATTGCTGAAGACAACACCCAAATAACTCATTGACCATGGCAATGTCAAGCTGGTGCCTAGATAGATCCTTCATCCCTATATTGTTTCAATATCTTTGTAAAGGAAGATACTCAGCAGGATAAGGAAAGAGAAAAGTAAACACCAAGCCAGCCATGACAGTCACAAATTCTTTATGTACAATAGTGTGCTGCCTACAAAATATGCAGAGGCAATGGTGACAGAAAGCTGGTAGGAGTAACCAACCAATAACTGATTTGGCTAAAGGCCTAGTCCACCATATGGATTATAGAAAACACTACTTGAGTGACAAAGAAAATGAGACTAAATATCCTAAGGTCCTAGGGTAAAGCCTATAGTTCCCTTTTAGCTAGAAAAAAAAACAGATCTAAGTCTATGATTTATATATAAAAGTTTATTTATAATTCCAGTATTGCTTATTTCTAGGTATAGCATAATCTTTGAGGATTGATTACTCATCCCTGATTTTTTCTTTTTTTTTTCTATACGATATATTTTTTATTTATATTTCAAATCATTTTCCCTTTTCTGGCTTCCCACTCTCTGAAAGTCCCATAAGCCCTCTTCCCTCCCCCGAATCCCCCATCCGCCCCTTCCCATTTCCCTGTTCTGGTTTTGCCCTATCCTGCTACACTGAGTCTTTCCATAACCAGGGGCCACTCCTCCGTTCTTCTTGGATATCATTTGATGTGTGGATTATGTTTTGGGTATTCCAAGTTTCTAGGCTAATATCCACTTATTAGTGAGTGCATACCATGACTGATCTTTCAAGACTGGGTTACCTCACTTAGTATGATGTTCTCCAGCTCCATCCATTTGTCTAAGAATTTCATGAATTCATTGTTTCTAATAGCTGAATAGTACTCCATTTTGTATATATACCACATTTTTTGTATCCATTTCTCCATTGAGGGATACTTGTGTTTTTCCCAGCTTCTGGCTATTATAAATAGGACTGCTATGAACATAGTGGAGCATGTGTCCTTATTGCATGCTGGGGAATCCTCTGGGTATATTCCCAGGAGTGGTATAGCAGGGTCATCAGGAAATGTCATGTCCAGTTTTCTGAGGAACTGCCAGACTGATTTCCAGAGTGGTTGTACCAATTTGCAACCCCACCAGCTGTGGAGGAGTGTTCCTCTTTCTCCACATCCTCGCCAACACCTGCTGTCTCCTGAGTTTTTAACCTTATCCATTCTGACTGGTGTGAGGTGAAATCTCAGGGTTGTTTTGATTTGCATTTCCCTAATGACTAATGATGTTGATGCTGAATTTTGTCGAATGCTTTTTTCAGCATCTAATGAAAAGACCATGTGTGTTTTTTTTCTTTGAGTTTGTTTATGTCGTGGATTGCATTGATGGATTTCCATATATTGAACCAACCCTGCATCCCTGGAGTAAAACCTACTTGATGATAGTGGATGATCATTTTGATGTGTTTTTGGATTCGGTTAGCAAGAATTTTATAGAGTATTTTTGCATGGTTGTTCATAAGGGAAATTGGTCTGAAGTTCTCTTTCTTTGTTGGATCTTTGTGTGGTTTTGGTATAAGCATAATTGTAGCTTCATAGAAGGAATTGGGTAGTGTTCCTTCTGTTTCTATTTTGTGGAATAGTTTGAAGAGTATTGGTGTTAGGTCTTCTTTGAAGGTCTGATAGAATTCTGCACTGAAGCCATCTGGTCCTGTGATTTTTTTTTTTTTTTTTTTTGGTTGGAAGGCTTTCTACTACCCCTTCTATTTCTTTAGGGGTTATGGGACTGTTTAGATGAAATATTTGGTCCTGATTTAATTTTGGTATTTGGTATCTGCCTAGGAAATTGTCCATTTCCTCCAGATTCTCCAGTTGTGTTGAGTATAGGCTTTTGTAGCAAGATCTGATGATTTTTTTTTTTAATTTCCTCAGTTTCTGTTGTTATATCCCCCTTTTCATTTCTAATTTTGTTAATTTGGATACTTTCTCTGTGCCCTTTAGTCAGTCTCCTAAGGGTCTATCTTTCTTGTTGATTTTCTCAAAAAAAAAAAAAACAGCTTCTGGATTCATTGATTCCTTGTATGGTTCTCTTTGTTTCCACTTGACTGATTTCAGCCCTGAGTTTGATGATTTCCTGTCTTCTACTCCTCCTGGGTGAATTTGCTCCTTTTTGTTCCAGGGCTTTCAGGTGTGTCGTTAAGCTGCTGATATATGCTCCCTCCATTTTCTTTTTGGAGGTACTCAGGGCTTTGAGTTTTCCTCTTAGCACTGCTTTCATTGTGTCCCAAAGATTTGGGTATGTTGTGCCTTCATTTTCATTAAATTCTAAAAAGTCTCTGATTTCTTTCTTTCTTTGGCCAAGGTGTCATTGAGTAAATTATTGTTCAGTCTCCAAATGTATGTGGGCTTTCTGTTGTTTTTGTTGCCATTGAAGACCACTCTTACTCCATAGTGATCCAATAGGTGGCATGGGATTAGTTCGATCTTCTTATATGTGTTGAGGTCTGTCTTGTGACCCATTATATGGTTGATTTTGGAGAAGGTACCATGAGGTGCTGAGAAAAAGGTATATTCTTTTATTTTAGGGTGAAATGTTCTATAAATATCAGTCAAGTCCAATTGGTCCAAGTTTCAATTAGTTTTATTGTGTTCCTGTTTAGTTTGTTTTCCTGATCGGTCCATTGAGGAGAGTGGAGTGTTAAAATCACCCACAATTATTGTGTTGGGTGAAATGTGTGCTTTGACCTTTAGTAAAGTTTCTTTTATGAATGAGAGTGCCCTTGCATTTGGTGCATAGATGTTAAGAATTGAAAGTTCTTCTTGGTGGATTTTTCCATTGACCAGCAAAAAGTGTCCTTCTGTATCTCTTTTGATGACTTTAGGTTGAAAGTCAATTTTATGTGATATTAGAATGGCTACTCTGGCTCATTTCCTGAGACCATTGTCTTGTAAATTTGTCTTCCAGCCTTTTACTCTTAGGTAGTTTTTGTCTTTGACAATGAGGTGTGTTTCCTGTATGCAGCAAAATGTAGGGTCCTGTTTCCTTATCCAGTCTGTGGACACCCTATTGGGGAGTTGAGTCCATTGATGTTAAGAGATATTAAAGAGTAGTGATTATTACTTCCTGTCATTTTCGATGTTATTTTTATATTTGAGTGGTTATCTTCTTTTGGATTTGATGAAAGAAGGTAACTATCTTACTTTTTCCAGGGTGTCATTTCTGTCTTCATATTGGAGTTTTCCTCCTATTATTCTTTGTAGAGCTGGGTTTGTAGAAAGATATTGTGTAAATTTGGTTTTGTCATGGAATATCTTGCTTTCTCTCCAGCTATTGTGATTGAGAGTTTTGCTGGGTATAGTAGTCTTGGCTGACATTTTTGTTCTCTTAGAGTCTGCATGAGATCTGCCCAGGATCTTCTAGCTTTCATGGTCTCTGGTGAGATGCCTGGTATGATTCTGATAGGTCTTCCTTTATATGTTACTTGGCCTATTTCTCGTACTGCCTTTAATATTCTTTCTTTGTTTAGTACATTTGGAGTTTTGATTATTATGTGACAGGAGGTATTTCTGCTCAGGTCCATTCTGTTTGGAGTTCTGTAGGCTTCTTGTATATTCATGGGCATCTTTCTCTTTAAGTTGGGAAAGTTTTCTTCCATAATTTTGTTGAAGATGTTTGCTGGCCCTTTCAGCTGTAAATCTTCACTCGCATCTATACCTATAATCCTTAGGTTTGGTCTTCTCATTGTGTCCTGAATTTCCTGGATGTTCTGGGATACAAGCTTTTTGCATTTTGCATTTTCTTTGACTGTTGAGTCAATGGTTTCTATGGAATCTTCGGCATCTGAGATTCTGTCTCCCATCTCTTGTATTCTGTTGTTGATATTTGCATCTATAGCCCCTGATTTCTTCTCAAGGTTTTCAATCTCCAACGTTGTCTCTCTTTGTGATTTCTTAGTTGTTTCTACATCTGATTTTTAGATCCTGGATGGTTTTGCTTAGATCCTTCACTTGCTTGTTTGTGTTTTCCTGTAATTCTTTAAGAGATTTATGTGTTTCCTCTTTCATGACTTCTGCTGTTTGATTCACTTTCTCCTGCATTTCTTTAAGGTTTTTTTTTTTTTTTTTTTTGACTTTCAGGTTTTGGCTTTAATAATTATTTGACTTTACATTCTATAATTTTAAAGGAGGTTACCTTTTTCTAGTAACTCACATTCTCTTCCAAATATTTGTCATTTCATAGGTCTGAATTTCCCATATTTGTGATTTTTTTATTTTTTATTCAATATAATTTATTTACATTTCAAATGATTTCCCTTTTCTAGCCCCCCCCCACTCCCCGAAAGTCCCATAAGCCCCCTTCTCTTCCCCTGTCCTCCCACCCACCTCTTCCCACTTCCCCGTTCTGGTTTTGTCGAATACTGTTTCACTGAGTCTTTCCAGAACCAGGGGCCACTCATCCTTTCTTCTTGTACCTCATTTGATGTGTGGATTATGTTTTGGGTGTTCCAGTTTTCTAGGTTAATATCCACTTATTAGTGAGTGCATACCATGATTCAAGTTTTGAGTTTGGGTTACCTCACTTAGTATGATATTGTCTAGCTGCATCCATTTGCCTAGGAATTTCATGAATTCATTGTTTCTAATGGCTGAATAGTACTCCATTGTGTAGATATACCACATTTTTTGCATCCACTCTTCTGTTGAGGGATACCTGGGTTCTTTCCAGCATCTGGCAATTATAAATAGGGCTGCTATGAAAATAGTAGAACATGTACCTTATTACATGGTGAGGAGACTTCTGGGTATATGCCCAGGAGTGGTATAGCAGGTTCTTCTGGAAGTGAGGTGCCCAGTTTTCGGAGGAACTGCCAGACTGCTTTCCAGAGTGGTTGTACCAATTTGCAACCCCACCAGCAGTGGAGGAGTGTTCCTCTTTCTCCACACCCTCTCCAACACCTGCTGTCTCCTGAATTTTTAATCTTAGCCATTCAGACTGGTGTAAGATGAAATCTTAGGGTTGTTTTGATTTGCATTTCTCTAATGACTAATGAAGTTGAGCATTTTTTAAGATGCTTCTCCGCCATCCGAAGTTCTTCAGGTGAGAATTCTTTGTTTAACTCTGTACCCCATTTTTTAATAGGGTTGTTTGGTTTTCTGGAGTCTAACTTCTTGAGTTCTTTATATATATTGGATATTAGCCCTCTATCTGATGTAGGATTGGTGAAGATCTTTTTCCAATTTGTTAGTTGCCGATTTGTCCTCTTGATGGTGTCCTTTGCCTTACAGAAACTTTGTAATTTTATGAGGTCCCATTTGTCAATTCTTGCTCTTAGAGCATAAGCTATTGGTGTTCTGTTCAGGAACTTTCCCCCTGTACACATGTGCTCAAGGGTCTTCCCCAGTTTCTTTTCTATTAGCTTCAGAGTGTCTGGCTTTATGTGGAGGTCCTTGATCCATTTGGATTTGAGCTTAGTACAAGGAGACAAGGATGGATCAATTCGCATTCTTCTGCATGCTGACCTGCAGTTGAACCAGCACCATTTGTTGAAAAGGCTATCTTTTTTCCATTGGATGTTTTCAGCCTCTTTGTTGAGGGTCAAGTGGCCATAGGTGTGTGGGTTCATTTCTGGATCTTCAATCCTGTTCCATTGATCCTCCTGCCTGTCACTGTACCAATACCATGCAGTTTTTAACACTATTGCTCTGTAGTATTGCTTGAGGTCAGGGATACTGATTCCCCCAGATTTTCTTTTGTTGCTGAGAATAGTTTTAGCTATCCTGGGTTTTTTGTTGTTCCAGATGAATTTGATAATTGCTCTTTCTAACTCTGTGAAGAATTGAGTTGGGATTTTGATGGGTATTGCATTGAATCTGTATAGTGCTTTAGGCAAAATGACCATTTTAACTATATTGATTCTACCAATCCATGAGCATGGGAGGTTTTCCCATTTTTTGAGGTCTTCTTCCATTTCCTTCTTCAGAGTCTTGAAATTCTTGTCATACAGATCTTTCACATGTTTGGTAAGAGTCACCCCAAGATACTTTATACTGTTTGTGGCTATTGTGAAGGGGGTCATTTCCCTAATTTCTTTCTCAGCCTGCTTATCCTTTGAGTATAGGAAGGCCACTGATTTGCTTGAGTTGATTTTATAACCTGCCACTTTGCTGAAGTTGTTTATCAGCTGTAGGAGCTCTCTAGTGGAGTTCTTTGGCTCACTTAGGTAGACGATCATGTCGTCTGCAAATAATGATAGTTTGACTTCTTCCTTTCCAATTTGTATCCCTTTGACCTCCTTATGCTGTCGAATTGCCCGAGCTACTACCTCAAGTACAATATTGAAAAGATAAGGAGAAAGGGGGCAGCCTTGTCTGGTCCCTGATTTCAGTGGGATTGCTTCAAGTTTCTCTCCATTTAGTTTGATGCTGGCTACCGGTTTGCTGTATATTGCTTTTACTATGTTTAGGTATGGGCCTTGAATTCCTGTTCTCTCCAAGACTTTAAGCATGAAAGGATGCTGAATTTTGTCAAATGCTTTTTCAGCATCCAATGAAATGACCATGTGGTTTTGTTCTTTGAGTTTGTTTATGTAGT
This sequence comes from Apodemus sylvaticus, assembly GCF_947179515.1. Lineage (NCBI taxonomy): Eukaryota > Metazoa > Chordata > Mammalia > Rodentia > Muridae > Apodemus > Apodemus sylvaticus. The sequence continues at coordinate 74,175,121 of NC_067495.1, forward strand.
GGATTGTATTGATGGATTTCCGTATATTGAACCAACCCTGCATTCCCGGGATAAAGCCTACTTGATCATGGTGGATGATCGTTTTGATGTGTTCTTGGATTCGGTTGGCAAGAATTTTATTGAGTATTTTTGCATCGATGTTCATAAGGGAAATTGGTCTGAAGTTCTCTTTCTTTGTTGGATCTTTTTGTGGCTTTGGTATCAGCGTAATTGTGGCTTCGTAGAAGGAATTGGGGAGTGTTCCTTCTGTTTCTATTTTGTGGAATAGTTTGAAGAGTATTGGTGTTAACTCTTCTTTGAAGGTCTGGTAGAATTCTGCACTGAAGCCATCTGGTCCTGTGCTTTTTTTGGTTGGAAGACTTTCTATGACTCCTTCTATTTCTTTAGGCATTATGGGACTGTTTAGATGGTCTAGTTGGTCCTTATTTAATTTTGGTATTTGGTATATGTCAAGGAAATTGTCCATTTCCTCCAGATTCTCCAGTTGTGTTGAGTACAGGCTCTTGTAGTGGGATCTGATGATTCTTTGGATTTCCTCAATTTCCGTTGTTATATCTCCCTTTTCATTTCTAAGTTTGTTAATTTGGATACTTTCTCTGTGCCCTTTGGTCAGTCTGGCTAAGGGTTTATCTATCTTGTTGATTTTCTCAAAGAACCAGCTCCTGGTTTTGTTGATTTTTTGTATGGTTCTCTTTGTTTCTATTTGATTGGTTTCGGCCCTGAGTTTGATGATTTCCTGACTTCTACTCCTCCTGGGCGAAATAGCTTCTTTTTGTTCTAGGGCTTTCAGGTGTGTCATTAAGCTGGTAATGTATGCTCTCTCCATTTTCTTTTTGGGGGCACTCAGGACTATGAGTTTTCCTCTTAGCACTGCTTTCATTGTGTCCCATAGATTTGGGTATGTTGTGTTTTCATTTTCATTGTGTTCTAAAAAGTCTTTAATTTCTTTCTTTATTTCTTCCTTGACCAAGATATCATTGAGTAGAGTATTGTTCAGTTTCCACGTGTATGTGGGTTTTCTGTTGTTTCTGTTGCTATTGAAGACCACTTTTACTCCATAGTGATCAGATAGGAGGCATGGGATTAGTTCTATATTCTTATATTTGTTGAGGTCTGTCTTGTGACCAATTATATAGTCGATTTTGGAGAAGGTACCATGAGGTGCTGAGAAAAAGGTATATTCTTTTGTTTTAGGATAGAATGTTCTATATCTGTTAAATCTAATTGGTCCAAAGCTTCAATTAGTTTCATTGTGTCCCTGTTTAGTTTCTGTTTTCCCGATCGGTCCATTGAGGAAAGTGCAGTGTTGAAGTCACCCACAATTATTGTGTTAGGTACAATGTGTGCTTTTAGTTTTAATAAAGTTTCTTTTACGAAAGAGGGTGCCCTTGAATTTGGGGCATAGATGTTCAGTATGACAGTTCATCTTTTTGTATTTTTCCTTTGACCAGCAAGAAGTGTCCCTCAGGGTCTCTTTTGATGACTTTGGGTTAAAAGTCAATTTTATCTGATATTAAAATGGCTACTCCAGCTTGTTTCCTGAGACCATTTGCTTGTAAAATTGTCTTCCAGCCTTTTACTCTAAGGTAGTGTTTGTCTTTGACCCTGAGGTGTGTTTCCTGTAAGCAGCAAAATGTAGGGTCCTGTTTACGTATCCAGTCAGTTAGTCTGTGTCATTTTATTGGGGCATTAAGTCCATTGATGTTAAGAGATATTAAGGAATAGTGATTGTTACTTCCTATCATTTTTTGACGTTATTTTTTAAATTTGAATGCTTAACTTCTTTTGGGTTTGATGAAAGGTTACTATCTTGCTTTTTCCAGGGTGAAGTTTCCCTCCTTGTATTTGTGTTGTCCTCCTATTATCCTTTTTAGGACAGGGTTTGTGGATAGATATTGGGTAAACTTGGTTTTGTCATGAAATATCTTAGTTTCTCCATCTATGGTGATTGAGAGTTTTGCTGGATATAGTAGTTTTGGTTGGCATTTGTGTTCTCTTAGAGTCTGCATGAGATCTGCCCAGGACCTTCTAGCCTTCATAGTCTCAGGTGAAAAGTCTGCTGTGATTCTGATAGGTCTTCCTTTATATGTTACTTGGCCTTTTTTTCTTAGTGCCTTTAGTATTCTTTCTTTGTTTAGAACATTTGGTGTTTTGATTATTATGTGACAGGAAGTATTTCTGTTCTGGTCCAGTCTGTTTGGAGTTCTGTAGGTTTCTTGTATATTCATGGGCATCTCTCTCTTTAGGTTAGGGAAGTTTTCTTCCATAATTTTATTGAAGATATTTTCTGGCCCTTTAAGTTGTAAATCTTCACTCTCATCTATGCCTATAATCCTTAGGTTTGGTCTTCTCATTGTGTCCTGGATTTCCTGGATATTTTGGGTTACAAGCTTTTTGCATTTTGCATTTTCTTTAACTGTTGAGTCCATGGTTTCTATGGAATCTTCAGCATCTGAGTTTCTTTCTTCTATCTCTTGTATTCTGTTGTTGATATTTGCATCTCTGTCCCCTGATTTCTTCCCAAGGCTTTCTATCTCCAAAGTTGTCTCCCTTTGAGTTTTCTTAGTTGTTTCTACTTCTGATTTTAGATCCTGGATGGTTTTGCTTAGCTCCTTCACTTGCTTGTTTGTGCTTTCCTGTAATTCTTTAAGAGATTTTTGTGTTTCCTCTTTCATGAGCTCAGCCTGTTGACCAAAGTTCTCCTGTATTTCTTTAAGAGATTTTTGTGTTTCGTCTTTCATGACCTCAGCCTGTTGACCAAAGTTCTCCTGTATTTCTTTAAGTGTTTTTTGCATTTCCTCCTTGTTGGCTTTTGTATTCTCCTGGATTTCTTTCAATGATTTTTGTGTTTCCCTTGCAAGGGCTTCTAACTTTTGATCCATTTTCTCCTGAATTTCTTTAAGTATGTCCTTCATGTGTTCCTGTACCAGCATCATGACCAGTGATTTTAAATCCAAATCTTGTTTTACTGGTGTGATGGGTTATCCAGGACATGTTGGTAGAGGAGTATTGGGTTCAGATGTTGCCATATTGCCTTGATTTCTGTTAGTGACGTTCCTGCGTTTGCCTTTTGCCATCTAGTTCTCACTGGTGTTAGTTTGTCTTGTCAGTGCTGGACTCACCAGTGCAAGCTGCCCCTTCCCAGTTGGCCTCTGGTGCACAGCTTACCTCCTGCACTGCTTGTAGACAGGGTGCTGCTGCCCAGGCTGTTCAGATCCCGATGCAGGCACCCGAAGGCTCCCGCTGGGGCCCACTGGATTCACTGGAGCACACTGACTTCTCCCAGCTGGCCGCCTGGAACCCAGCTAGCCTCTTGCAGGACTTGGAGATGTGGTGCTGCCGCCCAGGCTGATCTCAGTCTGTCCGATCCCTGGAGTCCGAAACCAACATGGATGTACCTCTCCTGACTGGTGGGAGGCCGAGTTCTGAAGTGGCTTCCATGCAGGAAAGGCGCAGCACAACTGCAGCTGCTTGCAGCCCGGCTGGTCAGCGAAGGTCAGTGGTCGTGGGCGCAGGGCCTAACTGGACCCTGTGTCGCCTTGGTTCCACTGCTGATGGCCCTTCAGCTGGACCAGCCACTGCTGCACTGCCGCCGCCACCCAGGTTTTTTTTTTTTTTTTTTTTTTTTTTTTTTGTTTTGTTTCTTCTTTATTGGCTTCTGTCTCTTGAGCCTTATTCTCCTGAATTTCTTTAAGTGATTTTTATGTTTCCATTAATTGGGTTTCTAGTTTATTCATGTTCCCCTGTATTTCTTTAAGAGATTCATTCATGTCCTTTTTGTGTTCTTCTAGCAGCTTCATGAACAGTGATTTTAAATCTAAATCTTGTTTTTCTGGTGTGTTTGCATAATCAGGACTTGCTGATGTTGGAGAGTTTGGTTCAGATGCTCCTACATTGCCTAGGTTTCTGTTAGTAGAGTTCCTGTGTTTGCCCTTTGCCATCTTGTTATTTCTGGCCTTAGTTGGTCTTGTCTCTGGCTGGTATTTGTGCCTCCTGTGAGGCTATATGGCTATTTCTGCAACACTGGATGGCTGGGTTTCCCCTGTTACAGATTGCTAATACTCTGACCTCCTCTTGGGTGTCCTTGCAGCCCTAGTGTGCCTTGCCCCAGGTTGTCTATGTGGACCAGACAGTGCCGGTTTGCTCCTTCAGTGAGTGCTGGTGGTCTATACTGTTGCGGGACCTTTTTCGAGTGCTGGTCACTCTACTGGGCAGACTATCTCTCAACCCGGTTGGTACAAACAAGGCTAGCTTAGCTGCTGAGGCCCTGAGTCTAGTCAAAAGCCTGGCAGGCTAAGGCCCAAGCAAAGTTCCCATCGGGCTATGTTAATTGGTTCTGTCAGGTGGCCAGGATGGCAGCATGCAAGTGCTCCCAGAAAGTGCCGGGAGAGTCTGCCGGGCTAACAACCTTCTGGCTGGGTTGGCACACAGATGGCCCACCAAGCAGCCCAGGGCCTGGGGTCAGTCCAAGGCCTGTCTGTCTTAGACTCACCCACCCCCCCTCACCCCCCCCATGTTAGCCTCAGGCTATGACTCTTAGCTGACTTTGCCTGCTAGAACTCTCCCTCCGGCCTCCTGTAGTCAAAATGGCGGAGCGCACGTCTGGCCGGGTTTGTACACTGATGGCCCGCTGAACAGGCCTGGGTGAATGCCAACACCAGTCAGGCTTTGACCCCCGCGATGATGACCTTGGGTTATATTTGTGTACCTCAGTCTGTCTGATTTCTCTGGCGCCCGAGATCCAAGATGGTAGAGAGACTCTCGTAACTGACTGGCGGGAGGCAGAGTTCTGATGTGGCTTCTTATTTCCTCTGGACCAGCTGCCACCACAGCCGCTGCCAATGCTGCTGCTCTCTGGTGGAGTATTTTTGGGTCATTTAGATAGACTATCATATCATCTGCAAATAGTGATAGTTTGACTTCCTCTTTTCCAATTTGTATCCCTTTGATCTCCTTATGTTGTATAATTGCCCTAGCTAGTACCTCAAGTACAATATTGAAAAGATAAGGAGAAAGGGGGCAGCCCTGTCTAGTCCCTGATTTTAGTGGGATTGCTTCAAGTTTCTCTCCATTTAGTTTGATGCTGGCTACCGGTTTGCTGTATATTGCTTTTACTATGTTTAGATATGGGCCTTGAATTCCTGTTCTTTCCAAGACTTTAGGCATGAAAGGATCCTGAATTTTGTCAAATGCTTTTTCATCATCCAATGAAATGACCATGTGGTTTTTTTCTTTGAGTTTGTTTATGTAGTGGATTGCATTGATGGATTTCCGTATATTGAGCCATCCCAGCATCCCTGGGATAAAGCCTATTTGATCATGGTGGATGATCATCTTGATGTGTTCTTGGATTCAGTTGGCAAGAATTTTATTGAGTATTTTTGCATATGATTTCTTTTCTATTTAAGACAGACTTTAGCTTAAATTATTAACCAAGTCTTGGCTTAGCCAAATGCATCTATGTTTATAGTCATTGAGTCTTTGTATTTTAGATATCAATATATGCATATACTGATATACACCATTGTTTATATTTTATTTTTATATACTCCATTCATTTATATATTATACACACCATTAGAAATGTGGGTATTGATGAATAAAACTTAAAAACAAACAATCCTATAAAATAAGGCTAGTTATTTCAAAATACTTTCAAACATTCAGTCAGCAAAGTACTTGTCTCACAGCTTGATGGCGTGAGATCTAATCCTTATCCTCCAATTAAAAGTCATATCCAGTAATTAAGTATCTACAAGTCCAGTACCTTCTAAAGGAACATTGAGGACAGGCATAGAAAGCCCAGACAGAAAGCCTGGTATATGCATTTGTGGACATTAAAAGAGACCTTGCCACAAATAAGGTAGATGGAAAATGAAGACTGGCACCAGAATTTATACTCTGACTTTCCTGTGCATGCTGTGCACTCTCACAGTCTCCAGCTTTCCAGAAGAATAAAATCATACATGCATATGTATAAACATAACAAACACACAAAAGTTAAAATGGTGAGTATATAATGGATTTCTTGGTTCTGATAATAATAACTTACATATTAATATTATGTTTTAGAGTTTTTAATTTAAGTATTTTACTTTCCTCTTTATTTTTCATATCTACATGGAGCTAAGAAGGTGATGTACATTAAACTACACAGTATATTCCAAGATTAATTGGAAAGTTTCAAAAACCAGACATGTTAAAGTCTTCTGATATTGATAAAAGTAAATAAATAAATAAACAAATAAATTTATTTAAGTTATTTCTCATCTCAATTTGTACTATGTGAATAATCTTAGTTCTGCTTTTCTTTTCTTTTAACATGGCAATGCAATAGCTTGGTGTTAAAAACACTTAGGTTCTGACATCAACCACTATAAGGGAAACAAGTTTTATGCTGCTGTCTCATATCATGATGACAGTTTTATCTGCAGAGTAGTAATACAGTCTTCTGGAATTTATATCAATAATTACCACTAAATGTGATGCAAGGAAAAGTGTGATACTTTAATATTCTTTTAATACCTCTTCCAAATTTAAACCAATCAACAACATCACTAGTTTTAAGATCCAAACTGAAAATTGGAAAAAAGGAACTGGTGCTTAATTTTAATTTCTGTTAGATTAGTTACTAGCTATGGGTCTGAGATACTAACATAAAAATTTACTAGTAAATTTTAATTTTTCCAAAACCACTAGAGTGTTCTGGGCAAAGTACATGCATATAGATATTATAAAATGAAGTCAGATACAATATTCCTAACAAATAATATCTTTGGACAAAGTTCACTGTTGTCCACATTCCTTCATTAGCAATTCAACTGTGCACAATTACACATGTAAATTATCCACTGCAAAATGTTAAAGAAAGGTTAAGATTTATAGGTTATAACAGCTTAGGTCCTCAGAACCTGACATCATGATTCTACAGTCACACTTCATGTTTCCTTTCTGGCATGTAAAGAACTTACATATCATACTCTTGCACTCCTTATCCCTCCAACTTAGCCCCTAAAGTGCTATGATTATAAGAATTATATAGCTATCTCCTGAGAAACCCTGCCAGTGCCTGACAAATACAGAGGCAGATGCTCACAGCCAACAATTGGACTGAGCACTGGGTCCCCAATGGAGGAGCTAGAGAAAGGACTGAAGGAACTGAAAGGGTTTGCAGCCCCATAGGAGGAACAGCAATATTAACCAACCAGTCACCCCAGAGCTCCCAGGGACTAAGCCATCAACCAAGGAGTACACATGGCTTTAGCCGCACGTGTAGCAGAGGATGGCCTTGTCAGGCATCAATCCAGGCATCAATCGGAGGAGAGGTTCTTGTTCCTGTGAAGGTTCAATAGATGCCCCAGTGTAGGGAAATTGAGGGTGGGGAAGTGGGAGTGGGTGGGTGGGTGGAGGAACACCCTAATAGAAGCAGGGGGATGGAGGATGTGATAGAGGGTTTCTGGGAGGGAGGGAAACTTGGAGAGGTAATAACATTTGAAAGGTAAATAAAGAAAATATTCAATAAATAAATAAGAATGTGCTACCACATCCAGCTTTATTTAATATTTCAGTGTATAAGAGTTGGAAAAGCCATAACAGAAGCTATGGAAAGATAAAAACACCTAAAATTAAAATTAAAACAAATCACCCCTCTAGAGAACTGGTGAGATTATTCAGTCAGTAAAATGCTTGCCATAAAAGCATGACAACCTGAGTTCAGATCTTCAGCACCCATCAGAGTTAGGCATGATATTTGTGTTAGTTTTTGTCAACTTGACACAAAGCTCAACATAGCTAGGAAGACGGAATCTCAATTAAGAACTTTCCTACATCAAACTAGCCTCTGGGTATGCCTGTGGGGCATTTTCTTTATTGCTAATTGATAGAGATGAACTCATCCAAACATTAGTGTTGCCTGAGTTATATAAGCCAGTGCAGTGGGGCTAAGCAAGCAATGGAGAGTAAACCTTCACTCCTCCATGATGTCTGCTTTGGTTTCTGCCTCCAAATTCCTGCCTTGAATTTCTTTCTCATTTTCTCTCAACTCTAACTTGTACCCCAGTAAACCCTTCCCTCCTATCAGTTGCTTTTGGTCAATGTTTTATCACATCAATAGAAGGCAAGTTAGGGTAGGGTTGCATGAATGAAATTACAACACTGGGGAGGCAGAGACAAATGAATTCTTAGGCCTTGCTAGCCAGGGGGTCTAACCAAACTAGTGAGCTGTAGATCCAAGGTGAGGCTCTGTTAAGGAAAATAAAAAGACAAAATAATGACTAGGATGGCAAGTGAATAAGAAAGATACCAGCCATTGAAATCTATATATTTCACATACATATTTATACATATATAAAATGTGTATATACACATATAGAAAAGAAATCACCATTCTACTATGCACATAAATAAGAAGGTGAATGAACCACACTAAATACCATATTTTAACATTACATTCATCAGAGAACTTAGGTAAATTTGTTCTAACACTAGAAATTTAGATAGGTGAATGCATTATAAAAAGGTAATTAGAAACATTGAACTTCCATAGGAACCCATGCCTAGAGAGGATCTAGATGTGATATTGATGAGGCAGTTATAGTTGTAAGTAGGCAAGTATGATAGTTAAACTCTCCAGGGCATTCTGATTGAGGAAAAACTCTTTCCCTTCTCTGATTTTACCTTTCTTTCTTTTAGTACCTCACTATATATACTGTAAAAAAATTATCTTGACATTTTCAACAAGGAACAAAGTTTTCCACAGATGAGTTTATTTTACATTTTTATCTTTTTGATAATTTATTTTAACACCGGCATACATATATATAGTGGCAAAGAACATGACCTAATCATAGGACTATACAAGTTCCCCATTCCTTCACACATCAGTAAATACATTAGAAAAAGAGTATTAGTATAGTTCTACTTATGTAGCACACGGTGTCCATCTTTCAAACAAAAAAAAAATATGAAGTATGTCTGTAAGAAACGAAGTGTTAATAAAACTAAAAAGCATCAGAATGAGATATATAAGGACAGGAATATAAACATTTTCAGGCCATAACTTATTTTTATTTAATTTTCTCTCATATATTAATCTCTACTACAGTTTCTCCTCCCTTCTCTCCTCCAAATTCCTCCCCACACCTATCTCCTCCCTGTCCACTCCTCCTCCTTTGCTCTCAGAATAGGGCCATTCTCCTAGGAATATCAACCAAACATGGCATATCAAGTTACAATGAGACTAGGCACATCCCCTCTTAAGACTGGGCAAGGTAACCCAGTAAGGGAAAATGGCTTCGACAAGCAGGCAAAAGAGTCGGAAAAATCTCTGCTGTCACTGTTAGTTCCACAGGAACAGGAAGCTACACAACCATAACATATATGCAGAGGACCTAGGTCAGACCAATAATGGTTCCCTGTTTGTTGACTGAGTTGCTGTGAGATACTTCGAGCCTGTAACGAACAAAATATAAACAACATAAGGAAACAATACCATGGATAATGTAACCATGGAAACCAAGCCTAGAGTGTGTGCACGAGCATGATACAGTTGAAGTAAGTTAAACACTGGTTGAAGTAACATGTGAACAGCTTAGTTATGATTGGCTAAATGTAGCTTAAATACCCTGGAATTTAAGCTGGCTACAGGTCTGCCTACAGGAACTTACTCGCTCCTCGAGTCCCCACGGAGATGCCCTCATGCTGAGATATTGAGTCCACTAACCCAGACCACAGGTAGACCCGAAAGCAGAAGAACATATCGCGAACCTTACCTGAAGCACTGCTGTGTTCGAGATAGGCTACAACATAGGGCCAGACTGGAGGTTAGTCAAGTATGTGTGTGAATGAATGCGATCCCATTTCACTAGTTATTTGTTTATTGCTACTTTTGAATAACCTAACCTCCAAGACCAAGGCTCCCTTCTCACCTCTGTTCACAATCCCGATTTGTGATAGAGCCATAGTTGATTCTGTGTTTTGGTTTGTTTGTTCTTGCTTTTGGTGTGCTTGAACCCTCTGGCTTCTGCATGTTAGGCTGTGATTCTCTGCATCTATTGCCACCAGTTGCTAGATGAAGCCTCATTGATAATAGTTATGGATTATCCTCGGTTTCGGTTTATAAGTATAACAGAATATGATTAAGAATCATCTTACTGGCTTTATTATTATTATTTTTTTTTTTTTTTGCTGGTTTAGCTTGGTTCTACCTTAGGTCTCTGTTATATTCGGCCTATAGTAGTTCCTGGCCCTCCAGGCAGTGTCAGGAGTGGGCTCCTTCTCATAGCATGAGTTTTAAGTTGGTCCAGCTATTAGTTGCCCACTCCCACAAGGTCTGGTCCACCATTACCACAGCATATCTTGTAAACATGACACTTGTAAGTCTAAGGTTTTAAGGTTGAGTTGATATCCCAATCCCTCCACTGGAAGTTTTGCCTAGTTACAGGAAACAGTTGATTTAAGCTTTGTCCTCCTACCTTCTAAGAATCCTAGCTGGGATCACCTGCAAAGATTCCGGGGAGATTCCAGTTTACTATGTTTCCCCCTACCAGATCCCTTCTGTTCACACTCCCATACTCCCTGTCCACCTGTGTTATATAACTATTGTATTTTTCCATTCCCAAGGAAATTCATGTTGGTCCCTTGAGCCTTTCTTGTTACTGAACCTCTCTGGATATGTGGGTCTGAGTTACCATAGTAAGGGTACTATTTTCTAGTTCAATCCATTTGTCTGCAAATTTCATGATATTTTCTTTTTCTAACCTCTGAGTAATACTCAACTGTGTAAATGTACCACATTTTCTTTACCTATTATTCAGTTAAAGCTCATCTATGTTGTTTCCAGTTTCTGTTTATTATAAATAAAGCTACTATGAGCATAGTTGAGCAAGAATCCTTCTGGTAGGATAGAGCATCATTTGGGTAAATGCCCAGGAGTGGCATAGCTGGGTCTTGACAAACAATAATTTTTAAAATAAAATTAATATATAAAGTACTTTAGTGGAAATAGTATAGAATACAAAAAAGAACTGGAGAAAGAAATTAAAAAAATAACTACAATCAAATGCTAAAAATTGAAGGAAAAAGACTACAACAAATAAAAAGTACAGGACAACATAGCTAAGCATATGATCAAAATATAGAAAATACAATATTTTCTCAACATATTACTTACAGAAAAGCAAAGATGATAGTTATATTAAACCTATATTCAGAAATCAAGTATATCAGACTAGAATACAAAAATGAATTTAATATGGTCCTAGAAAAAAAATCTAATATATCTTGTGCTATTATACAAAAGTTAAGGACACTTGCTTTTCAAATAAAAATGAGTTTTATTCACCAGAGTGTCTGTTTTGCTCACTTCTATTTCTGTCGCATCCCTAAAGTACAGGAAACATCATATCCTCCAAATAAATATGTATTGAATTAAGAAATGAGTGACTGACTGGCAATGATTTGAGTTTTAGGTTCTCTAACATACAAGAGAATTTAATAGAAATAGGATTTTTATTTCTCTTATGATTCATATTTGAGCTTGAGTCATAGTGAAAAATGTCAGGTAAAAATAGTGACAGGGTTATTAAATTGCCTCTGGGTAGATCGAAAGATAACTTCAAATGTCACTTTTAATATAAAAATATTAAAAAATCTAACAAAAATGACTCTAAAAAGAGGTTTTAATAATTGTATGTTTTAAACAAAGGTTCATGGTTTAGAGGATTAAAAGGGAAAATTCAGGTGTGTTCCCTATTGGAGAAGAAAAGTAATATATCGGTTTGCTAAATTTAGACATTTCTGTAACACTTGAACAACTTGAGAAATAAAAGTATTCACATAGGAAAAGATGAACACGGCTCAAGTTAATGAACACAGAACACTACTATACCTGAGGTCTAGCCCCACTTAAAGGGGCATACGTTTTAAAATGTAATCAAATTTCCTCTTGAACATATACTGTTTCTCCTATAGTTTCAGATACTCTTAATATTTTATTAAATTAGTATACACTTATATTAGCCACTGTGAAATATGAATACACAAAAAATGTTCCCATCATGTCATTTAAACATTGCTTATTAATATGAAGTTTTAGGAGTGAGATTGAAACAATGTTTTGTTTTCCTGTTTTACTATGCTCAGATTTAGCAATGAGATAAAATTATATGAGGAATACTTGTGCAGGAATATAGGACCATTATGGATTGCTATGGAATGGAGCTGAATACAAAGTCATCCATGATATCTTCATGAAACTGGTTCTAAGAATACCATAGACAGCAAAATCCTTCAACACTTAAATTAGTAATATAAAATGGTATGGCATTTTGCTTGTGAGACCTAGTGCAACACAAAAAGTTCTCAAGAAGCAGTCACATAACATTACATCTAACAATAGCAAAAATGCTGATGTGTGATTAGGTATATTTTTCCTATTTTTTACAATTTGATGTTTTCTGTGCATGTTTCTACAGTTAAACCAATATTATAGAAGAAACAAAAACTATACATGTAGTAGCCAACATGTTCCAGTTTCATGTTTGAAGGAAATAAGTTTAATGGTGAAAGTTCATAGAGTTCTAGGAAAACTATTATAGAACTACAGTTCAAGTCTAGATAGACATTATAAATAAAAGGAAACCAGGTTCCTGATTTGTAAGAATTAGACACAGTTTTATAAACAGAGTTGAAAGAAGAGGTACTTTTGTTTTACTCATTTGCTTTTAAAATTTTTATAGTATTTTAAATTATACCCATAACTTTATATTTGTTAGGGAAGCACTCTATCATTTTACTACACATTCAGCCTTGGCACAGCTAAGTTCAGGAGTCTAACCTGCAGATTTTTGAAGTACTAGTTGCTTCCACAATACTAATTCACCAAAAGAAATAACAAATAGTTAAAAACTAGTTTTGTGTGATTTGTTAATATTTCCAATAACAAAACAGAGCATGAATATAACATTTAATAATGAGTGCCATTTTGTCCAGTGGAATGCTGAAGAACAAGATAGGCAATTTCCAGAAGTAATATTCATCTATTATATAAATAATTATTGAGTGCCTAAGGCCTGGGATATACTGACATAGGACCAAATAAATGCAGTGAACATCTGCGTGGCATCTGCCTCCTCAGTGTTTCAACAATTTTAATGTAAATAATAACAGATGTGATTACATACTGGAGTACTCTGGAAGAAAATAATGTAAACTATAGCTTGGATTAAAGAGTCTGGAAATGCTTCTCTGAGTCTATCATAAAAACTGATTTCTATGATGAACATCATTAGTCATTAGGGAAATGTAAATCAAAACAACCCTAGATTTTACCTCACACCAGTAAGAATGGCTAAGGTTAAAAACTCAGGAGACAGCAGGTGTTGGCGAGGATGTGGAGAAAGAGGAACACTCCTCCACTGCTGGTGGGGCTGCAAGATGGTGCAACCACTTTGGAAATCAGTCTGGAGGTTCCTCAGAAAACTGGACGTGAGACTTCCGGAGGACCCTGCTATACCTCTCCTGGGCATATACCCAGAGGATTCCCCAGTATGCAATAAGGACACAGGCTCCATTATGTTCATAGCAGCCTTACTTATAACAGCCAGAAGCTGGAAAGAACCCAGATGTTCCTCAATGGAGGAATGGATTCATAAAATGTGGTATATTTTCACAATGGAATACTACTCAGCAATTAAAAACAATGGATTCATGAAATTCTTAGGCAAATGGTTGGATCTGGAAAATATCATCCTAAGTGAGGTAACCCAATCACAAAAGAATACACATGGAATGCAATCATTGATAAGTGGATATTTATTAGCCCAGAAGCTCTGAATACCCAAGACACAATTAGTATAACAAATGACTCCCATGAAGAAGTAAGGAGAGGGCCCTGATTCAGGAAAGGATTGATCCAGCATTGTAGGGGAGTACCAGGACAGAGAAAAGTGAGGGAGGTGATTGCAGAATGGGTGGAGAGAAGAAGGCTTATGGGACATATGGGGAAAGGGGAACCTGGAAAAGGGGAAATCATTTGGAATATAAACAAAGATTATAGAAAATTTAAAAAAAAGAAAAGAAAAAACGGATTTCTAATAATGACCATAGTAAAAAAAATATATATATTTAGTTGAACTTCAAAAATCTCCATAGTCTTTCAGTCTCAAGACTGTTTAAAAGTTCAAAGTCCAAAGTCTCTTCTGAGAGCCAAGGCAACATCTTAAGTGTTACTCCTTTTAAAATCAAAATGCAAATTTTATACTTCCAATATACAATGACACAGAATATAACCATTCATAAAGAGAGGAATGGGGTATAGTAATGAAAGACTCGACCCAACCTTGATCAAAATGCAGCAGAGCAAACATCACTTCCTATCTAGTATCAAAGGGCTTGTTTCTTCCCTTCCAGCTTTGCATTACTTTTGGTTAAGCTGAATCTATGCTCTATCTATAGCCCTTTTGGCAAATATCTCATGGCTCTGTAACAGCTAACATCTTGAGCTAACATCCAATGTCACCCATATTTCACTGCCACAGCTTATACAATTGCCTCTCAGGGACTCCATGCAGGGCCAATCCTGGTACATGCGTGGACTCAGTAGATATCCTCAGCCACATAGTAAGTTCCATTAAAGTTCTTGGTGATCTTTTTCTTGGTAAACTGTATATTTTGTAGCTATTTCTTCTTCACATGATTTTATAATTGGAGAATTTCATAAAAGTGATTATTAATAATAAAGATAATATGCTGGATTTTTAAAAAATTATTATTGATTCTTTGATTCTTTGTAAATTTTATTTCAACCCAGTCCTGCTCATCTCCCCATCCCCTCAAATTCCTACTTAGCTCTAACAACATCTACCCCAAAATAAAACTGATGGACACACACACACACACACACACACACACACACACAATGCATGCACATATACACACACACTTACATGAACTAAAGAAATATAGAAAAATATCTCAGGGTCGAAAATGTAGTGTGCCACAATATATCCCAAAATACTTCCCTCTGTTCAAACATCTTTACCTTCAAATGTTCATTGCAATGAGTCACTCTGGTCTGGTTTAAGACCTGTGGCTTCTATGACACCATCAGTATTAGATACTTACTGGGACTCCTCCCAGTTATTCTACGGTTGCCCTGTGTCATGGAGATCCTGTAGCTTTGGATCAACAAGACTGGCACTTTCATGTGTCCCAGCATTTACAGATGATATAGGTGGGCCAACTCAGAGCTCTGGATCTGTGCCTAGATGGTAGCTCCATGTCAAATTGACAGAAGGTAAAGTCCTGAGAGGAAAGGACATCAATTAGGAAAATACCTCCATAAGACCAGGCTTTAGGAAACGTGTATTTGGCACTTTTTTTTAAATTAGTGATTGATGGGGAGGCTCTAGGTAATTGTGAGTGGTGTCATCCCTGGGCTGCAGGACCTGGATTCTATATAAAAAGTAGGCTAAGCAAAGCCATTTTGAGCAAGCTAGTTGGAAGTACCTTCCCATGGCCTTGCATTAGCTCCTACCTCCTGTTTCCTGGCTTCCTTCAGTGATAGACTACAACAATAAGTGTAAGTCAAGAAAAACCTTTCCTTACCAACTTTCTTTTGGGTCATGGTATTGCAGCAATAGAAATCTTAAGAAAGCAAATTACTAATTTTCTCCCAATGAAATTAATACATTATTTTTCAGTGGTACCTTAGGCAGATTTTTGGCTATGAACAGTAGGAAGTTTAAATATTTTCAAAAATATCACAAGAATTTTCTCCAGTCCAGTTGCTTTTATTATTACCCTCTGAAAACTCTTGAGTTTGACCTCCATAATCTCCATTGCTAGCACTATTGTCTTCCAAGCTCCTACTAGAATGGTCTTTTAAGGCCCACTTAAAGTATCCAACCACTTTCCTAGTCCAAAGCCAAAATGTCTTCCATATTCCTCCAAAAACAACATTGTAAGGCCTGGCTGATCAATGGTCCACTTCCTGTTACCAACTTCTCTCTTAGTTAGTTTCCTATTGTTCCTCTAGAGCAATATGACTAAGGTTACTTAAAGATGAAAGAGTTTATTTGGTAGTGACAGTTTCAGATGCTTAGTCTATGAATATCATAATGATACAGTCCAACATAGCATTGGAGAAATGCCTCAGAGCTTTCAATTTGAACTTCAAATAGCAGGCAAAGGGAAGAGTGGGTCATGGGTTTTTAAAACCTCAAAGGCTGCCCTCCCTGCCATATATACTACAACATCCTAGTCCTTTCCAAATATTTTCATCACCTGAAGACCAGTATTTAAATATTGAGCATATGAGATTAACTCAAACAACCACATGATTACAAAGGGAACTTGAGTATGTAAAAGATCAAACACATGTGGGTGTTTCCCTTTAGCTCCTGATTTATGCCTATTGTCTAAACACAGACAATAGCCTAATCTCAAGAACAAGAAGATTCAGGGTTGCAAGATAATTTATATGCTAAAAACCAATTATTAAAGTACTAAGCCTGTGGGAGACCAAACTCTAGAAAACCAGAGTTTCAACAGCCCTCACCTTGAAAGTTCACTGACCTTGCGGTTTACAGCTGACCCATCCCCCTCCCCTTCTTCACACAAGGCTGATCAACCAGTTCTCATCCTGGCCAAACAACTGGGGTTGTTAGGTGGAACCAGCATTCCAGGAAAGCTACAGATGCCTCGAACTTGAGTCAACTTCTGCCCCAGATGACCTTTTCTCTCTCTGTGCCTTTAGCTTTCCACTCAGCCCCTCCCTACTTCCTCTTTTGGTGGGTTCATAACCAGGTGTTTTGCTGTTCATTAAAGAGGCTTTGACACAGAACACCCCGTTTGCTTGGCCTCGCTGGTCTTTCCTGCCCATTTCTCTCTTTCAGGCTTGGGTTCTCCTTGGCTCCCTGAATTACTAGATCCCGCAGGTGGGGACATAAGACAAGTTTAAAGGAGTCAGGAACATATCTGGCAATTTCATTGATGAATGACAGAACTTCAGCATTAATAAAAATAAAAACTGTCATAGATTTTAAGATATGAATTTAAATATGAGTTTATAATGATAGAACATATAACATACATCATTAAAATGTACAATTTGTGCAAAAGGAAGTTACTATTTTCAAAACTAAGGAAAAAGGAAAGAATCGAGTAATTGGAAAACAAAAGTATGTGCCACTTTCTAGAAACACTTAAGATAGTAAATTATTAATGATGAGTGGATTAGGATTTCAATATTATGTAGATATTAATGACTTAATTTAGCAATGGAAAGTAATAGCACTTCCATATCATGCAAAACAAATATCTATCACAAATACTATGAAGTATTCTTGCCTAAAAGTCTAGGATAAAAATAAACTACTAGATTTAATAAAGAAACATGTGAATTTAAACTGTATCGATGAACAGAAACACATGCTTTTAAACATTGTATAATAAAAATGTGCAAGCTACTTCAAAAATTAGACTTGGGGAAAAATATTAAACTAATAAATTAAATAGAAACCCAATAGACTTATATAGTAGTTCAAGGTCTATGACTCAACCAATGAATAGACCTAATTTATATAGTGGACTTGGTGCCAAACACCTAAACTACAAGGCTAATCTTAGCTACCTAGTCACTGTCACCCAAAACAGACAAATAATGAAAGATTTTGTTTTAATAAAAATCTGGCAGTATTTCTCTGTGTAAAAGTCACCTCAATGTTAGTATCCTGAGAAAATAAAGATCCATATCACATAGGTGCCGAAGGTCACAAATCTCCAAGTAGTTTAGCTCCTTTGTATCTCAAACTCACCTAAGATGTCATAGTCAGTCTATCAGTTGAACCTTCAGTCATCCAAAATCTTAACTGTGTCTAGAAGATCTCCTTCTAAAATGATTTATTCCTTCATTAACAGAACTGTTTTAGCAAAGCTTCAATTCCTTTGGGGTTGGAGACAAGAAGCCACATTCCTTTCAATGAGGAGTTTCTATTGAAACACAGCCCCTAACTTCCCTGGGGTAAATGATATAAGAGAGAATGAATAGTAAATTGCAGTGTCTTTTATTTCTAAGTCTCTGAAGCCTCATTTCATCACTTCTATTGTATTCTTGAGAAATGAATACTTAAATTCAAGCTATAATGAAGAGGAAAGAAGTCAGTATGCATCTCTAAACAGGAATACTAGGGAATTTGCTGATATATCCTAAAACTATCAGAGTTTACCTTTATTTGTGAAAATGCATTGTTCTATCTATATGTAAATATACTAATGCCCTCAAATTTTGCACCTAGCCTAATTACAGAATTATCGGAAGTCCTGGATGACAACATCTAAAATGTGCTTTGCTAAAGACACTGCTTCTTAAATATAATTCCTTAAGTGTATTTGATCACTGTAAAGATAATAAAAGTCTCAGGAAAACCAGGTAGTAACAAAATATTAGAGATAATTCTCTGATAGAGAAAAAAAAATGTTTTTGGTACATTATCCCATCTGTTGAAACAAATGCAATGATATCCTAAACTTAGTAGCAAGATAAATTGAAAAATGTAATTTCATATTTATTATGGCAGTGAAATCAGCCAAAATCTATAAATCAAAAGTCACAACTGTGTAAGTAAAAGCTAAATGTATTGTCTGATTCAAATTTCAGATAAAATAGACTAAAGAATAGTGACATGCTTTTAAAAAGATTTTCTCTGAAAAGAAAGCAATTGCATTATATCTTAAATTAAGCATTTTTCCTATAGCCTTAGTTTCTAAGAGACAATATACAGAAGAATCTTTTAAAGACATGGTCCTTTTACTCTGGGTATAAACTTCAGTGTGTATGCTGCTTGTCTGCTGAGTGTCAGCTCCTGCACTCTGTTTCTAGTACTACTTTTTATTAAACAAACAAAATCCAAAAGACTGAAAATGCCTAGAACAAGCTGACCTCTCACATTCTATATGTACACTAGATGGCAGCAATCCATAAACAATAGATAACAATAAATATTGCAGGCCACATTGTGTGCATGAAATGTAAAGCCAATGCAAATTCCTTCCAAGTACATTTCAACTTTGCCATTGTAAAATTTGAATGTCATTGTTTGGATTCTCTCTTTTTTTCATATATTTTCCATATTTATTTTTAAAATATCAAACACTTGTTATTTTTGTTTCTTTCTTTTTAATTAGTTATTTTTAGTGTTTTGACAGTTCCCTTTTTAAAATTTAATTTCATTTTTATTTACTTATTCACTTTACATTCTGCTCACTGCCCACCTTCAGGTAACTAGCTCCCAGGATCCTTCCCTATCCCCCATCCCCATCTCCAGTAATGCCACTTATGTAACCCCTTCCCCCACCTCACTGGCACTTCAAGTTTCTGCAAGTTTAGGCACTTCCTTTCCCATTGAGGCCAGATAAGGCTGCCCAGCTAGATATCCCACATACAGGTAACAAACAGCTTTTGGGATAACCCCTGCTCCTGTTGCTTAGTACCCACATGACCAGGCTGCACATCTGTGTGGGGAGGCCTAATTACAGCCCATATATGTTCTTTAGCTGGTGCTTCAGACTCTGAGGGAATCAAAGGGTCCTGGGTAGTTGACTCTGTTGATGTTCCTTTGGAGTTCCTATCCCCTTCTGGACCAGTAATCCTTCCTCCTATTCTTTCATAAGATTCTCCAAGCTTCATCCATTGTTTGACTGTGGGTGTCTATATCTTTCTGAGTCAGCTGCTGGGTGGAGTCTCTCAGAGAAAAACATGCTCCTACCTGCAAACATAACAAAGTATCATTAACAATGTTAGGGATTGGTGCTGGCCCATGGGCAAGGTCTCAGTTTGGTTGTTCATTCCCTCAGTCTCTGCTCCATTAGCCATGCTTGCATTTCTTGTAGACATTATACATTTTGAGCTGAAAGTTTTGTGGGTAGGCTGGAGTCTCAATTGCTCCATTGGAGTTCCTACCTCTCTACAGGAGGTAGCTCTTCAGGGTCCATATCCTCAATGTAGTAAGTCACAGCTAAGGTCACCCCCATTGATTCTTGGGTGCCTCCCTTATCCCAGGTCTTTGTCTTCTCCTGGAGATGCTCCCCAATTTCTCACCCCTGACAGTTTCAAATTTCTATTCATTTTCATGGACCTCTAGTCATCTCTCCTGTTAGTCCCAACACCTGATCCTGAACCCCTATTCTTTTATTTCATTCTTCTCCTGTTCCCTTCATCTGCCTCTTATGACTATTTTATTCTCCCTTCTAAGTGAGATTTAAGGTTCCTTATTTGGGCGTTCCTTCACATTTGGGACAGTATAACATGGCACCTGCATTTTATGTCCAATATACACTTATAAATGAATATATACCATGCCTGTTCTTTTGGGACTCAGTTACCTCATTGAAGATGATATTCTAAAGTTCCAATCATTTGCCTGCAAAATTCATGATGTCTTTGTTTGAAATAGATTAGTATTCCATTGTGTAGATGTATCATCTTTTCTTTATCTCTTCTTCAGTTAAAGGACATCTAGGTTGTTTCAAAACTTCATGGTACATGCATTGGTACAGAAACAGACACATTGGTAAATGGAATGAAACTGAAGATCCAGAAATAAATCCATACACCTACAGACACTTGATTTTTGATGAAGAAGCCAAAACCATACAATGGAAAATCATCTTCAACATGAGATGCTGGACTAACTGAATGTCTACATGTAGAAGAATGAAAATAGAAGAATGAAAATATCACTCTGCACAAAACTCAAGTCCACGTGGATCAAGGATCTCAACAGAAAACTAGTAGATACCCTGAATCTCATATAAGAGAAAATGGAAATACCCTTGAATGCGTTGGTACAGGAAAAGATTCCTGAACAGAATATCAATAGCTCAGGCTCTTAGATCAACAATTGATAAATAGGACCTTGTGAACCTGCAATGTTTCTGTAAGGCAAAGGACCATCAATAGGACAAATCAGCAGCCAAATTCTTCCCTGAATTAAAATGCTTTTGAATAGAAGTTTCCCAGCAAAACATGTGTTTGTGTGTTTCCTTTCTTTGCATATAATCCTATTACGACATTTGAAGAATTCTTTCACAAAAATCAGAACTTGTCAATTATTTTAACTAGTGATATAAGAATGTAATGACATCTCAAGATAAATTTGATTGAAGTGTATTATATTATAGCATTGCTTTTATTAGACTCCTGTTTTCAGAGTTGGAGAAGATAGAAGTCCAGTGTGGTAGGGAAACTTAGTACCAAGCAGCATACAAGGCATCAAGCTCACAAAGCTAGGAACCCACATCTTCCAATGCAGGGATGAAACAAAGTGTAAAATCTGGGCCATCTCTTGCTTGCTAATGC
Organism: Apodemus sylvaticus; assembly: GCF_947179515.1. NCBI lineage: Eukaryota > Metazoa > Chordata > Mammalia > Rodentia > Muridae > Apodemus > Apodemus sylvaticus. The sequence continues at coordinate 74,196,479 of NC_067495.1, forward strand.
ACATTCTTCTAGTTCCCATGAATTATCTAATTTGAAAGGCATGTTCATATTTTATAGCAGTATACTGATATACTGTGTTATAGCAGTATACTGTGTCTCTGGTAACAATTTCTATTTTTGTTTATTTTTATTATTTTAAACAAGTACCCATGCAGCAGTAATGTATAATTGAGAGAATTGTGTTTTGTTTTATAATTCTAGAGTTCCAAATATTTAAAATAAGGGTCCCACACCCTAGCAACACCACTGGCTATATCCTTACTGGGCAGAAATTAAAGGGACAAACAAAGAATTAGTTGGAGAGAATAAACACACAATTTTCTAATGGCATTAACCTATGAAGATCATGCTGTTGTTTGCAGCTATTTAACCAATTCATATTTCCAAGCATTTAAAATTGTCACAGTAACAATAATGTTTCAATGCAAATTTGGTAAATGACAAATATTCACATTATAGATGTTACATATGAAAATTAAATTCTAGACTAGACAATTAAGTGTGAAAGTATGAAGTCACACACAATGAATTAATTTTTTCAAGATTATAAAACCCTTTGATTAGCTCTTTAAGTTTCCAAGTTCATATTCAAAAACAGGTGTATATTTTTATGAACACCTATGGTTATCATAAAGCTAATTTCATCTGGAAAATAATTTAAAAATTAAGTGTAGGGATCATAAAGAAAACATCAATTCAAGTAGGCTAATTAATATCTTGTTTAGAATAACAAATAGTATGTTTACAATTCACTCTTATTTTAACACAAATGGGGGAAAGTCACTTTTTGGTGACATTTCATTTGGATTGAAGAAAATAATGCTCTGGCTCACAACATAATCCATACATATGAATGATATAGCTTAAATTAAAAATACACTTGGTATCTGAATTTTCTAGTGATGACTTTTGTTTGAGAGATTTGTCAATTTTTTTCCAAAGAATTTATCTTTAAGTAGATGGGCTGCTTTTAATAGACACAGGGGAAACAGTATGATTTAATAATTACAGTTCTTACTTGCTAATTATGTCAGTAGATTAATGTAAACTAAGTGTCAAAAGAAAATGAGATTCAATGAAATGACCCAAATTATGATTAAGTTGAATTAGTAGCATGGATCACATTTAATCTTCCAATAGAATACTTAAGACTGCTTATAATGAATAACTACTTTGAATTACATATTTCAATTCAATTTTGCACTTTGAAAGTTCATAATGCCTTCTGAACAAGATAGGAGCCACAATAAATCTCAGATGTTGTGACCACTGTAGTTTTACTTATTTTTATTTTTTTAGAAATTTACTATTGATAGATCAATTTAAAACTGAAACACTTGTCAGTACCATGATTTCTTTGTGTGTGGTTGTGTGTGTGTTTCTAACCATCTATTGATCCAATTTTTCCTTTCTATCACTTTCTAAAGCAGAATAAACAAATCACTACTAACTTGTAACTGAATATTAAAACTTTTGGATTTTATTTTCTAAGTTGCATATCCATTATATGGCATAAATGGGAAATTAAAAATCTAAAAAACAGTCAGTAACCATAGTGAATAATACAAATTGTATTAATCCCATTTTTTCTATGTATTCAACAATATTTTAGTGTCCTATTACACCTTAATTTAAATGTAAATTCAACACTATTTTTAGTGTTGTATTACACCTTATCATAGATGTAAAATATACTGTTTCAGTACTTATTAGCACCTGTCATAGAATGTAAGAAAAAAGAAAAACATAGTGAACCTTTTTCTACAAATAGAAGATCAACATATGTAGGGAAGACAGAACCGTATGGTTTAGGCCAGTGGAGAACTCATTTCTTCTTCCCCCCCCTCAATTATTAAAATGTATGAAATTATTTACTGCTCTGAATAGGTGTAAAGAAATAATATCACTAAAAATAATCATGTAATCAATTCCTACTCAACTGCTATGCAGTTGATGAATTTTTAATTATTTTAAGAAGGCATTAAATAAAAGATAGGCAAATACGATAAAATACAAAGAATAACCTGTAATGCATGCAAATAACTATGGTTGAAATATCCAAGGATCTGAAGGAGTTTGCAGTTCCATAGGAGGAACAACGAGACCCCCAGTACTCCCAGAGCTCCCAGGGACAAAACCATGAACCAAAAAGTACACATGGAGTTAGCCATGGCTCCAGCCACATAGGCAGCAGAGGATGGCCTTGTTGAACATCAAAGGGAGGAGAGGCCCTTGGTCCTGAAAAGGGTCTATGCAGCAGTGAAGGGGAATAGCAGGACAGGGAAGCCGGAGGGGGTTGATTGGGGAACAGGGCGAAGGGAGATGGCTCATGGGACTTTTGGGGGGACCAGGAAAGGGGATAGCATTTGAAATGAAAATAAAGAGCATATCTAATAAAAAATTTAAAAATTAAAAGAGAAATGCATAATAATAGTAAAATACAAATAGCATTTCAACCTTAATTATTTATTTATTTACTTATTTGTTTACATTTTTACTGCTGAGGATCAATCTCAGGGTATCTACAGTCTCAAAATTCTATTTTTCTAGGCAGGTTAGTATCTTTAATTTAAAATTGTTTTTATTTTACTTACTTATTTTTTTTTTTTTTGGAGACAGGGTCTGATTGAATAACTGGCTGTCTCATAACTCACTATGTACACCAGGCTGGCCTCAAACTCACAGAGATGCATTTATTCTGCTTCCCAAGTGCTGGGAATAAAGCTATGTGCCACTATGCCCAGCCCAGAACTGTTTTTTTTTTTTTTTTTTAAGATCAGAGAATTCAATTGCAATGGAATGCTAAGTTTCAAAAATGAATTGAATGTTCATTCTTTTAGGACATTTTTTATTGGTTCTTAAATTTCAAACAATGCATTTTCATCATATTCATCATATTCACCCTCTTCCCCTGACTTTTCCCAGATGCACAACCACCTTTTTACCCATCTAATTTTGTGTATTAAAAATGTCCCTTAAGACAAATCTGTACTTCCAAAATACTCTTGGAAATGAAGTATTCAACTGGAAAGTAGTCCACTTACTGGGACTATGGTCAGGTGAAGGCTCAATAGAGGCCCCAACAAAGGGGTGGGAGGAGGTAGGAGTGAGTTGGGTGGAGGCAGGGGGTGGAAGGAGGGGTTTGGGGTTTTCATGGAGGGGGTAAACTAGGAAAGGTTTTACCATTTGAAATGTAAGTGAAGATTATATTCAATAAAAAAAGAAAGAAAAGAAAACATATTCTCTCTTTCCCAACTACCAACAATTGCTAATAACTCCACAGTGGCTTTATTACTAAGAGGGGGATTATATGCCAAATTTCACTGTCATTCAGATATTTGGTCAATATTGGACTTACATAGCTTGAGTGCATGCTGTCACACCCTCTATGAGATCATCTGGCATCTCTCTAGCTGTGTTCAAAAGATAAGCTTTCCTTGTAGTAACCCACAGCCTCTGGTTCTTGCACTCATTTTGCTCATTCATTCACAAACATCTCTGAGTATTAGGATGAGGAGATGAAACATATGTTCATTTCAGGATGAACATTCTGTATTCTCCTGTCAGTTGGGGGTTTTCTGTGTTAATCATAATAGTGCAAGCAGAAGTTGTCAGACAAGTGTAGAAGTCTGAATTGATCTATGCATAAGCAGATTAGTAATTAGTTATCTCTTAGTTAGGGTTTTACTGCTGTAAAGAGATACTACAGCCAAGGAGAGTCTTATATAGACAACATTTAATTGGGGCTGGCTTGCAGGTTTAGATGTTCAGTCCATTATCATCAATGCAAGAGTATGGCAGCATCCAGGCTGATACGGTGCAGGCACAGCTGAGAGTTCTACATCTTCATCTGAAGGCTGCTAGTGAAAGACTAACTACCAGGCAGCTAGAGTGAGAGTCTTAAGCCCATGCCCACAGTGACACACCTACTTCAACAGGGTCATGCCTCCTAATAGTGCCACTCTCTGAGCCAAGCATATGCAAACTATCACAAGTTGTTAGTTTAATATTGTGTTCATTTAGTAGCATAGTAGTAGTAGATTCAGTTTTCAATCCTGAATTATCTTTGCCATTTCATTCAACTGTGCATTTGTATTTGTAGGAGGGGCATGCAATCATCCTTTTAGCCAAAGGGACATTGTGGGGTATTAGCAATTGTCAGTTGTCAAGAGAAGAAGAGAGAATGTTTTCATTACTGAAACATGTTATTGTCTTCTTGAAATTCAGGGAAGAATTGTTCATATCTTCCTTAAAATCCTTCATGAATTTTACCATTTTCCTTTCAAATTCTATGTCCAGAGGTTGATCTAGGTAGTTCTTGGTAGAGAACAATTCAATAAGAGTAGTAGGTTTGATAGGAGACATGCTGTTTTGAAGATCTATGCTGTGTTTGTTTTAGTGAGGTGACCTTGGTAAGTGGAATTCTTTCTTCACTTGTATGTCTGATATGATAATCTGACCTTCCTTATATTGGGGCAGTATAAGAGTTGTATAAACTGATCTGAATCATGTAAAGCCAATGAATGTAATATTCAATTTTAATAGAGAAATATGGATTGCAGACCACAACTCTAGTGCTAGGCCAAGCAGAGGGGTTCACAATAAAGAGGGCTCTTGTTCATAGGTCTGGAAAAAATGTTGTGAGTTTGCAGATGTTGGCAGTTGGAGGGAATGTGATAAGTGGAAGAAATTATTTAACCATAAAAAGTCACTCATACACAAAGAGAGTTTGTGGGCCCTGGGTCCAGAATTAGGCATGTCTACATATATTTATTTTTTTAAAGATATATACTACAGGAGCCTGCAGTAGTAATTTTCCATATGTAATATGTTATTTCTTTTGTAGTTTTTGGACAATGAGATTCATAGACCTCCAAATATTATAGGATATTACAATTGCTCTTGTCTACTTTCTAGAAATGTACAGAAAGGTCCTTTTGCTGAAGAAAATAGATATTTGTATCAAAATACAGAGAAATCAAGCTGCCATGGATCTTAAGGCTTCATCCTTATTAGTTAGCTTTTATTGTGCTGGAAGATATTATATAAGTTACCATAGGAGAAAAATAATCATGAATCACACCAATATTAACTGGGTAAATGGTAGATCTGGCCTGGGAATAACCAACTGCTTTATATGTAGATTTATGTCCAATTCCACAAGATGAAACACATAGTTGGCACTGTTGTTATGCCAAGAACCTTACATAGGCACATCCTTAAAGTGAAAACATGGAAAAAAGAATTCCAAGGAAAACTAATCAAGTAGCAAGCAAGCATTGTCATTCTGATACGCGTTAATTCTCTGAGAGGAAAAAACAAGAGCTAAAGTCCTTTAAGCCAACAAACCAAAAGAAAGATGATGCAAAATAACAAAATCATGATTGAACCAGGAAACTTTATATCAGACAACAAATAGATAATATATGGCAATATTTTGAAAACCATAACATCATTAAGTTAGAAAATCTAAAATAAATGTATGGATTTCTTGAGTCATTCCAACTATGAATATCATAAAAGAAAAGACCAACAATTTAAAGAGATCCATAGCAAATGAGGAGATTGAAAGACCTATAAAAATCCTGAGTAATAAAAGTTTTATTCCTACAAACTTTAATAACATTAGTACACAGTCACTTCTCTTTCAGATTTGAACCACAGAAATAGTCTATTTCAGCAAATATGAAATCTACCGCTTCAATTTTTGGGGAAAATCATTATAATGTTTAACTTCTTTCTTATACATGGTAATTAAACAAACAACACATCTAAATAGTTATATCACTGAAAGGATGTCATAATTTGAACAGATTTCTGAAACTGAATTGATATAATTCAAATATGTTCTATCATTATACGTCATCTGAATTATAACTTTATAACTTTTTAAATTACATTTTGTCAATAGTTCTTAACATAGAACACAGTATAACTTTTCCAAATTTATAATTAGATTAAAATAAAAATTTGGTGGATATTAGCCTGGAAAACTGGAATACCCGAAACATAATTCACACATCAAATGAGGTACAAGAAGAACGGAGGAGTGACCCCTGGTTCTGTAAAGACTCAGTGTAGTAGTATAAGGCAAAACCAGAACCGGGAGGTGGGAATGGGTGGGTGGGAGAACAGGGGAGGGAAGGGGGTTATGTGACTTTTGGAGAGTGGGGGGCCAGAAAAGGGGAAATCATTTAAAATATAAATAAAAAATATATGGAATAAAAAAAGTAAAAAAAGAAAAATTTGATTTTACTGAAAATGTTATAGGTGGGAAACAGATAAAATCAATCAATTAACTAAGAGATTATTATCAGGTTTATATCATTCCTTCAAGTCCCCATTAAACCTTGCTGAATATATAAGTTCTGATATGTGGAGTGTTAAGTGTAGCACTTTTGCTCTCATTTTCCATTACTTTCCCACTATGCCTAATTCTATTCTTCATAAGCATTACCTTTTCATGTGATTAAACCTAGCCATGCTATTGCTGAAGTTGTATCTGATTCAACTGCTTAAAATGTTTTGGCATAACTACCTTATATTCTCTAGACTTTATTAAAATATTGTCTACTTGGGCAGACTTTTCAAGGTGAGGCAGTTTCAAATAGTGAAAGCAATATTTTTTTTCATAGAATAAATTTTCTTCAAAATAGTCTACATATTTTATTCATTTCAAAGTTATTATTCACAAAAGTTATTATTCTTCCTACTAGAATATAAATTTCATCTTAAGAACTATTTTAGTTTTTAAAAAAAAACCTAATACTTAATATATTAGATATGTTCAACAAATTTTTGGAATGAATTCAGTATGTGGAATTTGACTTATGTGGTTGTGTAGTTGCTAATGTAAAAAAAGCAAACAAATAAGCTTCACCTTCCAAAACACAATGGAAAAGTCAAGTTGTGAAGTTCAATATTGAATCCTATCATTGAAACTAACATCTTTGCAATTTAAAGATTACTCATAAATGATAGTTATTCTCTATTATAAAATATAGTTGATGTATGAGATATATGAAATTAACATTTTGAAATAATATTATTTCAAAACACAGAAAGGGAACAGCACAAGTAGCGAATCTCTGTGTACATGTAGCTATATTTATGTCATATGTGTTTTGAGCAGTACCACAAATTACAAGAATCATCCATTATGCCAAATGGCTAATGGTTTTCAGAAACTCTAATTTATGTGATACTTAAGTTATCAATTCACATATTTCAGTTTGTCTTGGAAGTAGTTTACTCTGTTGTTGACAGATACTCAATATCACTCATGATATATCTCTCTCACTATCCATTGGTATAGTCTGAGAATAATATAGTTGGTAAACTTATAAGATTTAAAATAAAATGATATATATATATATATATATATATATATATATATATATAGTATGCTGAAATACATGTTTAAGAGAGTATTGTAAATAGCATGACAGCCTAATAAATCTAAATATATAACAATTTAAATATTTAAGTAAAAGAGAAATTATTTTATAATTTAGAAAAACTATTCATTCCAAAATCTCACCATTGTGCCCTAATTTTAGAATGAATACAAGCATCAACTTGGTACTAAATTTAAATTTCTTTCTCTTTCAAACATATGTTTTTTCAGTTCTGAATTTTCACATTTATGCTGACTCCACTGTGACTGAAATGATTTGGCAAATGTTGAGAAGAAATAAAGATACATTCCATGACATCCCCATGCCAAGTATCAATGAACAAAGTGATCTTTACTTGACTAACTACATTTGGCCTTCCCATTTTAATGTATAATTTGTGGATAAATTGAAGAAATTCAAAAGCAAAATTTCTTGACATTTAAAAATTACATGAACAAGTTTGACTTCCTGTAGGATTTGAGATATGAGCCCAAAATAAATACATCTTTTAGATTTCCAGTCTATCAGCCATGAACTGAAAATATATCTTTTGCTTCTTCTCTGTAGAATTTGAAGGCACCAATTTGGGTGTGATTTATATCCCAGAATGGGGCATTGTGTGCTGACACTCCTTTTTATCATTTTATTGAGAATTTCACTTTCTGCTTGACCTATAACATAAGAGGGCTTATTTGTCTTAGAAATTACTGATTCTTTTTAACTTATAATTTGTTAGAACTAAGAAAGGTAATTTAAATTATAGCCTTGTGATATAGTTTACCATGTAAATACAATGTAATCTTTAAAAATGTTTATATGTGTACTACCATTGTAATAAATTTGTTTTCTTAGCTGGATGTATGGTGAATCAACATAAGATCAAAAAATATTAGGGGACATACTTTTCTCAACAAGGCTACACTACCTAAAATTCCCAATACACCATCACCAACTGTGAAACATATTTTCAAATACCTGAACCTACTAAGGATACTTCTTATTCAAACCAGGTTTTCCTCTGAAAACAATAGCTATATAGTATATTAATTTTATGATAAAAATACTTAGAATGGGATAAAGATGTGCTTGGTGGTAGAATATTTGTCTCCTATATGTAAGAAACTAGGGTCCATTCTCAAAATCATTAAAGTATCAAGATATTAGCAATATTATACCATTATACAACCAAAAGCCAGAGAAAGGTTAACTCTTCAAGTAGTTATAGAAAGAATGAATAATAAAAAAGAATAAACAATGCAAAATATCTAATAGTTATCATGACTGCAGATCAGCATCATACTTGAAAATATGTAAATAAAAATTCAAGTTAAATTAAAATTAAGAATTGTCACAGCTACAGTCAGAATGGGATTAAAATGTTTGGGTGACAAATTAACTGCTTACACATTTTTTACTCCAGTGAAGAATGCTGCAATGAGTACAGCTACAGTAATGAAGTAGAAATTTTCCCCTGCTCATGGAATAATACATAGAGGTTTAGTTGGCTAAACATAGGACTACTTTCCTTAGAAATCCCCCATATACTATCAATATGGCTGTAACAGCCTATATTCTCATCAAAGGTTTGCAAGAGTTCCCCTATTTACTCAACAATATTTGTCACTTCCTAATTTTCATTTAAACTCTTTTCCATATATGAGTTTGCATGTATGTGTGTGATGTGATACATTGTGTGTGTGTGTGCATGTGTGTTACATGCACATGAGTATGTGTTTAAGTCAAAACAGCTTGTCATATCTTTTATCATTGGATTTCCATTATATTACCAGGAATCATGGATTTGAGACATTATGCTTCTAGTGCTAGTGTTATAGGCATCAATAGCCATCCCAAGCATATTTGCTGAAGAGTCAAACTCACGACATCATGCTTGCAAACTCTTAATATTGAACCATCTCTCTAGCTTTGCTTTGTGTCTTTTAAATAATAGCTATGACATAATTAGAGGTTACTTTATATATTCTTTGGAAGAAATTCAGTTCAGGTCTTTTGCTTATTTTTAATTAGTTTATGTGTCTTGTTGGTTTGGAGTTATACATTTTGACTTTTAATGCTTTATGAAGTACACAGTTTGTATTCTGACTCAAACTCCTCTCTAAGCTGACTGATTCAAATTGGCTTCTATTGGCTTCTGACTAACTTGCTTTGTTTGGAACAACTGCCTTTCAACTTTTCTGGCTGTATTGACTGCATGAACTGAACAGAACTGAACAGAACTTCATAGCTCAACTGTACTCAACTGCATTCAACTAAGCTATACTGCACTCAACAGCACTCAAATAAATTGCACTGAATTCAACTGGATTCTCTTGAATTCCACTGAATTCAACTCCCTTTCCCTACTATTCTTCCTTATGCTGTTGTTCTGTGAGTGGAGCAAATCCTGTCTCTGACTCATTCTGTCAAATCTTTCTCTGATTCATCATTTTGTCTTCCCTCCCTCAATTAGATGTCACATTCAAATATGACTGTTTCCCTCTACAAACTAAACTAACCACCATTGTTAGGTATTAAAGGTTTGTACTAAGGTATGTCGGTATTCCAGTCAGATCATACTGTAACCCAGGATATGTCTGCATTCTTACGGGATCTTATAGACCTAGAGGTCTTTGGATGTGATCCATTGACTAAGTAGCCATGTTGCTGGATTAAAATTCTTCTAAAAAAACAAAAGGTTGCAAATGGTAAAGAAAATCAAAACTGAAATAAAGCATAAAGAACTACATTTAGATTGGCCAACAGAGATTCATACTGAAGATACATTATTAGCACTTGAAGATACCATTAATCAGAACCACAAATGATTATTTGATAGTTACATTTAAGTTCAGAGGGACTTGGAATGATGTATTCCAATTTCTGTATGGTAACAACTCTTAATCTAGTAAGGATGTCTACTAAAAGTAAAGTAGAAATAAAAACTTTTCACGATTAAAAAAAAAACAGGTGTTAAGAATATTTCATTACTACTTCAGTGCTATAGATAATATTACAAAGTATATTTCAGATGGAAGAGAATGATAAACATAGTTAAGAGGCTACAATCCAAACATGAAAAATTACTGGGACTGATAATCAAAAGAGGTCGAGGAAGTACCACAAAAATTGACAGGAATTAATATAAACTGCCAATAATTACTCTGAATGTTAACGGCGGTAATTTTCTAATAAAAATACACATTCATAGAATGGATTATAAATGGGATCTACATTTTTGTTTACTCAAAAATATACACCTCACCATCAAAGACAAACACCAACAAAGGGAAAAAGATTGAAAAAAGTTACTCTGAGAAAATGGAACTAAGAAACAAGAGCAGCTATTCTAATTTCTGCCAAAACAGAGTTCAACTAAAAACTATTCATAAGAGATAGGGAAGATCACTTTATACTCATTAAGGGAACAATATAATCATAAAGGGAGTACTAAAATGTCTAAACATATACACACTCAACACAGGTGCACCCAATTTCATAAAACAATGCTGCTACATATAAGTAAACCACAACCCTATTATAGTGAGATATTTTCAGAACCAAGTCTTACAATTAGAGAGACAATGAGGACAAAATATGAACAGATAATCATTGGAATTTAATGAAAAGATAAGTGAAAATGACCTGGCAAATATCTCTAGAATAGTCCACTCAAATACTGAATACCACACCTCTTCTCAGCAGTTCATAGAGCTTTCTTCAGAATGAAGAACATGTTAGGACATAATGAATCGTCAACTACAATAGCAAAATAAAAGGAAAATTGAAATAAAATCATGATTGCTGTGAGATTGAGCTAAATCCCAACAGCAGAAGAAACCACAGAAATCATAAACTTATAACTTTATAACTTATAAAGTTACAAACTTATAAAACTAAAATACACATTTAAAAATTGAATAATTGAAATCATAAACTTATAACTTTATAACTTATAAAGTTACAAACTTATAAAACTAAAATACACATTTAAAAATTGAATAATTAATGAGTCATAGAAGAAGTTAATAATGAAATAAAATAATGCTGGATTGAAAGGAAATAGAAACACAATACACAAAAATCTATGGGATAAAAGGACAGTGGGAAGAATGTACACAGGTCATAAAAAATTTTGAGAGACTTCTAAATGATAAAATTATTAAATACTTTGAAAAACAAGAAGAAGGTGAACCTAACATAGTAGTAGAGAGAAAAAGCATGAAGATCAGGGCAGAAATTAAAGAAATAGATATAGAAAAAATACAATAAAAATCAACAAAATGAATAGTGTATCTTTCAAAAGACAGACTATTGACAAAACTTTAGACAAATTAAACAAAATAAATATTGGTCATACCTATATCAATAAAATTGGAAATTAAAGAAAGACATTAGCAAAGATATTGTTGGAATGCAGTATATCATAAAGAAATGCCTTTAAAACAAAAATATGTATTTTACTAACTTAGAAAATTTTAAAGAAATTCATTTCTAGAAGCACGAGTCATAACAATTAAACTGGCATGAAATATAAAATTTAAACAGACATAAAACCCGCAATGTGATTGAAACAGTAATAAGATGTCTCAAAAAAAAAAAAGTGAAAAAAACGAGAAAGAAAGAAGAGTATCAGGTAAATCTACTATAAAATTCTACTAGATCTTTGTAAAAGCAAACTAACAGAATTCCCCTCAAAATACTCTATTACACAAAAAAGAAAGAAACATTTTCAAACAATTTATGAAGTGTAGAATTATTATTATTGTCAAACCAAATAAAAACACAACAAAGTTACATATATGTAAGTATATATAAGTTACATATATGTATGTATGTATATATGTATACACACACACACACACTGTTTTCTATGATGAGTGTAAACATAAAATTCTCAACAAAATATCAAACAAAATGTCTAGTATTCAGAGTTTGATACTTTCATTAGTTTTTGCCAAACAGACAGCAGGGGGACCTTGAAAAATATAGGCATTCATTGTTTCTCCTGGTTGTTCAATAGAACTGAGGACATTAGCTCTTTACTAGGAGCCTACCTTTGTTTGAAGATACAGAGTGAAAGAAAGCAAACTAGAAGGGAACTGGAAACTTCCTACCTGTAGGCAGGCTGGCTTTCAGAATGATATAGGGTACTATATAAACTGCTACTGGAGAAAACACTAAAATAGTCTTAACTATTTGCAAGCATTTTGAACCATAAACCAACTATTAGTCAAGATATGTCCTTAATGCATAGAATGATTTGTGTGTTTAACCAACTGTCCTATGAGTGGGTTTTAGGTGTTCTTGACTGGTTGTAGGAACAAGGAGCAAACTTCCTACTATTGCTTAAAAGTGATGTAGCATCAAACTCCTAAATATTTATCATTATAGCCATAGACAAAAGCTACTTTTAACCACAATCAAAGATGCCTCTCTTTATAGGGAATGGTGGTAAATATAAAGATTCATAGCTACTCATGACAAAAATCATTGAAGCTTCATCCATAACTAAAACATTCAAACCAATCTGTCTAGAACAACAGAAAGATTATGTAAGTGGGAAGATGTATGTAAGATGTAAGATGTAAGATAAATAAGGAGCTATAGAATGTCATTCCTTAATTGAAACAACCAATATGACTACGAACTAACTATAGATACATCTATATGCACTGGACTAACACAAGGAGGACTGTGTCAATAATCAGGTACTGATAAAGGAGAGGCACATGAGACCCTATCTCTTAAAGTTTAATGATTAACTATTCACAGATTCCAGGACAGTGGGAGTCATCATTGTCTTAATGTGTGTCTGAATTGTGTTTCTGCAGCATTTAGCAAAATGCAATAGGTAACTTAAATACATGGTTCCATATTCTAGTTAAGTTCAGAGAGTTATACAATAAAATTAATTGTTCTAAATATGAGAAATACATTTTAATGAAAGAGGGCCAATAGATAGAGGTAGTCAAGAAAAGGAAAAGGTCAGTATGGTTTATGTACATGAATAAAGTTTCCAAAGAACTTTTTCTTTAATTTAATACTTTCAAAGAGAATCCAGAAAGATGGTTCAGATGTTGAAAGTATATGCTGTTCTTTTAGAGAAAAAGAGTTCTGTTCTCAGCACCCCATCAGGCAGTTCACAAGAGCTTCTAACTTTATCTTGAAGGGATATGATGCTCTCTTCTGACTACTGTAGATACCTCCATTTATGTGTACAAAATCATAAACACTATTAAATATGATAAAATAGAGTCTCCAAAATGTAATGGAATCACTAAAATGTCCACATTTTAGAATATAAGGCATTAAAGTCATATCAAAAATATCTAAGAAGTCATATTTATTTAGAAACTGAAATACATTACACAATCCATTTATCAAAAAAGAAATCTAGTAAGAAAATTATAAAAACATAGCATATCTATGACTAAATCACTTTTTTGGTTTTTTTTTTTTTGAGACAGGGTTTCTCTGTGTAGCCCTTGGCTGTCCTGGAACTCACTCTGTAGACCAGGCTGGCCTCAAACTCCTAAATCACTTTTATATTTAATTAATATGGCATACTAAAATATGTAAGGCACTCCTAATCTGATAGTAGCATGCAATTTACAACCTTAAGTACATATACTTGAAACAATAATAAGTCAATGAAAGTAAGTGAGCCAAGTATTAAAATACAAAAAAGATGGTCTAGCTTGTGAACTTGATTAGACTACAAGGAAGCCTGAGGCTAGGTAACATCTATAGGGACAATTTTCAATATGATAGACACTTGGGACAGTGAATGAGAATTGGGGTAAGGAACTTTCATGAACATGAGCAGTGCCTTGTGATGATATAATATATATATATATATATATATATATATATATATATATATATATATATATATATATATATATATATATATATATAAATGAAACCAGAGAAACAAAAATCAGAGCATGCATGGTTGCAAGCAATTGTTGTTTCTTAGTGAGTTCTTCTAGCTACTGACATCAGACTCTATCTTCTTGATCATTTCAATGTCAATCATTGTTAGTGATTCTCAAGTAATGGCTAGGTTTTCAGAGCCAGATAGGGATTGCAATGATTCCTGGATTGAGCAAATTTTGTACTATTCTTTTGATCTTCAATATGTAGATAAATATTTTCAGATTACTCAAATTCTATCATATAAGCCAATCCAATAATATTCACACATCTCATCAGTTTCTTCCCTTACCATATAGAAAATCATGTATAGTATGCATAAAAACATGAAAATCAGTAGTATATATTAATCATTTTTCTCCAAAGAAAGAAAAATATATAAATATTGGCACAATAAAATAATGAGCGACTTCAAGAGATCAAATTTTTACACCAAATGCCATTCCTATTGGTAATAGTCTCATGGAGAAACAAAGAAAACTGATGTTCTGGTTCTAAGGCCACCAAACAGAATACTGTAGTATAGACAAATTAACATATGACCAGAAAATTGTATCTTGTTAATGGGAATTCTAACATCTTGTTCAATACAATGAATGAGGTCAACCAAATTATTAAAGGAGTTCTACTTCCTTTTTATATAGCTGGGATTCAATATCTGACAGGAATGAACTTAAAGGGTTTATTCTGGCTCATGATTTGGGAGCACATTTCATCATGGCTGGGAAGGAATGGTGGCAGAAGTATTAAGCAACTAGTCACAATGTATTCCCATTCAGGAAGCAGTGATAAATAAATGTCAGTTCTCTACTAATTTTTCACTATTTTGTTCAATCTAGGAACACAGATTATTGAATGCTGTTGCCAATATTTAGCCTGTAACTTCCCTCCTCAATTAAACATCTCATGAAATATGTCATATTTACATGCAGAGATATACATGTTATTATGAGAAACATTGTCAAACTATCAAATGAACCTTCACAGAAGATCATATGTATCACTTATTCAATTAATTTAGTAGAAAATTACATTCAAAAATATCTTGACCAAGTCAGTATATCACAGAGATCCTAGCAGATCCTTCATTTCTTTTTTTTATAGATATATCATTTACTTACATTTCAAGTGTTATCCCATTTCCTCACTTCCCCTCCAAAAACTCCCTATTCCACCCCTTTGTCCCTACTCATCAACCCACCTACCACTGCTTCCTTGTATTGGCATCCCCCTATACTGGGGCATCAAGCCTTCTCAGGACTAAAGTCCTCTCCTCCCTTTGATGTCCAACAGGGCCATCTTTTGCTATATATGCAGCAAGAGCCATGGGTCCTTTCATGTGTACACTTTGGTTGGTGGTTTAGTCCCTGGGAGCTCTGGGGTACTGGGTGACACATATTGTTGTTCCTCCTATGGGACTGAAAGCACCTTCTGCTCCTTCAGTCCTTTATCCATCCCCTCCATTGGGGACCTTGAGCTCAATTCAATGGTTGGCTGACAGAATCCACCTCTGTATCTGTCAGGCCCTGGCAGAGCCTCTCAGGAGATAGCTATATCAGGCTCCTGTCAACAAGTACTTATTGGTATCCACAATAAGGTCTGGGCTTGGTAACTATATGTGGGATGGATCCCTAAGTGGGGCAGTTCTGGATGGTCTTTCCTTCAGTCTCTGTTCCTCATTTTGTCTCTGTATCTCCTCCCATGGGTATTTTGTTTCCCCATCTAGGAAGACCTAGAGTATCTATAATTTAAGTCTTACTTCTTGAGCTTCATGTGGTCTGTGAATTGTATCGTGTGTATTCTGAGATTCTGGGCTAATATCTACTTATCAATGAGTGAATACTATGTGTGTTCTTTTGTGATTGGGTTACCTCACTCAGGGTGATATTTTCTAGTTCCATCCATTTGCCTGAGAATTTAAT
Source organism: Apodemus sylvaticus (assembly GCF_947179515.1). Taxonomy (NCBI): domain Eukaryota; kingdom Metazoa; phylum Chordata; class Mammalia; order Rodentia; family Muridae; genus Apodemus; species Apodemus sylvaticus. The sequence goes on from NC_067495.1 coordinate 74,212,734, forward strand.
GAATTTATTGTTTTCAATAGCTGAGTAGTATTCTATTGTGTAAATGTACCACAGTTTCTTTATCCATTCCTCTGTTGATGGACATCTGGGTTCTTTCTAGCTTGTGGCTACTATCAATAAGGGTGCTATTAACATCCATTACCTATGTAGTAGAACAAACCTAAGTGCTAGAAAAGAACTGATGAAGAAACTGTGGCTTATATTCACAGTGGATTTCTTCTCATCAATAAAAGAAAATTAATACAACTCTTAAGTTTTATCTCACTTGTTGGTCTTCGACATAATATATGAATCTGTTTTTCAGGAGAAGGTGCAAGAGTTCCTAGTAAGAAGCTACAGAAACTTTTAACATATTATAAATAGTGCTTACAGATGCTTACAGTCTGTAAGACATTTGGAAGACTAGAATTCAAATATAAGTACATAGATATCGGGTTCCTGTGATTTGGAGGAAAACAAGAATTCTATTGGTAATGTGGCTATAGGCCATACTACAAAAAAAAAAAAAATCTGGCCATATCTTTTATATGTCCTGAAAACTAGAATGACAGTAATGAAAAACAATGGCAGAATTTTCTTGGTATAAGAAATTTTATGACACTGTGGTTTAGTTCTTTTATTTTCTCATGTTCCCTTGGTTCTTTTTTTCTATATTCTTTGTTTACATTCCAAATGATTTTCCCTTTTCCAGTTCCCCCTTCCCCATAAGTTCCATAAGCCCTCTTCCCTCTACCCATTCTCCAATCAACCCTCTCCTACTTCTTTGTCTGTTACTCCCCTACAATGCTGGATCAAGCCTTTCCAGGACCAAGGACCACTCCTTCCTTCTTCTTGGGAATCATTTGATATGTAAATTTTGTCTTGGCTATTCAGAGCTTCTGGGCTAATATCCATTTAACAATGACTGCATTTCATGTGTGTTCTTTTATGATTGGGTTACCTCACTTAGGATGATATTTTCCAGTTCCAACCATTTGCCTAAGAATTTCATGAATTGATTGTTTTTAATTGCTGAGTAGTATTCCATTGCGTAAATATACCACATTTTCTGTATCCATTCCTCTATTGAGGTACATCTAGGTTCTTTCTAGCTTCTGGCTATTACAAATAAGAATGCTATGAACTTAGTGGAGAATGTATTCTTACTGCATGCCAGGGAATCCTCTGGGTATATGCACAAGAGTGGTATAACAGAGTCCTCCGGAAGTGTCATGCCCAATTTTCTGAGGAACAGCCACACTGTTTTCCGAGTGGTTGTACCAACTTGCATTCCCACCAGCAGTGGAGGAGTGTTCCTTTCTCCACATCCTTGTCAACACCTGCTGTCTCCTGAGATTTTAATCTTAGCCATTCTGACTGGTGTAAGGTGAAATCTCAGGGTTGTTTTGATTTGCATTTCCCTAATGACTAATGAAGTTGAGCATTTTTTAAGATGTTTCTCCGCCATCCGAAATTCTTCAGGTGAGAATTCTTTAACTCTGTACCCCATTTTTTTAATAGGGTTGTTTCGTTTTCTGGAGTCTAACTTCTTGAGTTCTTTATATATATTGGATATTAGCCCTCTATCTGATGTAGGATTGGTGAAGATCTTTTCCCAATTTGTTGGTTGCCGATTTGTCCTTTTGATGGTGTCCTTTGCCTTACAGAAACTTTGTAATTTTATGAGGTCCCATTTGTCAATCCTTGATCTTAGAGCGTAAGCTACTGGTGTTCTGTTCAGGAACTTTTCCCCTATGCCCATGTCCTCAAGGGTCTTCCTCAGTTTCTTTTCTATTAGTTTCAGTGTGTCAGGTTTTATGTGAAGGTTCTTGATCCATTTGGAGTTGAGCTTAGTAAAAGGAGATAAGAATGGATCAATTCACATTCTTCTGCATGCTGACCTCCAGTTGAACCAGCACCATTTGTTGTAAAGGCTATCTTTTTTCCACTGGATGTGTTCAGCTCCTTTGTCAAAGATCAAGTGACCATAAGTGTGTGGGTTAATTTCTGGGTCTTCAATCCTATTCCATTGATATACCTGCCTGTCATTGTAACAATACCATGCAGTTTTTTAACACTATTGCTCTGTAGTACTGCTTTTGAGGTCTGGGATACTGATTCTCCCTGAAGTTCTTTTACTGTTGAGAATAGTTTTAGCTATCCTGGGTCTTTTGTTATTCCAGATGACTTTGAGAATTGTTCTTTCTAACTCTATGAAGAACTGAGTTGGCATTTTGATGGGGATTGCATTGAATTTGTATATTGCTTTAGGCAAGATGGCCATTTTTACTATATTAATCCTGCCAGTCCATGAGCATGGAAGATTTTTCCATTTTCTGAGGTCTTCTTTGATTTCCTTCTTCAGAGACCAGAAGTTCTTGTCATACAGATCTTTCACTTGTTTGGTTAGAGTAATACCAAGATGCTTTATTTTGTTTGTGTCTATTGTGAAGGGTGTCCTTTCCCTAATTTCTTTCTCAGCCTGTTTATCCTTTGAGTATAGGAAGGCTACTGATTTGCTGTTCTATACCCCATTTTCTGATTGGGTTATTTGGTTTTTAGTGGTTAGCTTCTTGAGTTCTTTATATATTTTGCATTTTAACCCTCTATCAAATGTGGGATTAGTGAAGATTTTTTCCCCAATCTACAGATTGATGATTTTCCTTACAGAAGATTTCCAGTTTCCTGATGCCCCATTTATCAGTTCTTGATCTTAGAACATGAGACAATGGAGTTCTGTTTGGGAAATTTTCTCCTGTGCCAATGAGTTCAAGGTTCTTTCCCACTTTCTCTTCTATAAGATTCAGTGTATCTGGTTTTATGTTGCCATGATCCACTTGAACTTGAGCTTTTTGCATGGTGACAAATACAGGTCTATCCTGTGTTTTTTGTCTTTCCAGATGAATTTGAGATTTGTTCTTTCCATGTCTTTGAAGAATTGTGTTTGGATTTTGATGGGTATTTCATTGAATCTGTAGTTTGCCTTTGGTACGATGGCCATTTTTACTATGTTAATTGTGCCAATCCATGAGCATGGGAGATCTCTTTGTTTTCTGAGATCTTCAATTTCTTTCTTGAGAGACTTGAAGTTATTGTTATATAGGTCTTTGACTTGTTAGGTTAGAGTTACCCCAAGGTAATTTAAATTATTTGTGGCTATTGTGAAGGTAGTTGTTTCCCCAATTTCTTTCTCAGTCTGTTTATATTTGTATAAAGGAAGGCTACAGGATTTTTTTGAGTTAATTTTATATCTGGTCACTTTGCTGAAGTTTTCCATCAGCTGAAGAAGTTCTCTGGTAGAAATTTTGGGGTCGCTTATGTATATTATCAGATCATCAGCAAATATTTATACCTTTGCCAATTTGTATCCCAATTTGATGTTTTTTTTTGTTGTCTTATTGTTCTAACTAGCACTTTGAGTACTATATTGAATAGATATTGGGAGAGTAAGCATCCTTGTCTTATCTCCAATTTTAGTGGGATTACTTCAGGTATGTGTCAATTTAATTTGAACTTCAGACCAATCTTGCCTATGAATATTGATGCAAAAATATTCAATAAAATTCTTGCAAATAGAATCCAAGAACACATGAAAACCATCATTCGCAATGATCAAGTAGGCTTTATCCCAGAGATGCAATGTTGGTTCAATATATGAAAATCCACTAAATTAATCCATGTTATAAACAAAATCAAAGAAAAAAATACCTAATCATCTCCATAGATGCAGATAAATCATTTGACAAAATACAACACCCCTTCATGTTAAAAGTATTAGAGAGATCAGGAATTTAAGGCCCAGACCTAAACATAATAAAAGCAATTTATGGGCCTTATCGTATTGTAACTTGTTAGGCCATGCTTGGTTGATAGTTCTTGGAGACCTTCTTTTGTTCTCAAGCTAAACAGAGGAATTGATCTGGGGAGTGGGCAATGTTGAAGCCATGGACTGGGAGAAATGTGGGGGAGGGAAACTGTTGAGATGTAATGTATGAGAGAAGATAAGCAGATAGATGATAGATAGATAGATAGATAGATAGATAGATAGATAGATAGATAGATAGATAAAAATTTAGCTCTGTCCTCCTTTCTTTTAAGAGCATAAGCTTGACTCTAAAATATGAACAGATGTTATTAGTACCATAATAGTTGTACATTTGCAAAGAACTAAAATGTATTTGACTATCATTAGACAGTTGTGTAAAGAATTAACTGGGTTCAATCTACATTTATGAATCATACTATTGTTTGTCCAACATTACTACTAAACTAATGCTACACATTTATACTGTTATCAAGTGATATGTATATAATCACAGAAGGTTTTTTTGTACATATGATTTCACCTACTATCACATTTGAAATATAAGACAAGACTATTGTTAATACAGAACTAGAATTCTTTATGATTTAGAGAAACAATAATGTCCTTTTTTAGTAAAACAAAATTGAAAACACAAAACATTCTTTAGTAGTCAATTGACATATAAGAGTTAATGAACATACAGACAATTCTTGGCCTGAGCTGAAGGCAATAATAATGCTATCCCAGCATGAAGCAAATTACTCAAATTTTAATCTATTTTAGTAAATGTTTGGTTTAATAGGTTATGTTTCTTTTTAATGTATTATTCTGTTGTGGAAAAACGGATTATTTGTAACAGAAAAGTAAGTGCTATCATGTGTACTTAATGCTTTAGAAATTATTTACACATTAGGACATATATTTTAAAGACTGGGTTTGTTTTATTTTTTATGTAAGAATAGGAACTTCCATATTTTTAGATCCTTCTACTCCTTGTTGGTGTTTTGTCTAAGCTCCACCCCACACCTACCTGGCAATGGCCAGGTATGCCCAGCCTCAGAGATCTGGCCCACTATAAGAGGGGCTACTTGCCCCTCCTCTCTCTCTTTGCTCACCGCTCTCCCACATACTCTCACCTCTCTGCCCCTGGGGCTCTTCCCCTCCCCTCCATGTGGTCATGGCCGGCCTCTTCTCTCTCTCTCTCTCTCTCTCTCTCTCTCTCTCTCTCTCTCTCTCTCTCTCTCTCTACCTCTCTCTCTCTACCTCTCTCTCTCTACCACTAACTCCTATCCCCTATTCTGAATAAACTCTATTCGATACCATGTCTGTGTGTGTGTGGTTCCCTCCAGGCGGGAAGGGCCCGCCTGGACACCTTCCCCCACTCCGCCTAGCCACACTCACCTAACCCCTATACTCCCACCTTTAAGCCTCATCATCCTGCTGAATCCTTCATCCTAGTAACCTTGACTCCTTACTCCTTCACTCCTTACTTTAATTCTTGAATTGCAGCATAATATCAAATAACTGCAAGGCAATGATTTATGAAAATTACTTCCCCCAAATACTCTATTGATAAAATTATCATCTATAGTCAACTATTGCATAATTGAAATATTTTATTTTTTAAATTTTCTTTAGAATGTATTCTTATTCTTCTTACACAAACACTCAATCTTTACAAAGTATAATGGTGTAGAAATTAAAGGAAATAAAATAACAATGCTTCAAAATTATAATATTTTATTGGATTAATTAAAAAATATCTATAGCATTTCCCTTTAATACAAGTTCTTATAAAAGATGCAATCACTGGGTTAACAGCTGGGAAATATTGATAATTGCTTTTCTCTTCTGGAAGCATAGTACCTTCTCAGACTGTGAACATTATTCATTAAGAGTAAAGTATCTAGCCTGGCACCATCTAGATTTTGCCATATTTGGTAGTATAAGTCAGTGTTGTGTTCAACATTAAAACATTATTGTTAAGTTGTGGAGGGAAACCACATAGCATTGGAAAAGACATATAATGTTCCAGGGGCCCCTTTGACCAATGATTTAACAAGCCGTAGCTGTTTCCAATTTCTTGCTGTTATAAATCGAACAGCAATATAAATGGATAAACAAGTATCTTTGTAGTGAGATGAAGAGGACTTTGGGTGTAAGTCCAAGAGTCATATAGAAGGATATGTGGTAGATCAAATTTCAGATTTTTTAATCCAATATTTTCTTTATTTGCATTTCAAATGTTTTCCACTTTCCAGGTCTCCTGTTTAGAAAGGCCCTATCCTATCTCTCCTCCCCTGCCTCTATGATGGTGCTCCCCCACCCACCCCCTCCTATCTTCCCACCCTGGCATTCCCCTACATTGGGGCATTGAACACCCTCAGGCCCAAGGGCAGCTCCTCCCATCAATGTCCAACAAGGCCATCTTCTGAGACATATTTGGCCAGAGCCATAGATCCAGATTCTCTACACAGATTCACATAGTGGCTATACCAGTTTGCACTTTCTCTTCCTTCAAGCAATCGGTAAGTGCCCTCCTACAGTTCTTATATCACATATGCTGTGATTTTTTTGTATAAATCTTTGACATTCTGACTGCAGTGAGAGGAAATCTCATAGTAGTTTTAATTCACGTTTCCTTGATTGATAATGATGTTGAACACTTTCCATCTTTCTTTTGTTTTTTATTGGGATTCTTTTTTTAAAAAAAAAAGGTTATTTTAATTATTTACATTTCAAATGTTATACCCCTTCCCAGTTTCCCCTGCACAAGCCCCCTATTTCCTTCTCTCTACCGCTATGAGGTTACTCCCCCACCTGCCCACCCACTCCTGCCTCAGTGGCCTAATATTCCCCTATCTTGGGTAATCAAGCCTCCACAGGACCAAGGGGCTAGATGCACCTTCCCAGTGATTCCAGACAAGGCAATCCTCTGGTAAATATCCAGTTGGAGCCATGGATATCCTGTCTGTATTCTTTGGTTGGTGGTTTAGTCCCATGGATCTTTGGGGGTTCTGGTTAGTTGATATTATTGTTCTTCCTGTGAGGTTGCAAACCTCTTCAGCTCCTACATTCCTTGTCCTATCTTCCCCATTGGGGTCCTCACTCTCAGTCCAATGTTTGGCTGCATATATCCACATCTGTATTGGTCTACCTCTGGCCGAGCCTCTCAGGGGACAGCTATACTGGGCTCCTGTCAGTAAGCAGTTCTTACTGTAAGCAAATGTCTGGGTTTAGTGTCAGTAGATGGGATTGACCCCTAGGTGGGGCAGTCTCTGGATGGTCTGTCCTTTAGTTTCTGCTCTACTCTTTGTGCCTGCATTACCTTTTGACAGGAGGAATTCTGGATTAATATTTTTGAGGTGGGGTGTTGGCCTCATCCCTCAACTAGGGGCCATGCCTATCCAGTAGTATGGCCCCTACAGGTTCTATCTCCCCTTTGTTGGTATTTCAGCTAAAATCCTCCCTGTTGGATTCTGGGAACCTCTTGGGTCCCTGGAATCTGGGACTTTCTAGTGGGTACCACCAATTTACCCTCACCCACAGCTACACAACTACTTTCAGTTTCCTGAACCTCTGTACCCCCATTTTAATAGGATTATTTGCTTCTAACATATTTTTAAGTGTATCCTCCACCATTTGCATTTTGTTTTTGAGAACTCTGTTTATTTCTACACCCATATTTTAAATTGATTTAAAATTTGTTTTTTTGATGTTCAAGCTTTTTGTTTTGGTTTGTTTACTTTTTTTTCATATTCTAGATAGAAATCCTTTGTAAAATATGTGGGAAATAGTCATAAAGTCCCATGCCTAACAGTTTTCTCCTATCAAGTGTCATTGGGTATATCAACCATGCTTCACCAAGACAGGTCTTGTGTTCAGGAGTAGTTGACCAACACTAAAACAGAATCTCTTTTTCTCTGTTTCTTTCTGTCTCTCTGTCTCTCTCTGTCTCTTTCTGTCTCTCCCTGTCTCTCTCTGTCTCTGTATGCCTCTGTTTGTCTCTGTCTGTCTCTGTCTTTGTCTCTCTCTGCATATGTGTGTGAGAAAGAGAATACGAAGTTAGAAATTGTGTAGTGAGGTGGGAAAGATCTATGTGGATGTGGGGGAGGGGAAATATTGACCAAAATATAGTGTATGAAAATTTTAAAAATAAGAAAATTTCAAGATAAACTATACAATTGCAGAAATGTTACAAGAAAATCTTGTGCATTGTTGTATTTTAAAATGTATTTGATAATACATTTTACATTCTTACTATTTCAGTTTAAGATGTTTCTTAAATATTAGTTTATAATATATATGTACATACTTATGTATGTATATATGTATATATGAATATAAACTAATATGATTAATTGTACTAACAATCCTCGGGTATGATGATTCCCTTATAGAATTTACTCACATTTTACAAGTTTTCATCAATGAACTAAAATTATTCTGGATTTCACTTACTGTAATGGCAGCCATGGAATACCAGGCTTCACATGCAGATTGATTCAGTTTTGAGGCTTAGATCAGAGGGATATTTTACAGTTCTTCTTGTGCAGGTTTTATTAATTAATAGAATATTCAAGAATCCCAACACAAAACATACATATAAGATCATCTTCTAATCTTGATGTATTTCCAAGCTTCAAACTTCTATAGTAACTATGGTTCTTCTCAAATGTCCATATCATAATTTCTTTCTTTGCAACAGGAATTTGCATATGTGTTTCAGAATGTATACCTTAACATAGAGAGGTTGTGGTATGCACCAAATGATTGCAAATTCATTGGAGTTTCAAGGTCGAAGTGAAAGCCGGGTGTCAGAAAGATGGGACATAAGGAATAGCAGGAGAAATTTGAAGTGCCAGGCTGACTTTGATAACAGAAAAATTAAATAATAAATTTGGGAGTGCAGAGGCTACCAGAAGCTGAGAATGACCTAAGGAACTGATACCCAATAAGGAAATAAAAATCTCATTGTAAAACTGCATGAAGCCATTTTCTAACAAAAGCCTAAATAATTCAAAGAAATTCTTTCCCAAAGTCTCCAATAAAGGTAGTTACCCTGCTGTCACTTTATTTTAGCATGTTATATCTTTGTCAGAGCTGTGACCTAAAAAGGTGAGAAAACTAATGAATGTTTTATAATTAAATTTATAACAAGAGGTCATGATAACAATAGAAAAGAAGTATAGTCACTAACAATGAAATTATTAGGCATTGCAACAAATCATTGTATTTATGGCACACAAATGACTATTTGTAAAATGTTTTCTAAGTCTAGTTTCTTTGTCCAATATCTCTACTATGCCCAATTAGGTTTGTTATTATAATTTCTCAAACATTAATAATCATTTCCTTCTGGGAAAAAGAATATGAAAAATATTTTACAAGTAAAATATTACATACTACTAAATTTATGTTGAAATTCAACAGCCCGTGATGTGTTTCACTCTATTTCAGACTTGAAATAAAAACTTTCCAATTCAATCAAATGAAAATTCCTCTGGGCAGAAAATATTTTAAACTCAGGGAATAAAAGAAAAGAAGTTAAACTGGAGTTCAGTTTGACAGTTCAATATTAATGTCACAGTCATTTCACTTTAATAGATAAAATTTTTTGTTCAAACCATTAGTGTCTCCAAATATATAACATTCAATATTAAAGTTCACAGTTAACTTGGCTTAATATTGTAGTCAATTCAAAATAAGTAAAACTGTTGTTTAAAAGTTTTGTTAAAATCATTAGAGTATAAGGAGTTGGCACCTGTCAAAAACAGGTGAATGCATTTTTATTAAAGAAACGACATTCAGTCATCATAAATGGTGACTGTCAAGAAAAAAAATGTAAGATTGGTGAAAGCACAGATAGAGATATTGTTTAGCTGTGTGCCTATACTTTTAATCTTTGTGACTCGGGGAAAGCAATTTAAGAGAATGACAAAAACTGTGAAGCCAATTTCAAGAATAAAAATCATGTTTTTGTAATCTTAACTGAAGGCTAAACTTTCTATCTTTTTTTTCTCAAGTTCAAACCTTTCACTTATTTGTCAAATAAATATTTTTATAAATACATGATACTATAGAATTTCTCACTGACAGAATTTCCTTCATTTACCCAGTTATTTATTTTGTGTATCCCTATATTATTTATTATCTGTGTCCCTATAACCACAGGAGAGGAGAAAGTGAAATAACAATACAGACAGTACAGCAACACTAACCACAAACCCATAGTTCTGTGGGACCCCTTCCTTATTTTGTCCTCAACATGCTATCTATAGGAATTGTAACCAATGTGACAAATAAAACTAAGTATTTTGGAAAATGTCCTATGTATGACACGGTCACATGCTTTGTTGATAGCTCTCACCATTTTTCTTCTTTTCTAGACACGCTCCATATAGTCAATAGTGATAAATAATACGCAATTCAGTCATTGGTGTGAGTGAAGATACTATTGCTGCCATTTATTATGTTAGGAATGGACTAAATAGGATGAGATGAAAGCACAGAAAAGTGATGACTTAATTTGTTGAAATGATGGCTCAAATCTATGCTGAATGCTACTACATTCCCAGACTTTTCACAAACATACACCGAAATCATTATCAAAAGAAAATGACCATTTAGTCTAAAGTTCACTTATATTATCAACATCCTTTGAAGTATTAGAATTCCATTTTAACAATATATAAAATAATTACACTTTATTTCACTGTACAACTTTGTTTCTCTTAGCATAGATAATTTTTTCATTTTCAAGGAGTTAACTAAACTGATCATTTATGAACATGAGAAATATATGGTAATTTAAATTGATACAATTATTTGATTGTTTAATGTTTAATTGTCCAATTAAATTCCAATATTGTAGGAGGAGTGATAGGAATTAAATATTCTATTCTCAACAAGAAGTGTTACATATGTGCCTCCTTTTCTCCATGCTGTAGATGTTGTGAATACACCAAAAATCTCTAGTGGAGATGTGGAATATAAAGCCCTCAGTATAACCTACAATGACTTATCTAAGTGTTAACTCAGAGTAGATAAAATATTCCATAATTCTAATTTTAGTTCACAGCATCATAGGAGTTGATGATGAATGTAAATTTCTCATAAAACTCTACAAGAGTTTCTTTTTTCAAAGAAGTTTCTACTATCATTATTCTTGTTGTAGATAAATAATATGAGCCAAAGTTGCCTAAATGAACAGACATGTAAGTCTATGTATACCACATCTTCACATGTGAAGCACTGAGGCTTAGTTTGCTTATGGAGTCAAAAATGATGATAATTTCTTCTTGTCATGGTGTATGGAAATATGCAGAGATCATTAGGAAGTTCACTCAAGGCCTTGCTGTACACCTTTCATTATTGCTCAACTATACACAATCCACTTGTGTCACAGTTTCTTCCAAGATTGAAACCTAAATCCCTTAAGATGCAGGCTGTTATAAGTGAGGAGTAAAAGCCTCATGTCTTATGGAAAGATGTGACATTGAATCCTGGAGGGATGTCTCTAAGCTCAGGAAATAAAAAGGCCAAAATAGCTTCAAAAAGTTTCTGAGGCTGACTATATTCACAAGACTCTCCCCTTCCTAAAGCTTATGCAATAAAAATTTCCTAGAGACAGTATTGACAATCAGAGATGGCTAGGGTACTCTCAAACCAGCCAAGCAAACTAGAAGAAACAGAATGTTGTGGATTGCCCTAGTGCTGTTTGTATTTCAATGCTAATTCTGCTTTCTCAAAAGGGGGCTTCTCTGAAGAGGAGTAGATTACAAACTCAGCTGATTTCATGTGAACCTTCTCCCCATTTTCACTGGTCAAAGAAAGGCTAGAGCCTGTGTTTGGGCAGTGGAAGCAGAAGGTGGAGCTGGAAATTTTAGAGAGGAGAGAGAAGGAGGTGGGTAAGACAAGAAGATGGAGGAGAGAGAGGAAGATGGAGAAGAGGAGGTGGAAGAAAGATGGAGCAGAACCTCCTGGTCTGGAGGAACCTCAAGTAGCAAGGAATCTCATAGCTGGAGAATAGAGTAGTGGGAGATCTCTCTAAGCTAGGCATACAGCTTATAAATATTATAATTGAGTAGTATGTTCTTTGCAAAGGCTTATTGGGGTTGGAGATTTACCTCAACAAAATGTACCCAACTTGTCAAGAAAATATAAAGACAAATAAGTTTCCTGAAAGAAACTCTGACCAATCAAACTTCCTGCAAAGTACAATCCCCACCATTTGTGCTGCAGGTTTCCAAATGTCTGTAACTACCATGCCTGCTGGCTTTCATGATGAATCTATCATTATGAAATCTCTGCTAAAATAAATAACCTCTGGTCTATTGGGGCTCTCTGGGATGAATAGATGTTTGCTCACTGCTGGCTCATACAATTCCATGTGATGAATACTTATTTCCCAGTGTGTTTACTTAACATGTTTAATTATCCATCCTCTTAGAAGTCTCAGCTAAGACTCTAACCCCCTAACTTTCCCCTGCCTCTAACAAAAACCACAGTAACAAATCTGTCTTTTAGCACTAGCTCCTAGGTAAATAATGACTTTTTACTATGCAGGAATTTTTAACATCCCAGATTTCACCCTGGTACTGACAAAAAAAAACAAAGTCCAGCTGTCAATTTGTATAACTTAATTCTTCTCTAAAACACTTAGCATTTTTTCTTACCATTTAACTAAACTAAGGCTAAGAACCACATTTCCTGAGTATATCTATATAGTTTTAGCCTCGTAAATTGAAGCCTTGTGAATCTTTCAGCAGGGATGATGAAAAAAACTTCAATTTCTTTTTTTATGGAAGATTCTCCAAAAAGCACTTAAAGAAAAATGCTAGAATCCAAAGGCACACAGAAAATAAAACATTCTACTAGAGACTCTCACGACACTATTAGTGCAAGTCATAAACTCAGTCTTTCATTATTTACTGAAGACCCTAATATGCATGGTGGTATTTCGATTTTGATTAGTTTTTCTGGTAGTATCCTCACCTTGTTCCTTTCCTATCCTTGAAAAT